>NC_072477.1:78061840-78403609 GCF_027574615.1 Eptesicus fuscus | reverse complement strand
CGGCTCTGAGCAGCCCCGGCTCTGAGCAGCCCCCGGCCCAGCGTCTGTCCGCTTGGCGTGTCCCAAGTCGTGCTGCGGTGGCTCAGAGCTCAACCCCGGCCCACTGCCCACTTTCTGTCAGCTGGGCTTCTGTCTGCTGGGCCAGGGGGTGTTCCAAGCTGCGCGGGTGGAGGCTCTGAGCATGCCCCCAGCCCAGCAGCCCAGCGTTCTGTCTGCAGCTCTTCCTCCCTCTGTGGCCTGTGAGTAGGACGCTAGCGTCATCACCATGGTGATGACGCTAGCGTCCCACCCTGGTGCTAGGTGGGCCGCCAAGCAGCCCTGGCTCTGAGCAGCCCCTGGCCCAACGGCCCAGTTCTGTCAGCTGGGCTTCCATCTACTGGGTCGGGGGCATGTCCCAAGCCGCGCAGGGCCAGCTCTGAGCAGCCCCCGGCCCAACAGCCCGGTTCTGTAGCTGGGCTTCTGTCTACTGGGCCAGGGGGCGTGTCCCAAGCCGCTCAGCGCCAGCTCTGAGCAGCCCCCGACCCAGCGTCTGTCTGTTTGGCGTGTCCCAAGTCACACTGCGGCAGCTCAGAGCTCACCCCCGGCCCACTGCCTGCTTTCTGTCAGCTGGGCTTCTGTCTGCTGGGCCGGGGGCATGTTCCAAGCTGCACAGGCGGAGGCTCTGAGCGTGCCCCCAGCCCAGCAGCCCAGCGATCTGTCTGCAGCTCTTCCTCCCTCGGCGGCCTGTGAGTGGGACGCTAGTGTCGTCACCATGGTGACGACGCTAGCGTCCCACCCTGGTGCTATGTGGGCCGCCATCTTTGTAGCTATGTGGGCCGCCATCTTTGGTGCTATGTGGGCCGCCATCCAGCCCGCCCGCGTTTCCCTTCGGCCCCAGCCCCGGCCCCACCTCCGCCCCGCCCTTGTCCCCCGTCCCGCCTTCTCCTCCAGCCCGACCGCTTTCGCTTCGCCCCCAGCCCCGCCTCCGCCCCGCCCTTCTCCTCCCCCCTGGCTTGCTTGCTTCTTCAAAGCTTTACTCCCTTCTGCAGCTCTTGGCTTCTTTGGACGCTGTCTTGATATGCAAATTAGCCGCCATCTTTGTTGGGGTAATTTGCATACTCGTCCTGATTGGTTGGTGGGCGTGGCTTAGGTGTAGCGAAGGTGCGGTCAATTTGCATATTTGTCTATTATTAGATTAGATATATATATATATATATATATATATATGTATATATATATATATATACCAAATCATTGGTTGTAACTAGGTGGTGAATATCAGGTGACATTAATTTTTGCCTGTATCTTAGATTATTAGTATTATTTTTTTCATTTTATTCTTTTATATTTTGAAGATGGAGGAAGAGGCCATGAGCCAAGAAATGTAGTTCCTGAAGCTGGAAGAGGCAAGAAACTGATTTCACCTTAGAACCTCCAGAGGGGAGATGACCGGCTGACACCTTGATTTTAGTCCCATGAAACTGGGGTCAGACTTCTGGCCTCTGGAACTGTGAGAGAACAAATTTCTGTCTTCTTAAGCCATCAAGTTGATGATGTCTTGTTACAGTGGCCACAGGAAACTGATACACCACCTTATCTGGAAGTTACATTGAGTCCCCTGGGGTAGCTGCCTCAGAAAAAGCCACATCCTCTGAGAGGACTAAATAGAGATAGGCACCCTCTATCACTAGTGTGGCTACTGGTTATTGAACTAAGCTTTGGTGTGAAGAAAATTGGGCCATCCCTCAGGACTTTGCAGTTCCAAGCCTGGATTCCCAGGGAGAGCCAAGTTCAAGCCCACACAGATACCGCCACACACAAGCTCTGTGGGCAGGGCCTTGGCCACGTGGAGCTGGGAGAACACTCAAGGCCAGGACCCCAGGACTATCCCTGATCCCCACACAGCCCCCTAAAAGAGGCACCCACCTGGGGAATCAGGGAGAGCAGGACCATGAACAGGCCAGCTCAGTCTTGCCTCTCCCTGCCTACAGGAGGCTCCGAGGCCCCTTGCTTCTATCAACATGGCCCAGGCGTGCTCTTCTTTGGATGAAAAGTGGAACCTGAGACCTGAGCTTCCTGTCCTGGAGAAAGATCAGTGACTCCGCTGCACCCTCTATGGCTGACCATTTTCCTTTAGGGAAGCGTGTAGACTGCCCTGTGTGGAGGCTGCCATGGCCGTAATAAATATCCATTTCTATATAGAAACCACTGACTTCTCTCCTTTATTAATTAAACAACAGTCACTGAGTACCAGCTGTGGGCCAGGCCTGCCTCTGTTCTCTCTACTCTCATTTCTCCCATTTTCTATTTTCTCCTCACCCCCACCTCCTACCCTCTCCTCACAAACCCTTGCTGTGTTATGACCCAGCTTGACCCTTCTCCACACCTCCTGTGACTGAGACCCTCACATCCAGCTCCATGTCCCCCAGGGACTCAGAGTCCCCTGATAGGCCTTTCACTCCCACCCCAGCCCCTTTCAGCCAGTCCCTTGGTCATCCATGGTAACCTGGCTTCTAGTCTGAGACCCATGCTGCCCACCTGGGCTACAGCTACCAACACAGTAAAGAAAGGAGTCTTTGTAGCAGGACTGGATGGCACTACTTTGCCATCAGTTAGCAAACAACTAGATATTGAGCACCCACTATGTGCCAGGCACCGAACGCTCAGAAGTGAACATGGCCGGCAATGTCCTGGCCCTCATGAAACTCAAAGCCTAATGGACTTCCATCAGAATTTCCCCAAGTCACTGACACCAAACTCGTTTTCATACGGGTTGGTCAGATGGCCCGAATCTGGGTGGAAATCCACACAATAAAAATCATCCTGTTAGAGGATGCTATTCTTCTGCGTTACGACTTCCAGTTTCCCTGTGCATTGTCACATTTACCTTCGGAACAGCAATGTTTGAGACTGAAAATCACTTTCCAGTTCTGTGGTCAGTGGAGCCCCACCACGGGATGAAGGGGAGATACAGGGAATTAAAACACAACCAGGGCAGCCATTTCTTCATGGTTTACATAAAGGTAGCCTATGGGGATAAACTTCACTCTAAACTCTGGCATGGAAGAGATGACACATTTCCTCATCATCACATCAGGTCAGGCCTGCTCATGTGCTGCCTGAAAAAAATGAAAACCATCCTCCAACAACAGGTTATCATGGTACAGCTACATCCTTAGATTCCAAGCCCCTGGTGATCCTCATAGTCATCCAGCTCTTAGCTGGAAGGCCGCACGTGTGGCATGAGATGCTTTGTTGACACTGGTCCCCCGGTGGCTGGGTCAGTCTAGCCAGACATGCCCAGCAGCCATCTCTTCCCAGGTCTTGATGCCGATCTGGGTGCTGCTTTGGAGTTAAGTTCAGTGACAGTTATAGATGAATACTCCCCAATCAAAAACACACACACTGATACCAAACTCATTTTCATACGTGAGAAATATCTCTTTCTGGGTTTACATCACCCTCGAGGGTGTGTCTTCTCACGTCCTGTTGCCCACAAAGACCACTGTAGCAGAATTCCTTAATGATCTTCGCCACTTTTGTAATGAGGAGAGAACAGATGACTTCACGCAGCTTCTGTCTGGGTGCTGAAAGTCCCGAAACAAAGATGTACCAAGATCATGCTCAGAAAAGGAAAATGAAGGGAACAAAGCAAACAAAGATATGCAACCATGCACACAAGCACACACAAATATACATATGAGTGCAGGTATTCATATAAAATGTGCACATATATAAACGTCTGCCTGTGCCCATGTACATGACTGTAGATATAGGTATAAATATAGATATATGATTTCATAAAGCTACACTGACACAAATATAATCCATTCAAGGAAAGGTTTCTATGCTCAGCAATGTTTTGAAAGCCTCTGCATGGCCCAATCTCCTCCTGTTAGAAGAGGACAAAGAGGCCCGAAAATTAGCAATCGAGCCATCTAACGGAACTGGAGCCCTGGGCTCCTAATCCCCAGGTCAGGTCTCTTCTAACAAGCTCAGAACTGCAAGGGGTCTTAAAAGTCATTTTATGCCCACACCCGTGAGAGAGTTTCAGGGCCCCTAAGAGGTTTTCCAGCCTCTGTTGCAACAGGTGTCTGGAGAGAAAGCACCTGGGCTACCTGAGCAGCCATTCCAACAAACACACTTTTTGCTGAGCTAAAATCTGCCAGGTATGGCTCCACCACTTCTTAGAGTGGCATGAAGGACTGTTCACGGTTTGGCAGGCACGTGTTCCATGTGTGTGTGTATGTGTGTGTGTGTGTGTGTGTGTGTGTGTGCGTGCGCATGCATGTGCGTGTGTGTGCACTTTCTGTAACCATGTGACCTTGAGCACATGACAATATCTCTGAGTCTGTTTCATTAGAAAATATGCTTAATGATGATGCCCATGCAGAAGGTGGAGAATTCAATGAGATAACATATAAATTACATATGTTCTGAAACATAGTAAGGTATAGATTCATATTCATGCCCTTCGAGTTCCCTCTTTCCCCCACACTCTACTTATGTTAACACACACACACACACACACACACGCACGCACACAAATGCACACACAGAGAACAGCTCCCAAATGACAGACTCAAATTACCTAAATACAGCTAGGTCTTCTCCCTACATGAGTCAGCGGGGAGCTAAATTGTCAATGGAAACCCTCTCCTCTGGGACACTCAGCAGAGCCCAGGGTGGATTCTCTTGAGACAAGACTTTTCTCCTGTTATCTATTATATTATCTATGAGGTCAAGAAAAAAGCTTGACCTCTGCTCCTGTGAAACTGTGAAAAAGATGAAATTTCTGGGAGAAAGGGGCCAAGTCATAGACACAAACCAGTGCTAATCTCACTGATTCTGGTCGCAATTATCTCCTCAGGAGTTAAAGTTCCGCTTACGAGTCAGCACTTATGTGTAGGCATTTGAAATGCTTGTAGCTGTACAGCCTAAGTATTAGCATAGGATGCCAAAGGGGGCCAGAAAACAAACTCCTAAAGACTTAGTGAATTAACCATGGTCCAGTAACAGGTTCAGTCTTCCAGGCTTAGGAACCTGAGACAAAGGAACATAAAAAATGTCTAGTTTTGCAATCACACACTAGAGGTGCTGGCAAAGGATTGCGCATAGAGAATACAGAGAGAATAGTATAGTCATTGGTATCACAGTCAATCCTCCTGCCACAGCTCCACTGGTAAACGGCTCTCAGAGGCCCAGCGGGTCACTGCAATACCTGAGTTCTGGGCAGACTCTGAAGGGCTGGCTGGGATGCTCCAGATCTTCTGCTTTGTTCACATATGGCTCCAGTTGGCTTCCTGGTATTTGGTCAGAAATAGAGGAACTTAATACCAGGGGAATATCTATAAGTAGGAGATGTCATACCAAGACTCGGGGACAGATGGGGATGTGACACATGCACCCGTAGGTGTGAATTAGATTTTCCAAACACGACACTTTGTTACATCTGCCCTGAACTGTGAAATAGAGAGAAGGAAAGACCCACCAGGTTTTCAGTCATATATTAGAGGTTCTGGTAAATGATTCATAGCATCCCTCTTACCTAGCCCAAACCAAACTGTTGGTCACATCCCATACAGATGTGGTAAGGAACAGTACACCTGTGTTAGATGGGAAGAGAAAGAACCCATTCAATCCAGAAGGGTGTGGTGTGACTTTTTGGCCTTAAGGGAACTACTGTAAATGTTTTGGAGAAAAGAAATGGCCTCGGTGGGCAAAGCTCCTGGGTAAATAAAGATCCTCATGTGAAGAACAGGGACTGGGGGAGAAGTTGATCCAAGGTCACATCATAGGCAACAGCACAACGCAGAACATGGCTCCATTCCAATTCTCTCTAACCCAGAAGTACAATCAACACCAATTGATTGGAGGGGTCTCTATTGTTACACTTACCTTATTTTGGTGGGGGTAGGCATGCAGTCTTCACTCAAGCTCACTTCCCCTTTTCTCTGTAGTTCCCTCTTTACTCATCACCCCAGACATTTGCTCACTCCACAGTTTCATTGAATTGTCCCCAACCAAACATTCCAACTTTGCTCTTTGTTGCCATAGGAAAAATTAAAGAGTGTTCTAGTGGATGCCAAAACTCTGGAAATCACATAGATATCCATCTGTCTTATATATATTTTACCCTCCCCGTCCCTGCCCTCTCTCCCTCATCCTTAATACTACAGGGGCCAGATAGAAGAACAATCTTCCCTAGACCAACACATGACCCAGGTTCTCCTTCACTGACAGGTCTCTCCCTCAAAACTGTTTTTAATGTCATGTACACCTTCCTAATAGGAATGTATAGATAACCCCTAACTGTGGGAAGAATCTCTTCTCAACAACACAGTGGAGTCTCATGGACAGATCAAATCAGCCAAGTTCTGGTCCCTTATGCCTGTAGGTTCTAATTGTAGGCATAACGTGAGAATGATCAGGCTCAGGGAAATTGGTTTATAGCAGCAGCCTCAAATGCCATGTGTGAGTGTGGAAATATCATGTCATTGGGCCACTGTCATTGCTTATAAGGAAAGACCCTGCGCACTTGCAATAGGAACTAGATGTGATTTGGTGAGTGGATAAGGCCCAAGGGGATTGATTGCCCATCATGGGCTGGACATGACATTCTCCTGCATGTTCAGGAAGATCAGGGACGCAAGCATGTCAAACTCACGGCCTAAACGAGGCATGCGGCCTGCCACCAGCAAGTTTGACATGCTTGGAAAGGTTTAGAACAAAGGGAATACGGGATCTAAATGAACTTTTCCATCACAATATGGTAGCCACTGAGATAGCTTCCTCTTCTAAGAGAACAAGTGTCCCACATTAGACATATAGACAGAAACTTTTATTCTTCACACCCTTTATTTTCCCCCAGATTCCTGGAACAATGTAAGAAATGATGATGTTTATAGAGTTGTGGATAAGATCTCAGACTATGGAACCTCATCCCTGCATTCTAATCACTGTTCCCCTTCACTCTTATGATCTGAGTGATATAGAGCATGCCCCCTACTTTCTAGGGGTCTTAGAATTCTCATTTGTAAAATGAAAGAAATATAAGCAGCTCACTCAAAGGGCAAAGTGAGGATCTATTGTCAGAGATCAATCAATATTAGCCACCATTAAGTTGTTAGATACTATTTTCATATCTTCTTTTCCAGATATATGATTAATTATACTTAGACTCGGGTTCTTAAGATTACAAATCACAGATAAATTTCACCATCTTTTACTTTGACTCAACTTTGGACACATCTAGAAAGAAACTTAGTCTCTGCAGTGAGGCTTTTCCCAGGTGGGGTTCTTTCTTAGGAAGGTACCTGTTTCACACCCTTTTCCACGTGTCTGCCACCTCAGTAAGCTTTCCCCTCCCCTAACTTGGTATCTCTACTTCTAAATTTGGGAGAACTTTCTTACATGGTCTTGGCCATTTGACTATCCAATCAGGTTAAAAGAAAAGTTTCGCTGAACTCCCCACCCTTTCCTTTTCAGCCTCTTCAGCATAGCATGTCAAAGTGGCTATGTTCAAGATTCCAGAGCAACTCTTGAAAAACCAACCCAAATAGTGAGGGACACAGGAATGGGGATGGTGAGAAAGGTCAGCATTTATCCAAAGAAGATACACTAATGACCAGCCACCCTGGGAAAGATGCCAAACCTCATTAGTTATTAAAAATATATAAACCAAAACCACAATGAGATACCATTCCATACCTATTAAGGTGGCTATAATAAAAACAATGATGATAATAATAACCAGTGTTGGTGGGATGTGAAAAAATGGAAGTATTTGTATGTTGCTGGTGGGAATGTAAAATGATGCAACCACTGCAATGAACAGTTTAGCGATTCCTTGAAAACTTAAACCTTGGATTACCATATGACCCAGCAATTCCACTCCTAAGCATATAGCCAAGAGAAATGAAAACATATCGTCCACACTGAAGTATTTTGGTTTCTTTGCGGGAAGGGGAGGGTGTTTATTTTTTTAAGTCCTCACCTGAGAATATTTTTTCCATTGATTTTTATACAAATAGAAAAGGAAGAAGGAGGGGGAAGAGAAAGATAGAAACATTGACGTGAGAGACACATGGATTGGTTGCCTCCAACACACACCCTGACTTGTGCTGCCGATTGAACCGCAGCTGAGGTACATGCACCTGACTGGGAATCGAACCTGAGACCCCTTGATCCAAGTATCAATGCTTTAACCACTGAGAAAACTGGCCAGGGCCAAACGGAAGTTTTTACGCAAATATTTATAGCAGCATTTGTCATAATAGCCAAAAGGTGGAAATAACCCAAATGTCAATTGACAGATAAAGGGGTAAATTGGGACACACACACACACACACACACACACACGGAAAATTATTAGCCATAAAAAATACTGATATATGCTACAACTTGGATGAACCTCAAAATCATTACCCTAAGTGATAGGAGCCAAACACAACAGCTCACATATTTCATGATTCCTTTAATATGAAATATACAGAATATGCAAATTCATAGAGACAGGAATAAGATTAATGGCTGCCAATGGCTAGGAAGGGGTGTTGCTAGAAGAGGGAGAATAGAAAGTGATTAAGTACCCATTAATTTGTGGATACACACAACTTAATGGTTAACAACTTTATGGGTATGGATGAAATGTTCTTCTGGCATGAGAAAGCTTGGAAACTAGAGAGAGCTGCTGGTTGCACAACATTTTGAATACACAAAATGCCACTAAATTGTACACTTTAAAATAATTTTATGTTATGTAAATTTCAGCTCAATATTTAATAAAGGTTATGATATAATCTTATGTTTAACATAATCCTCAGTTTTAAAAATGCAGATATACATGAGAGTAAAATATGTTAGTTCATACCTCAATACAGTAAAGATGATTATCAATGAACAATCTGAAATCAGGTCATTTTAGTTGTTCCTCTTAAATTGCTTTTAAAATTTTCCAATGATTACAAAAATTAGTTGCATGATAAAATTTTAATAACTAGGAAATAAAGGTTGAGGTGGTATTGAATAATAGATTTTTAAGAACCTGGGGGAAATTCTCATGTTGTAGGGTTAAAAGAAGATAAAAGAATATTGTATTGTATGTGTAATGTGATCCTAAGTATTTAAAATGAACTTCTTATGGTAACACTGTCTGTGGGGGTGAGCAAATGAGTGACTTTTTTCCTTTCTACTTTCCAAATTTTCTTTCTTTTTTAAACCAAAGTACTGGTATTTCGTTATTAAATGAGTCATCTTATACAATATGAGCATCAATATAATTATAATTACAAAAAAAATTATAACAAAAATGAAGTGATTTTCATATTTCCAAATTAGCGTCAACTGTATATTTACACAGAACTGTCTTTGCGTGAAGCCCAAAAAGTCACAGCATAAAATGTGTGATCCTGTAGCCCCTGTATTTTTGCTGATTAACAGTTTTTTAGAAAAGCAGCTTCAGGTTTTCACCTAAGGTCTGAGACAGTAGAAGCAGACGATTCAGTCTCAGCAGAAAAATGCCAAAACAGGAGCTGGACAAAAGAAGAAACAAGGACATGACCAGAGGCTGCTGCCAAAGCTTCCTTAATAGACACCTGCGCTCTCTGCAGGACGAAAGGCCAACTTTCTTAATGAGCGTATTTACCACTGTCATCAGAAAGGTTCTTTATTTTGTAAAGGTCTACTATGAGGCAGGCTGAGTTAAACAACGAGAGGTTTGGAATGTAGGTGGTATGACAAGAAGATGTTTACACTGAAGTTATGTATTTTGATACATAATATTCCTCATAGAAAAATTGTCAAAAAACAGAAAACGTAAAGGTGGACATTTTAATTACCAGACTCTAATCACTGAGAGAAGCTTAGTCAATCTTTGAACAGAATTGGGCAAAGGCCATTTAGAAGCAACAGTCCTTCACAGTGCAGTGAGCTCATCAGCACAATTGGCTTAGCAGGTGTGAGCCTATTATGCGCCAAGCCTGCTCTAGCAGAAGTGTGGCTGTGCACAGAGCACAGAGGACACTGAAAGGACAATTATCGGTCTTTGGTTGACAAGCACGCTTTCTCACTTCACTCGATATCAACAATTTAGTAACCTGAACTTCCTTCGGGGAAACTGCTCTTTCCAGTCCTGGTTCATGTGGTTTGGGTGGGACTGAACCCAGCCAACCCAAAGTAAGAATGACCCTAGACTAAGCCAATCAGTGGGTTCAACTACAAGGGCCACAGTGATTCCTTACTCTAGGCCAATGCATGTCAAGGACAGACTTTGGTTAAAAATGTTGACAATACAGATGGATTCTATCACTGAGCATCTGTAAATAAAACCCCTCGGGAGGACACTGTGATGATGAATGGGTTGCTATGTCGGTTTAGTAGATGGTGGTGATGCTCTGTGCCTCCCCTGTGCATCACTCTACCATGGCCCTTCCCACTCAGTACTCTGCTCCCTGATGTTTCTGTCTCCCCCATCAGATGGTCAGCTCTTTCTAAAGCAGCGGTTTTCAACCAGTGCCCCACAAGAACTTTTAAAACATCAATACCAGACTATTTAGTCAGGAGCACTAACCTATTTTCCCTTAGGTCAGCAAATAAAAAGATGCCAACAGCCTTGCTGGCATGACTCAGTGGTGAGTGCCGACCTATGAACCAGGAGGTCATGGCTCAATTACTGGTCAGGGCACATGCCCAGGTTGCAAACTCAATCCCTACTTGGGGCCTGCAAGAGGCAGCTGATCAATGATTCTCTCTCTTCGTTGATGTTTCATTTCTCTCTCCCTTTTCCTTCCTCTCAGAAATCAATAAAAAATACATATTTTAAAAAATGACAACAACCAACACAAAAGTTATCTGGTATGAATGCCATGTCTTGCCCTATAAACATATGGGTCATATAATAGAGTTGCATTTTATTGGTCACATTATATAATATGGTTGTGTGTGATTAGTTAATTTTTGGTACCAGAAATTCTTATATACAAGGATAGGCACCTGATATTTTTTTAAGTCACTTTGGAGCAAAAAGGGTACTTAATTACTTTTAATAAATCAATCAAAAGTATAACTATTGTGAGATCTGTAAAAAATATATATTTAGTGTGCCACAGGATTTTAGTAATTAGTTCATGTGCTATGAGATTAAAAAGTTGAAAATCGCTGCTATAGAGGAAGGAGACACATCTCTACTACGTTTGGCCATTGAACAGAGAAGGACCTAAACAGACACAAGCAAAAGAAATTACCCTGATGGACTTTGTTGCATGGAGATGAGGCAATGGGGGTTCCCTCACTGGGGATTCAGATTTCTGGGCTCCAGTACCACATGCCACAGGCCCCAACTTGTACCCTTGGGTTCCTGCTCAGGGCTGGAGTCTGCTCTAATATCTGCTCTGAGTCATCAGCTGTGGGTACTGATATGGTCACTGCATAGTTCTTACACAACCACCCAGACAGAGACCATCATCAGGAAGGAGATGTGGGGGCAGAGATGCTTCATAAAAAGCCTTCTGGGATGAAGCACTATAAAACCAGAGGGGGACTCAGGTCACAGAGCCCACCCACACCTCCTTCCTCTTCTGGGCGCTAACGGAGAGCACAGAGAAACACCAGCAGCTCCGACCTGAGCAGCCTTCCTGGGAAGATGCAGCCACCCCTGCTCCTGCTCCTGCTGGCCTTTTTCCTACTCCCCGGAGCGGAGGCAGGTGAGTGACCATCCCCACCCTCACAGGCCCCACCCATCCCACAGTGGGCACAGACCTGCTGGCCCTTCTGCACATCCCTGATCCAGCTCTCCACCAGGAATGCTCTGAACCCCAGCTCCCATCCCATCTCAGACCCAAACATATGAGGCTGGTTGAGCCACAGGCAGAAAAGACAGGGCAGAAGCCTATTCTCAAGAAAAGCCAGTGGGCACAATGCCCTCCCCAGACACTACCTATGCCATGTGGAGAGTGGAACTTCCTAGAAGTGTATGGCAGAGGCTGGGAAACTGCAGAGGGAAGAGCAGTCCTGGCTTCCATGTGTGTGATGAGACAGGTGCTGTCCTCAGGGTCTGCGTAGGAGAGAAGCCCAGAGCTCAGCAGACCCCACAGTTGGTGGTGTCACCGTCCCCAGAAGACTGCTGCTTCCTCTGCTCCATCTCAGTCCCTTTCTCCAGCTCGGCTTTTATTCCCAGGCCTTTAGCAGGTCCACTCCTTAAAGGATGAGCCAGTGAGATTGGAAACCCCAAACTTCTCTGCTTTCCAGAATCCCACAGCACTGGCCTTACCCACCCTCCTCTGGAGGCCCATTGGGAGCCATCCCTCCAAGCAGCCAACAAACACTTACATGGCACCTCCCCACGTGTCAGCATCTAGATCCCTACACTTAAGTCCTGGACACTGCAAAGTGCACTGCCCTGGACATCACAGAACCACAGGGGCCTCAGAAGCTCACCCAACACCAAGCAAAGTCAGGAAAGGAATTATCAGGAGCCTCCAGGCCTTCCCTGTTCCTAAGACGCCTATTCTCACCTGTAACTATGTGTCAGGCAAATTCAAAGACCCAGCCTGTTGCTGTTCCCTTTTCCAGAAGAGAAAGTTGAGGCCTGTCACTACCTACTCCCAGCTCTACGCCACCCTAGGCTCCCAAGTGCCCAGCCACATGAGTCATCAATCCAATGCCAGCCTGGTACACTCGTGGGGTGGTGAGGGGTGGAGGGGGGCACAAAGTACAACAGGATTTTTTCTACAGGTGAGATCATCGGGGGACATGAAGCCAAGCCCCACTCCCGACCCTACATGGCCTACCTTCACATTACAAAGGAGGAGAGGGAATTCATGTGTGGCGGTGTCCTTGTGGGAGACAACACTGTTCTGACAGCTGCTCACTGCAATGGAAGGTGAGAGGCTGCAGCCAGGCTACCCCTCTGAGACCCCTACAGGGACCCTGACCTTCATCCCAGGAGCTGCAGTTCAGGGCAGATCCTCAGGGTCCTGGAAACTCAAGTCCATGAGACCTCATCAGAGGAGCCCTCTGAGATCATGACAGAGCAAGGAGAGCCTGAGAAATAGGACAGGTAAGCTTTGGGCTCAGAGGGTCAGAGGTGAAAGCAAGGAACACAATTGAGAAGAGAACAACCACACTGGCCAAAACAAGCTGCTGTGGACAATGAACACATGCATTAGGGTCAAAAGGTAAATGCAAGTAATTTCCTGACATTTCCTGAGGGCAATAGAGAGCTCCCTATCCCTGACCTCAGTGTGGCTGAGAAGCAGAATCACCGAGTCCCTGGCCCCTATGCCCTGCACCAGCTGTCACCTGCCTTTCATAGTCCCTGGGATGTATCTCCTGTGACTCTACCTCCCCCCCAAACTCACCCACTCTGTTCTCTGTGAAGGTCAATCAATGTCATCCTGGGGGCCCACAACATCAAAAAGGGGGAGAAAACCTGGCAGATCATCCCAGTGAAAAGAGCCATCCCACACCCAGACTATAATGAGAATAATCTCTCCAATGACATCATGTTACTGCAGGTAGGAAACCTCCTGCTGCTCTTGCAGTTCTGAGATCTCATTGTTTCTCTTCTGACTCTGACCTGTCCTTTCCATTCCTCCCACTCCAGTCACCTGACTAGTCCCAGTAACTCAGGTGTCCCATCATGGTCTCCAGGCCCAGATGCACTGGCTGACCTGGGCTCCCTTGCCTCTTCCCCATCAGCTGGAGAGAAACATCAAGCAAACTGATGCTGTGAAGCCCCTCCTACTGCCCAGAGGCAAGGACCTGCCAAGTCCAGGAGATAACTGCACTGTGGCTGGCTGGGGGTGGATCTCAATGAATGGCCCTTCATCAGACACTCTGCAGGAGGTAGAGCTGACCCTGCAGAAGGATGGGGAGTGTGAAAGGCGCTTTAAGCATTACAACAGGACCATTCAACTGTGTGTGGGGAACCCAAGAGAACCTAAGGCTTCCTTTAAGGTGATACTGAACATCTGCCTAGCTTGGCTATGGGAAGAGGGATGTTTGGGTATAGACTGGGATGTGAAGAAGGAGGGGAATCCTTCACCCTCTAGGCTATGATCTTTCTCCCCAAGAGTAAAAGTGAGGAGCTGCCAGAGCTGGGAGGAATAGGCCCTCTGAGAGGCTACAAGGGCCTATGGTCACTCTAAACATGGTGCTTCTCCACATGGTGAATTTGCAATACTGGCCCACACTGGGACACTGCAGTTAGATAACTATTCCCTGGGTGTGCAGTAGTTATACCTGGTGGCTCCTTCTCCATGCTAAGTGTCAGCCCCACCTGCCTGCTCTCGGGTCCTTACACAGTAGACTGCAGTCACAGCCCCACAGCACCTTCATACCCAGAAAATCAGAGATCTGGGGGAGCAGAGGGAGCTGCCACCTGAGGTGAAGTGAAGCAGTGACAATGTCCAGGCTCAGGGGACCACAGTGACCTGCCTGTCTGCTTATCTCCAAGGTGGAAACCATGCAAGGCAGCCTTCTCTGAGAGGGGCTTGGGGGTGAGGGGTCGAGGGCAGGGCCAGGAGAAGTGACTCAGTTCTTCCCTCTCTCTGTCCACAGGGGGACTCCGGGGGACCACTTCTGTGTAAAAATGAGATCCAGGGCATTGTCTCCTATGGAAGTGGTTGTTGTTGGGAACCTCCAACGGTCTACACGAAAGTCGCCAGTTACCTTTTCTGGATAAAGAAAACCATGAAAAAACTCCAACTGTAGAACCCAGACTATCCTCTCTGGAGCTAATCCAGAATACACTGCGGGGAGGGAGGTGGTGCCAGCAACTGAATAAATGTCTCTTAGCTGATGAGAAGAGCTAGTTTGTTGTTTATTCTTTGACCCTCATTCACAGGCACCAGCTCTGTGCTCAGAAGGCCAATAGCACAATTCTTTTCTGTTCTACTTCCTCCGATTCCCTGTCGCCCACCCCACCACCACCACCACCAAACCCCATGCAAAGCTGTTACCATCTCCTTCTTGCCACACCTGCACCTGCAGGGCCCACCCTTCTGCCAGGGTGAGAGGAGCACCATTAGGAGAAAACATGAATCTCTCTGTTCCAGGGCTCAGTGTGAAGGTCTTACTTCTTCCTCTGTTACATGTTGAGAGGAAAGGACTAGCACATTGGGTACTGGGCACCAAGCACGCACAGCCTGGGCTGCAGCTCAGGAGGCCTCACCACACTGGGGAGAGGAGGGCCTTCCTGAGCAGGACATTGTTCTCCCACAACCAGGGTGTGGCAGGTTTTGGGATTCTGGGGCTGGTGAGGGTAGACAGGAGTGGAGGAGGGAGGCAAGTCCTGAGAAGCTCCTCATTCCCTCCTGGGCTGAATTTCTCTCCCTCCCCTTTTCTGCCCTCCTCTGTGCTCAGGGCCTAGCTTGGCCTCCAGTCTCCTGGCTGCCCCTTCTTCTCATCCCTGCTGACCACTGAGCATCCTCAGAGTCCACCAACCCCTGCGCCCCACAGACCATATTGAGCAAGGAGCTCCCCCATATCCCTCCCACCCAGGACACCCAGAGTGCCCAGATTCCAGCAGGGCCTGGTCACTGAGTTGCCACCCAACTTATGCCCTGGCACAGGGTGACCGGGGGACCAGGCCTGTGCTGGCCCCATGCCGGGCCCTGGAGGACAGGGCGGCAGGGTGTCTGCAGAACACCTGGCACCATCTCTCACTGGGCAGAGACAGCTCCACCCTCACATGTAGCCCAGTGTCCCCACCATGTGCTCAGAGTCCACGGACTGCTGGTCACTCAGGAGCCTTAGTCCCCTGCAGCCTGTTGCTCACTGCTGGCCTCAAGGCACAGACTGCGCGGAGGTAGGCCAAATGGGTTCTACCTGCCTTTTGAGTTAGAAAGTCACCAGAAGAGTTGAGTTTGGGATATCTCCCTCCTCAGACATTTGTCCTTATCTGTATTGGGTTCAAAATCAATCAGACTCTCAGATAACATAAACATCAGCCCAATTAGAAGAAACATAGACCTTGATAGAAGCAAGAACAAGATCCTGAGCAGGAAGAACTATGAGTAGGCCAAGGGGAACCTAAGAACAATGCTCACCTGTCTGACCTGGGAGGTCAGGATAGTGTGGCCCCAGGCCTTAGGAATCACCAGATATCAGCAGAAGGTCAAGACATCCAACAGGCTTTCAGTGAGTTAAGAAAAGAACAATTTTCTGGGGAAGGAAGATGGCTGCCAACGGGAAGGCAGACTGCAAGATAGTGTGTGAGTGGGAGAACGAAGAGACAGTGTGTGGACCCACGGGGAGTGTTTGTTTGTGAGTTGAGGGACAGCTATACTCCAGGGGACTGTGGGGTTCACTGGGCAGGGTTCCCCTGACCAGGCAGCCTCCACTGCTGCTGGGATCCCTCCCGGAGCAACCGGCTCTGACGCGGAGACACGCCATCTTGAAGGGGAGAGTGGATGTTGTGGGAAGCCTGAAATGCCCGGGAATATACAACAACTGCACCCAGTGAATTGCTGCGAACCCGGGAACACTGGTCCCAAGTGTTGTGAGCATGCGGATTCAGAGGAGCTCTACACCCCCTCACAAAAAGGACAGATTTTGCCTGGGATAAGGTGAGGTCCGTGGTTAGGACAGGAGAAGGAAATACGCAGGCTGGAGCTGCAAGATCCGGGGAAGTCTCTACCCAGAAAAGTCCACAGCTGTTGGGGCTGGCGTGATCTGCGAATGTGGAAGGGGATCTGCAAGGCTGCTAACAGAAGGGAACTCTAAAAAGCAACCCATAGCTGAACTGGGGGCAAAAGGCCAGCCTAAAAATTTTAAAAGTCTGCCAGCTGCTTAGACCCAAGGAGTAACAAGACTGCAAAGACTTGTGCTGCAGCTCCGGAGTTCGCACACTTACTCTGGCACTTTTTCCTTTTTTTTTTTTTTTTTTTTTTGTCTTTAAATCCTTGTTTTTGATTACTAAGCCCAATATTTAGGATCACCCTATTGGGGACACTCTAAGAGACTGCAGGGGATAGTTGTTTTCATGGAACCTGGGGATCAAAGAGGGGAATAAAGATCAGAGAACCAACTCTAGGGCAGCCCATTCCCCCAAACCGGTATTAAGCACCACAAGGAAAACAAAATCTAAACACTAGCTAAAGAAGACCTAAGGACCCAGAGGTCAATCCAGAAACACTGCCACCCAGGGGTTGAAGCACAAATTGACTCTTGTGTAAACACAAGTAAAGGAGTACAAGAAACAAAGTACTGACTGCTTGAAAATCAGGATTGTGGCCTACAACACTGAGGAGCAGTGGAACACAGGGACCTTCAATACTGTCCTGACTAGGAAACAGGCGGGACAAAAAGAACAGTAGAGGAAGTGAATGACCTTCACTACTGAACATTTTTATATTTATTTTTATTTCATCTTTTCTTAAAAAACTATTTTTTTTCTTTTTTCCTCACCTGATTTTACCTTTTTAACTATTACATTTCTATTTTTTAATCAGTATTACTACTACTACTATTTTACCTTTTTTTAAAGAGTGTCGTTTTATTTTCTCTTTATTTTATTTTGGGATTAGTGTTCTACATTCTATTTTCATCTTTCCTTTAGCATCATTTTACTCTATCTCAACTTTACCTTTATGCCAAAACTCTCTTCCTCACTTTTCCCCTTTTGTTGTCCTGCTTTAGATTTTCCCTATTCCTCCTTTTTACCCCCTGTTAAAATTTCACCCTACTTATATATCTAATTTCCAACCCCCCTGTGCTAAGTCCATATACACCTCTCTCTTCTCTTTCTTCACTATCCAATTTTTTTTCTCTCTGTCCTTTTGTTGTTTGCTTGATTGTTCATTATATTGATATTTTATGCTTGTTTGTGAGATTGTTTCGCTTTTGCTTTTTTGTTTTGTTTTTGTTTGTTTGTTGCTTCTGTTTTCTCTCACCTCGCTTGATATTAGTTGTTGTTTGTACTTTGCATTAATTTCTAGGTATTTGTTTCTGACATTTGTTGGGATTAGAGGCTGTTTTATTGGAGCTTTCTCCCATATAAATAGTTCTTTCACCTCTTCCTTTTTTTTCTCTTTCTTTTCTCTCTTACATTTTTAGCCTTTTCCCAATTTCATTTTTGCACTCTTTTTTTCCCCTTCTTTTCTTATTCTTTCTTTCTTATCCCCTAATTCTCTTTTCTCTGGTGGTCATCTTTATTTGGGGTTATTAGTATCGTGAATACATTTGTGTTCAGTGTCTTGTGCATTATGCCTTGTTGTGTTGTATGTTGTGCCTTTAAATCAATGCAGGAGAGAGAGAACTACATAACCTGACATCCGGACAAGAGAGATAATTGGGAGACAAAGAAACAGCCCACATATGAAAGAAAACCAGGCATCACCAGAAAAAGAAGTAAACAAAAAGGAGGCAAGTAACCTGTCAGAGAAAGAATTCAGAGAAATGGTCATAGGTGGATGAAAACAATGGAAAACAAATTCAACAATATGTATATGAACCAAGAGGAAATGAAGAAGAACCAAGAAGAAATGAAAAATTACATATCTACTTTAAAAAAAAACCTCAATAGAAAACATCAACAGTAAACTAGAAGAAGCAGAGGACCGCATCAGTGAGCTAGAAGACAAGGTAGGAAAAACTACCCAAGCAGAGCAGCTTCTAGAAAAAATAATTAAAAAGCAGAAGGAGAGCCTAAGGGAACTTTGGGACAATATGAAACAAAACAACATCTGCATAATAGGGGTGCCAGAATGAGAGGAAACTGAGCAAGGAATAGAAAACCTGTTTGAAGAAATAATGACAGAAAACTTCCCTGATAAAGGGAAGAAAAAACTCACACAAATCCAAAAAGCTCACAGAGTCCCAAACAAAATGAACCTCAAAAGACCGATGCCAAGGCACATTATAATTAAATTGTCAAACACCAATGACAAAGTAAGAATCTTAAAAGCGGCCAGAGAGAGACAGAAGGTTACCTACAAAGGAAACCCATCAGACTAGCGACTGATTTCTCAATAGAAACTCATCAGGCCAGAAGGGAATGGAATGAAATATACAAAGTCATGCAAAGGAAGGGTCTGAATCCATGAACACTGTACCCAGCAAGGCTATCAATAAAAATTGAAGGTGAAATCAGGAGCTTCACAGAAAAAAAAAAAAAAGGACTAAGGGAGTTTATTACCCAAAACCAGCAATGCAAGAAATGCTAAAGGGTCTGCTGTAAAAAAAAAAAAAAAAGAAAGAAAAGAAAAGAAAGAAATAGGAAGTGAAGAAGGAACACAAGGGTAAAGAATAAAAATTGCAACAAACAAGTACCTATCAATAATGACTTTAAATGTAAATGGATTAAATGTCCCATACAAAGACATAGGGTAACTGAGTAGATAAAAAAAACATTACCCATATATTTGCTGTCTACAAGAAACCCACCTCAGAAAAAGAGACACACACCGTTTGAGGGTGAAGGGATGGAAAAAGGTTTTTCAGGCAAATGGAAATGAAAAAAAGCTGGGGTAGCAATACTTATATCTGACAAATTAGATCTGAAAATGAAGGACATAACAAGAGATAAGGAAGGCCACTTCATAATACTAAAGGCAGCAATCCAACAAGAAGAAATAACTCTGGTAAATATATACGCACCCAATACAGGAGCACCAAAAAAATATAAATAAATGAATAAAAAACTTATGAAGGATATCAAGGGAAAGACTGACAGTAATACAATCATAGCAGGGGACTTGAATACCTCACTATCACCAATGGACAAATGCTCTAAACAAAAAATCAGCAAAGAAACATCATTCCTAAATGTCTCACTAGACCAAATGGAATTAATTAAAATCTTCGGAACATTTCACCCCAAAGCCACAGAATATACATTCTTCTCAAGTGCACTTGGGTCATTTTCAAAGATAGACCATATATTGGGTCTCTTCAAATTCAAGAAGATAGAAATCATATCGAGCATCTTCTCAGATCACAATGGCATAAAACTGGAAATCAACTACAACAAAAAACAATCCAAAAAAATTAAACACACAGAGATTAAATAGCATGCTATTAAACAATGACTGGGTTACCAGAGAGATCAAGGAATAAATAAAAAACATCATGGCAACAAAAAACAATGAAAACACAACAATCCAAAATCCATGGGACACAGTGAAAGCAGTCTTCAGAGGGAAGTTCATAGCTCTAAAAGCCTACTGCAAAAAAACAAGAAACAATGGTAATAAATTACCTAACCCTACAACTCAAAGAGTTAGAAAGAGAGCAACAAGAAAAGCCCAGTGTAAGCAGAAGGAAGGAAATAATAAAGATCAGAGTGGAGATAAATGACATAGAGACCAAAAAAAAAAAAAAAAACAACACAAAAGATCAACAAAACTAAGAGCTGGTTCTTTGAAAGGATAAACAAGATTGATGAACCCCTAGCCAGACTCACCAAGAAGCAAAGAGAGAGGACCCAAATAACAAAATCAGAAATGAAACAGGAGAAATCACAACAAACCTCACAGAAATACAAAGGATTGTTTAAAAATACTATGAACAACTCTATTCCAACAAACAGGACAACTTAGAGGAAATGGACATATTCCTAGAAAAATACAACCTTCCAAAACTCAATCAGGAAGAATCTAAAAATATCAATAGGCTAATAATTATGGAAGAAATTAAAGCAGTCATCAAAAAGCTTCCAGCAAACTAAAACCTTGGGCCAGACAGCCTCACAGGGGAGATTTACCAAACATTCAAGGAAGAACTAAAACCTATCCTCCTTAGACTATTTCAAAAAATTCAAGAGGAAGGAACACTTCTAAGCTCATTCTATGAAGCCAGCATCACACTAATACCAAAACCACATAAAGATAACACAATGAAAGAGAATTACAGGCCAATATCCATCATGAACATAGATGCCAAAATCCTCAACAAAATTCTAGCAAATCAGATCCAGCAGTACATCAGAAAGATCATACACCATGACTAAGTAAGATTTATCCCAGGGATGCAAGGATGGTACAATATCTGCAAATCAATAAACGTGATACATTACGTAAACCAATTGAGAGATAAAAACCACATAGTCATATCATTTGATTCAGAAAAAGCATTTGACAAAATCCAATACCCATTTTTGATAAAAACTCTCAGCAAGATGGGAATAGAAGGATCATACCTCAACATAATAAAAGCCATATGTGACAAACCCACAGCCAACATCATACTCAATGGGAAAAAACTAAAACCATTTCCCCAAAAAACAGGAACAAGACAAGGATGCCCACTTTCACCACTCCTGTTCAACATAGTACTGGAAGTATTAGCCATTGCTATTAGACAAGAAAAAGAAAAAAAAAAGGCATCCAAATTGGAAAAGAAGAAGTAAAACTGTCCTTATTTGCAGATGACATGATATAGTACATAAAAAACCCTAAAGACTCCATCAAAGAACTATTAGACTTAATAAATGAATTCAGCAATGTAGCAGGATACAAAATTAATGCCAAGAAATCTATGGCATTTCTATACACCAATAGTGAACTTACAGAAAGAGAGACTAAAAAAAGCCATCCCATTTACTATTGCACCAAAAAAATTAAGATACCTAGGAATAAACTTAACTAAGGAAGTAAAAGACCTATACGTGGAAAACTATAGGACACTGAAAAAAGAGATAGAGGAATATGTAAACAAATGGAAGAACATACCATGTTCATGGATTGGTAGAATCAACATCATTAAAATGTCCATACTACCCAAAGCAATCTATAGATTCAATGCACTCCCCATTAAAATACCAACAGCGTATTTCACAGATCTAGAAAGAATTCTCCAAAAATTCATTTGGAATCAAAAAAAAAAAAAGACCCTGAATAGCCACAGCAATCCTGAGAAAGAAGAACAAAGTAGGTGGGATCTCAATACCAGATTTCAAGCTGTATTACAAAGCCACTGTTCTCAAAACAACCTGGTACTGGCAGAAGAATAGACATATAGACTAATGAAATAGAATAGAGAACCCAGATATCGACCCAAACCACTATGCTCAATAAATATTTGACAAAGGAGGCATGAACCTACAATGGAGTCAAGACAGTCTCTTCAGCTGAAACTGGTTTGGCTCAGTGGATAGAGCGTTGGTCTGCAGACTGAAAGGTCCCAGGTTCGATTCTGGTCATAGGGCATGTACTTTGGTTGCGGGCACATCCCCAGTAGCAGGTGTGCAGGAGGCAGCTGTTCAATGTTTCTCTCTCATCGATGTTTCTAGTTCTCTATCCCTCTCCCTTCCTCTCTGTAAAAAAATCAATAAAATATATATTTTTTTAAAAAGACAGTCTCTTCAATAAATGGTGTTGGGAAAATTAGACAGACACATGCAAAAAAATGAAACTAGACCACCAACTTACACCATACACAAAAATAAACTCAAAATGGATAAAGGACTTAAACATAAGACAGGAAACCATAAAAATACTTGAGGAATCCACAGGAGGCGAAATCTCAGACATATGCAGAAGCAATTTCTTCACCAATACCTCTCCTAGGGCAATGGAAACTAAAGAGAAAATAAACAAATGGGACTACATCAAAATCAAAAGCTTTTGCACAGCAAAAGAAACCATCAACAAAACAACAAATATAGGAGAACATATTTGCAAATGTTATCACTGATAAAGGTTTAATCTCCAATATTTACAGGGAACTCATACAACTTAATAAAAGGAAGATAAATGATCCAATAAAAAAGTGAGCAACAAAACTAAATACAAATTTTTCAAAAGAAGACAGAAGGAAGGCCAAGAGACATATGAAAACATGCTCAAAGTCACTAATTATACAAAATATGCAAATCAAAATGACAATGCAGTACCATCTCACACCTGTGAGAATGCCTATCATCAACAAATCAACAAACGACAAGTGCTGGCGAGGATGCAGAGAAAAAGGAACCCTTGTGCACTGCTGGTGGGAATGCAGACTGACGCAGCCACTGTGGAGAACAGTATACAGTTTCCTCAAAAAACTAAAAATGGGACTCCCATTTGACCCAGTAATCCCACTTCTAGGAATATATCCCAAGAAACTAGAAACACCAATCAGAAAGGATATATGCACCCCTATGTTCATAGCAGCACAATTCACCATAGCTAAGATTTGGAAACATCCTAAATGTCCATCAGCAGATCAGTGGATTAGAAAACTATGGTACATCTACACAATGAGTACTACGCTGCAATAAAAAAGAAGGAATTCCTACCAGTTGCAGCAGCATGGATGGAACTGGAGAGCATTATGCTAAGTGAAATAAGCCAGGCAATGAAAGAAAAATACCACATGATCTCACTCATTTATGGAAAATATAAGATCATTATAACCTGATGAACAAAAAGATAGATACAGAGGCAGTAAAGCATCAAACAGACGGTCAAATTACAGCAGGAAGGATGCGGAGTGCTGGGGAGAGGTGGAAAGACATCAACTGAAGGACTTGTATGCATGCATATAAGCACAACCAATGGACACAGACACTGGGGGTGGGGGTGAGTGGGATGAGGGCATGTGACAGGGGTTAGGGAAGGCTGGGAAAAGGTCAATGTGGGAAAATGAGATCTATGTACTACTATGTGTAATACTTTAAACAATAAAATAATTTTTTTTTAAAAAAAAGAACAATTTTCTTCTCCATCAGCTTCTCTAAGAAGTTTGAAAATTGCACCCAAAGAAAGGGAAAATCTAGGCTAGTAGGAAGCAAAGTATGAGGACTTAATAAAGAGAGAAGAGATTGAGCTTGTGATCTGAGACCCTGTCAACTGAGCATTAAAGATTAGTCCTTGGCATCCAGGTGATGGGGCCCAAGGGAAGCGTCAGCTCTCCCTCATCAGAGAGCTGCACTCAGAGTCACCAGGACTTAGAGATCTGAGCGAATCATATTGTAGACATCAGCCAGGTTATGTATTTATTCTGACAATGTACACAACAGATCTCAGCAAAGTACCTTGATCTAACTTAACCCACACAGTGTGATAATTTTCTGACAGAAGGAAGAAAACTATTTTGATGAAGGAAGAACAGCTGACAGGATCAGAGAGAGGAGCTGGGCTTCCCAGGGCAGGAGCTGCTCTGCACATGCGGGTTTATCCCCAGAGGTGGAAGGAGAGTGAGACCTCAGTGCCCACAGCTCCCCCAGCTATATAGGTCCTAATATCTCACTGCTCCTTGCTATATTATTCTTCCCTGTTGTCTTTGTTGTCAGAAGCAAATAATGGACGAAACCAAGAGCTTTGTTTCCCAGGCAGTGCAGTGGCCAGGCTGAGAGGCCATGGGAGGAGTCTGGACTCAATCTGCGTTAAACTAGGAGAGTTTGGTGGTATAAACGATGAGGGGAGCAGTAGTGATGTGGGAGCTTTTTATCTGGTCTGCATTAAAACTTATAAAGAATTCTATACCAGCCCTCTGCAACATTTTTATTATTCACCATTTATTATTCAACATTTTAAAAATTGTGTTTTTCAAAATGTTTACTTCATGCAAAACTTAGGTTCCAAAAGCATAAAAAAAAAATACTACTCTCAATTCTGACTCCTAATCATCCTGTTTCCCTTCCTAGAAGAAACAAATCAATGATATATTTTTCAAAATTATCTATATTAATACATGTAAGTATAGTTCATTCATGTTAATGGGTGCACAATATCCCAATGTATACAAATAATACAATTTATCCATTCTCAGGAAATTTAGGTTGTTCCACATTTTTTATAATAAAAAAACAATTCTAGTGAGCATTCTTAACATGCTTCTATGTTTACTTGTACAGGAATGTTGGTTGGGTATGTCCTTAAAGTGGAATGGCCAAGTTGTAGAATATACGTGCCTTCAGTTTTCTTTGATATTGTCTAATTGTTTCAGAAAGTTATTGTTCCAATTAATACTCCCAACAATACTTAGTATTGTAAAGCTTAATAATTTTGGTCAGTCTACTTGGTGTGAAGTAGTAAATCCTAGTGCTTTTTATTACCATTTCCTTAACTACTGGTAAGGGCCTTTATCTTTTCAGATATTTATTAGCCATTTCAGTTTGCTCTTCTGAGAATGCCTGCCACATTCCTTGAACATTTACATTTGATTTATTTTCCTTAAGGTTTTTAAAGACTTCTTAATATATTTCAGATGCCAATTTTTCAGCAGGTTATTATAAATAGCATCTACCTATCCATGTTTTTGCATTACTGTTATGAGGCTTTTGGTTAAACAGAAGTTTTAATTTTCAAAGACTCCAAATTACTAATTTCTGCCTATTGTCTTGGATTCTACATATTTTCTGAAAAGTAGAAAAAACTAATTGTTGGCAAAATTTCTCATTATTTCTCATAATGCTCAGGAAATACAGAACCTCCAGGTATGTGATTACCTTAAGATAAATTCCTGAACATAACAGGGAACATTACCATCTTCACCTGTATGTTTGCATGACTGGCAAGTGTTGCCTCCTCAGAAAAGTCTTCCCCAAACCCTATAAAAGGTCACGTTAACCAGTCACATCCTCTCATATTGTTTTTCTACAGCATATGTGATACCATTCATAATCATGCACATGTGTTTATTTGGCTAATGTATGTCTCACTCCTCAAGATTAGAAACTAAATCTGTTATTGCTCACCATTTATTTGGTAGAATGCCACACACAGAGAAAGTACTTAATACATCCTTTCTGAATGAAGCAATTGCCCAGGCATGGACATTCCATCTCCATCTCTTACATCTGTATTATGTAAAAATCCTTCCCTTGGGGACTCTTTCTCTAGTGTTCCTATGATTTGGCTCCCTCATGTCAGTTCAAACAATGAAGAGTCTCAGAATTTGCAGAAAATAACATTTCTGACTTTGATCTCAGGTGCACAGTCATCTCTCAATGAGGTTCTCACGTGGCTAAAATGACTAAGGAGTCAACTGCTCTTGAGAAACAGTGAACCATGGAAAGTTGGTTTGTGGGCAAGGCTGCGGTTATGGACTCATCAAAATGAGTTCTCATCCTTAACTCATCCCCCAAGCATTTCGCTTATTTATTTTCTATGACAGACTATTTCATTTTTATTCAATTTAAGGCAATGAAAGGACTGTCAAGGTTATACTATGACAAAGTCAAGTTGAAATGTCCACTTCCCATCAGGAAGCCATGGCACAGGGTTATCACATTGGATCCACACTAGAGCTCCCATTGTTCACCTGTCACAGGTTTCCCTGTATATATCATGTGTACCCTCCTCTTCTCCGTCTGGCTGCTGTTTAGGTTGGAGGTGAGCTGTCAGATGATAATATTGGTGTGGAGCATCAGGTATGTGGTTCACTATCATCCTATCTAATAAAAAGAGTAATGTGCAAATTAGCCAACAGTCCGTTACATTGCCAGTCAATAGGAGGAGTATGTAAATTATCCAACAAAGACGGCCATGCCCATAGCGGCCAGGCAGCGGCAAACAGCAGCTCCAAGCCCCGCCATGGCGACACTTGGGCTGGGGGAGTGGGGGTCCGGATCAGGGACAGAAACTCGGATCAGTGACACAAACTCACAGGGAGTCCGGCACCCTGCAGGCCCAAACCCCGCCATGGCGGGGCTGGGGCTGTGGGGAGCTGGATGGGGACATAAACCTGTACAGAGTCCAGCACCCAGCAGCCCAAAACCCCGCCATGGCTCTGAGGCTGCAGGGGCCGGATCAGGAACACAAACCCGGATCAGGAACACAAACCCGCAGGGAGTCTGGCACCCCACAGTCCCAAGCCCCGTGATGGCAGTGCTGGGGCTGCGGGGGGCCAGACCTGGACACAAACCCAGCACCCAGCAGCCCCAAGGCCCGCCACCGTGATGCTGGGGCTGCTGAGGGGATGGGGGAGGGCAGCAGAGACACAAACCCGCAAGAAACCTGTGGAAAGGGAGATAAACTATCATAACTTTATCTCCCTTTCCACAAGATGAGAAAACTGCCCCTGGTTTATTTAGTAATGTGGCCCACAGCTTTCTACAAGCACAGGGTATTTTATGACCACTCCCAGGAAGGTCTGGTCAGAATACCGTCTCCAGGGAATAAAGCTAATGTGGCAAATCATCTAAGAGAGGAAATAAGCTTTTGTTGGATTTATTCTGAAGGTCAGAGAATATGCCACCCCAACATATGCTGTGTTGTTATATTGATGATCTTGAGCTGCAGATACTTGAAAAACAGCAAATGCATGCAGAGGCTTTCACTGAAGTCTCCTGGTCTGCCTAAAATCGGACCCCCCAAAAGGAGCTCAAATGTCATAGGAGAAGTGTCATCAGGCAGAGAAGACTGACTCCTGTCACAGGACAGGAGAGTAGAAGTTGACATCACAACCAAACTTTGTTACAAACTATTTCCCCTCACCCCCATTCATCTTTCCTAAATATCATTTACTCTCCGCTAAAAGGCCTGAATCTCCTGTCCCCTTTCCCTAGGAAGAAGGTATTTAAATCTGCATTCTAAGCCACCTTGAGGAGTTACTCATTTTTCCCTGGGATCTCCCACATATACACGAGGTACACATGTTAATGAACTTTTGTTTTTCTCTTGGTGATCTGTCTTTCATTACAAGGGCCTCCACTAAGAAGTCAGAAAGATACAGGAAAACTCCATAATTCTATCTCGGGAAATCAAGGCCCCTGGTTGCTCAAGTACCAAGCAATCCCGGCTGATGGGAGGGAAGCTTCTAAGGAGAAATCAATGATATTAGCATCAAAGTGGGATGGAAGGCACACACATGGTTGCTGGTGGGAGTTTAAAGTGTTCAACATTTTTGGAGGATGATTTGGCAAATTCGATAGAAATGTTCAAGGTACATCCAAGAGTCTTCTACTAGGAATCGCATCTGCTGAGATAAAGCACAAGTGCATAAGCTCTGGTCAGAACCCAGGATGCTACTGCGGGCTCCCCTTCCACGATAGGAAAACCTGGGAACAACCTGCATTTTTAGGACAAGGTGGCATATATACTAATAAAAGGGTAATATGCTAATTAGACTCAACATCTTCTGGATCACCTTCCAGATGTCCTTCCGGACGTTTTTTCCCGACAAAGCCATGTTGGCAGGGCCTAGGCAGAGGAGGTTAGAGGTGATCAGGCAGGCAGAGGAGAGCAGTTAGGGGGATCAGAGCAGCAGGGGAGAGCAATTAGGAGGATCAGGCTGGCAGGCAGGTGAGCAATTAGGAGCCAGGGGTCCTGAGGGGTCCCAGATTTGAGAGAGTGCAGGCTGAGTTGAGGGGATCCCCCTCCCATGCAAGAATTTCATTCACTGGGCCTCTAGTCCTATCTAATAAAAGAGTAGTATGCAAATTAACCATCACTTTGCAATAAAGATGGCGGCAACCACAGCCAGTAAGGAGGGAATATGCAAATGGACACAACAAAGATGACAGCACCAGCCAAAGCCATGGAGCCAGCCAGAGTGGGCAAAAGGCTTGGCTTCCTTGGTCACCCCAGCAAAGAAGGAAGCCAAGCCAGCTGCAGAGCAGGTGGGAAGCTTGGCTTCCTTGGTTGCCCCAGCCGGCTCTGTGGCTGCCACTCAGACAAAGCCATAATGGCAGGGATGAGGCAGAGGCAGTTAGGGGCAATCAGGCCAGGAGGGGTGGGCAGTTGGGGGTGATCAGATCGGTGGTGGGGAAAGTTGGGGGTGAGCAGGCCAGCGGTGGGGGGGGGGTGGAGGAGTTGGGGGCAATCAGGCTGGTAGAGGGGGCAGTTGGGGGTGAGCAGGCCAGCAGGGTTGGGTCAGTTGGGGCCAAGCAAGCTAGCAGAGGGGGGGCAGTGGGGGGTGAGCAGACCACCAGAGTGGGGCAGTTGGGGGCAAGCAGGCCGATGGGGGGGGGGGCAGTTGGGGCTGAATAGGCCGGTGTTAGGGCTGTAGGGGGCCAGCAGACCAGCAGGGGGTTCAGTAGGCAGCAAGCAGGCCAGCAGGGAGGACAGTTGGGGCCATCAGGCCAGCAGGGGGGTGCAGTTGGAAGTGATCAGGCTGGTGCGGGGGTAGTTGGGGGCAATCAAGCCAGAAAAGGGGGCAGTTGGGGGTGAGAAGGTTGGTGGGGAGGCAGTTAGCGGCAAGCAGGCTGGCAAACAGAGTGGTTAGGGGCGATCAGCAAGCAGGCAGGCAGGTGAGCAGTTAGGAGCCAGTGGTCCCGGATTGCGAGAGGGTTGTCCGACTGCCAGTTTAGTTCCGATCCCACAGGCAGTCGGACATCCCCCAGGGGGTCCCAGATAGGAGAGGATGCAGGCTGAGCTGAGGGACACGCCCCCCCCCATGCACAAATTTTGTGCACCAGGCCACTAGTTTTATACAATGACAGAAAACTAAATACAAATCCTAGAGAGAGTCTGATGAGATTCCTTACGGTGAAATTCATTCTTCACATGAAAAAGAAATACTCATTTGTTGTCCACTTTTAGAATGTCATGCTCCTAAAAAGGGGGAAGATAATGATAGGCAGGAAGGGGGCTGCACATAACAACACTTAAAAGTAATTTTTAAATGGCAAAGGGGATGAGATCAAAAGCCAGAAATGAAATACAGAGCCAGAAAAAAGGAAGAGATAAAGCTTTTCATCGGATTGACAAAATGTACTTGTTGACAACTGATCATTGCTAAAAAATTCCTCCAAGCCTCATTCCCTGGGGATCCCAAAAAGCTCCTGAAAAGCCATTCTCTTTTCTATCCTTGATTCTTCAACAATCTCCTATCTACTAAGGAATTTAAGAGCTATGTTAACGTAAAAAAAAAATCATTGAAACCTGTAAGGAATATTTGTGAGTTTATTTGAGCCAAATTGTCAATATATGCCGGGAAGCAGACCCTCAACGAATTGAGATAATGCTCCAGAGAATGGCAGGTTACATTTATATTTATACATTGCAGTAAAAGGAGGAACATAGGTGGGTTAAATGAAATTCATTGTTCATAGATGAAGGAGGTAGGATAAAGCAATGTGAGGTGGGGGAATGAGGGGAGAACCCCTGGGATAAAAAGTAAATGATGGACACATACTTAGGTGGGTGCAGGAACAATTAACATGATAATGAAGGAATTTGAAGTATCTGTCCTGGTGCCCAGCACATTTGGTTGTGCCCCAGGAGCTCCAGAAAAAAAAGGAAGTTACAAGTTACCCAGACATTTCAAGGGTATGTTATCATAGATGCAAAAAGACAGATAGGCTCAGTTAAGGTGAAGGTTGACCTTGTCAGTGAAGATATGGGCCTAGGATGTAACTACCCACCATAACTGCTTTTAGTTAAAGTTTAATTTCAGACCATCCATTGTGGTTACTTTAGCTCTCTGAGTTTCCAAGATGCCATGCAGGCCTGCCCTGAGCTTGGTATGTCAGCATGTGGCCCATTTCCTCTACAGCTATCATATCTCACTATGCCTCTCCTTATACCTCCATGTTCATCCTTGCCCTAAAGGCCACACTTTCCCTATTTTGCACCATGTCTTATCATCCCTATCACTCCAAGACAGCCTTAAATGAAGGTATGTGTGTGCATTGTCCCCAAGACTGTCATTGAGCACATGATAGTGCACATTCAATTCTTCTTTGGCCGTGTCACTGTCTGGTTAGATCACCACACAACTGTAAAACAGGAAGAATGGCGTATGTGGAAGAGTGAAAGAAAAGACCGCCTCTTCTGAGGCCAGCAGTTTTTCCCGGGGACTTTGTAGAACTGAGCCCAGCTCTTCCTTTGTTACTAAAGTGTTTGCCATGTGCACATCTCATTTTCCCCATGAGATGCTTTGCCTTTAGAAGCACAGGATAAGCCTCCTACCCTCAAAGGTGCTGAGAATCTCAGATTGCTCTTTATAAGGCTCCATGCCGGCTTTACCAACAGGAAGTATTTAGGTGAAATTCCTGGTCATTCCCTCAGAAACTCATTGCACAAAGCAAGAAGGAGAGGCATCACAAACCCTGATTAAACCGAGGGAGAAATATCTAAAGGTGGCCAGGAGGGAATACTATGAGAAGAAAATATTTCAATGGACAGATATCCAGGAAGGTTATCTTGTTTGTAATTTCTGAGAAGACTCTCTGAGCATAACTTCCAGCCTGAGGTACAAGGAGAAAAATATCCCGAATCCTACTTCCCTGCTCTGACCTATTCTACCCCTATAGAAACAGAGCCTGAAGCAAGGATTGCAGTGGCAATGCTTTGTTTAGGAGTTTCAAGCCCAGGCAGTGACAGGGAGGACAGAGAATGGGTCATGGTCAGATGCAGTGCCTAAAATACTGAGATTACCCCAGCTGGCAACTACTTCACAGCAAGTTGCTAAGAGGCAAGGCAAGTGGCCCAGCAAGCTTGGTCACTCAGCCTATGGGACTTCTCCAGAGCCATTGTGAGGAGTGTCACAGGAAGGGGAGAGCATTCTGTGTCTGAGACAAAAATCTGAATGTATTGCTTGCTAGTAGGAGAGAACTGTATTTGTGAAGAACAGTGTCTCTCAACCCAGCAAGAGCTAATCTTATATATGATTTGGGAAATGGGAAATCCAGAATTTCGTGTAGTTTCAGAAAGGGGAATATTTGGGGGTGGGCTGAATTTTAGCTGTGGGATTATGGGAGATCATAGCTGTTTGATTGCTGTCATCTGACCTCTCAGGAAGCCAAGTTCCATGCCTCGTAGTATATTGTTCCTCTGAGTCAAAACTGGAAGGGACAGTAAAATCGATGGAGAGAGAGAGAGAGAGAGAGAGAGAGAGAGAGAGAGAGAGAGAGAGAGAGAGAGCGAGCCCACTTTCTTTAATCATTAAAAAAAGAGAAAAAGGAATTTGTAGCCCCTGCCAGGTTCCTCAGTTGGTTGGTGCGACCTCTGGTATACAAAAACAATTGGGTGTTCAATTCCAGGTCAGGGTACAAACCCAGCTTGCAAGATCAATCCCCCATCGAAGTGCAAATGGGAGGTAATGGATCGATGTTTACCTCTCACTTCCATGCTTTTCTCTGTGATGTCTGTGTGTGTGTGTGTGTGTGTGTGTGTGTGTGTGTGTGTGTGTGTGTGTGTGTACATGTCTCTCTCTATGTCTCTCTCTCAAATCAATAAATACATCCTTGGGTGAGGATTAAAACAAGAGACTTGGAGGGTGACTTAGAGAGCCTGGCTCTGGACAATAAGGTAATAACATCCCAGAATAACAACTTCTTTTTCAGTTTTTCTTCAAAATTAAATAGATCCCTTGAGCCCAAACAGCTACCCCCATGCTGGCCCCATAAATTTCTGATTCTGGTTGTCTAAAACATGGGGAAGAAACCAAAGCTTTTTCACCATCCAGCTCAGTGAGGGGTCATCACAACAACCTCTCTCCCACCGGGACCCCCCACGGAACAGCAATTTGCAGAAGTGCCTATCAGAGCAAAACTGCACCTTGGCCTCTGCCCTGATGATCTCCCATGGACAAGGGAACCCTAGGGACCCAAACACAGGGCAAGCATCAGAGTTAGAGGACCTTGTCCAGGGACCTGGGATTGAAGGTAGAAAAGTACCTATAGACCTACCCACCCTTTCCATCTCTGCCCAGCCCTGGGTTCCCCTTGGATCTACTCCTCATCACCTCTCCCATTCATCTGTGTAGACCTCCCTGAAAGGATCCCATTTCAGATCATTTCCAAGCACAAGCCTCCCAAGCAGCAGAGCTGGAGAAGACTATCTGTATCACACACTTTGTGAGTACGGCCCCTGGAGAGAAGGGATTTCTAACTTTCTCCTGGAAAACATGGAAACCTTGTTTTCTTTCTACCTGAGGCCTTCATTAAATCATTTTCATGGTTATATAGATATTGTTTCTTACATTAAGGGAATGTCTTCTCCTTTTGAACTGCTAAAAGGTTATGTTTGTTTTCATGTATGAATATTGAATTTTACCAAATGTTTATTGAGATATTTCTGTCTTGTTTCTCTTACTGAGATAAGATTTTTCTCCAGTTTGTGTAACAAATTACATTACTTGATCTTTCTAAAGTTAAATGAGATCTGCATTCATAGTATAAACCTATCTTACTCATATTGTATTAACTTTTTTATATATTGATGGGTTAATTTTGACAGTTGATACATTGTGCAGGGTGTTTGTGACTATAAATGTGATGAGAATTTCAAGGTTATGCCAGCCTTATAAAATGAAATAGTGTCTCTTCTTTTTCTCTTTTTTGCAAGATTTTGTAGCTGAAAAGTAAAACCATTTAGGTCAGCGGAAAATTATTGATTGCTGATGCATTGTCTTTGTTAGTTCTAGTATTACCTAAGTTTACAATTTTTCCCCCAACTAAGTGTTAGGCAGTGATGTTTCTATTTTGTCTAAATTTTAAATGTATTAATGTATGTTTTTATAAATAATAATTTGGCTTAGCTTTTAATGGTCTGAAACATTTAAAAATATTCACTTTTTAGTTCCTAATAATAAATATTTATACCTTCTCCCTTTTTTATCTGGATTAGATTCTTCAGAGGTTTGTCAATTTTATTAGCCTTTTCAAATAATTAATCTTTGCTTTATTAAACCTCTCTGTTGTATGTTGCCTTTTATTAACTTCTGTTATCTTTTATTATTTCTTCCTCCTACTTCACTGAGTTTATTTCACTTACTAATTTCTAAAATATTGGGCTATATGATCATCTCAATACTTTCAGTTTTTGTCATAAATAAGTTTTTAAGACGAAATTTTTCTTTACCTGCTTTAGCTGCATCCCACACTTTTTAAGTACCGTTATTGGTATTATTCAATTCAAAATATTTCTTTTTAAATTTTGTTTTTATTTGTGAGTTATTTATATCTTTTTAACTACCATTTTATTGATTTCTCATGTTATTTTTTGGCCAGAAAGCATTCCAAAGATTTACATAAATGATCAATTCATTTATGAAAATATGTATTCTGCACTGGATGAGTGCAATGTACTAGATATATCTAGTGGGACCAAAGCTGGAGTAAAAGGAGAGAGAAAAAACCCCTCACCAACACTTTGAACCTCACAAGGATAGGTTAAAACTCTTTTTTCTCCTCATAAATTGCTAGCACCTGATAGGAACTCTGGCCCTATCTACCCATGTGAAGTTAAGATCCTAAAGATAAGAAATGCAATGGCGAAATGGTATTGCACTGTAGTAATGACAGATAAGAAAAGAGAGTGTTTGATGGGTCAGGATCTTAGATGTCTTCTTTCCTTCATAAGTTTCTCAGCAGCAAGAAGAAACAGTTAAATGACACATATCTCTATTACTGGGAGGATATTCCAAAACCAGAACTCAAAGCAAACAGCAAACACATACACACACACACACACACACACACACACACACACACACAGCATGCAATAAACAATAAACTGTGAGCATAAAGATGTTCATCTCAAAATTATTTAAAATCACCAAAATTATAAACAGCTTAAATAACAACACAGAAAGTATTAAATATGGTATATCCACATCAGAGTATAATAAAATATGATTTTTGGAACCCTATAGAAAAACAGGCTAAAAATATTAACTGGCTATTTGCATCCGCTCATTGCCAAAATAGAAAATCATTAAAACATCAAGTAACACTGCCGAAACCGGTTTGGCTCAGTGGATGGAGCGTCGGCCTGCGGAATCAAGGGTCCCGGGTTCGATTCCGGTCAAGGGCATGTACCTTGGTTGCGGGCACATCCCCAGTAGGGGGTGTGCAAGAGGCAGCTGATCGACGTTTCTCTCTCATCGATGTTTCTAGCTCTCTATCCCTCTCTCTTACTCTCTGTAAAAAATCAATAAAACATATTAAAAAAAAAACATCAAGTAACACTTTACCTTTTGGACTGGCAATGATTTAAAAGAATAACAATATTCAGTATAGGTATAGGTGTGAAGAAACTGCCTGACAGATTTTCTGAAATTTAATACAAAACTGGTAAAACCTTTTCGGCTAGCAATTGCTAGTGTGTCTGGTAAGTTGTTAAAAATCTAGGTATGATTTGAACTAGCAAACCCACTTTAAGTATTTATCCTCAGAAAAATGGGATAAGTACATAAAGGTTTTTCAAACAGTGCTCTATATACCAGCAAAAAATAAATAAATAAAAATGGGAACAATCTTGATATAAAGCAAAAGGAGAGTCATTAAGGAAACTGTTGTAGTTCACATGTTACCTACAAATTACAAAATAGCAGTGGCCGTTAACATAATGATTACTATTTCCTGATAGTCATATATGACTAAGTAACAAAAGCACATTATACAACCTTATGTGTAGAGGAGTGACGTCTCCAAAATGGCCACACAAGTCATCCCCACTTTGCTCCCTATCACAAGAAGAACAACTAATGACTGTTCATTAACAAGATGCCACACAAATAATCCTCGAACACAGGGGTGAGGTTGAAGCACCCCTGCATCACAGAGAGCAAGACAAACCACTGTAGAGGGATGACAGCTGCTAACTAAACCTATTGTGGTAATCACTTCACAATATATGCAAGTCGAGTCATTACACTGTACACCTTAAACGTACATTGTTATTTATATCTCAAAAAATACTAGGGAGTGATTCTATATGTGGTATTCTCCCATTTTTATTCTGCTAAGTATACGTATTTACATAGGGAAAAGTCCCTATTAAAATACACACTAGCCCAAGCCTGTTTGGCTCAGTGGATAGAGCATCAGCCTGTGGGCTCAAGGGTCCTTGGTTCAATTTCTGGTTAAGTGGATGTACCTCGTTTGCAGGCTCAATCCCAGGCCCTAATGATGGAGGCAACCAATCAATGCATCTCTCTTACATCCATGTTCTTCTCTCTGTCTCTCCCCTTCCCTTGCACTCTCTCTAAAAATCAATGGAAAATTGTTTTGGAGTGAGGATTAGCAAAACATACATATATATCTATATACCAAATCATTGGTTGTAACTAGGTGGTGAATATCAGGTGATATTAATTTTTGCCTGTATCTTGGATTATTTGGTAATTATTTTTTCACTTTATTCTTCTATATTTGGAGGAAGAGGCCATGAGCCAAGAAATGTAGTTCCTGAAGCTGGAAGAGGCAAGAAACTGATTCCACCTTAGAACCTCCAGAGGGGAGACGACTGGCTGACACCTTGATTTTAGTCCCATGAAACTGGGATCAGACTTCTGGCCTCTGGAACTGTGAGAGAACAAATTTCTGTTTTATTAAGCCATCATGTTGATGATGTCTTGTTACAGTGGCCACAGGAATCTGATACACCACCTTATCTGGAAGTCACATTGAGTCCCCTGGGGTAGCTGCCTCAGAAAAAGCCACATCCTCTGAGAGGACTAAATAGAGATAGGCACCCTCTCTCACTAGTGTGGCTACTGGTTATTGAACTAAGCTTTGGTGTGAAGAAAAGTGGGCCATCCCTCAGGACTTTGCAGTTCCAAGCCTGGATTCCAAGGGAGAGCCAAGTTCAAGCCCACACAGATACCGCCACACACAAGCTCTGTGGGCAGGGCCTCGGCCACGTGGAGCTGGGAGAACACTCAAGGCCAGGACCCCAGGACTATCCCTGATCCCCACACAGCCCCCTAAAAGAGGCACCCACCTGGGGAGTCAGGGAGAGCAGGACCACGAACAGGCCAGCTCAGCCTTGCCTCTCCCTGCCTACAGGAGGCTCCGAGTCCCCTTGCTTCTATCAACATGGCTCAGGCGTGGTCTTCTTTGGATGAAAAGTGGAACAGCTCCAGGTCTTCACCAAGACCTGAGCTTCCTGTCCTGGAGAAAGATCAGTGACTCCGCTGCACCCTCTGTGGCTGACCATTTTCCTTTAGGGAAGCGTGTAGACTGCCCTGTGTGGAGGCTGCCATGGCCGTAATAAATATCCATTTCTATATAGAAACCACTGACTTCTCTCCTTTATTAATTAAACAACAGTCATTGAGTACCAGCTGTGGGCCAGGCCTGCCTCTGTTCTCTCTGCTCTCATTTCTCCCATTTTCTATTTTCTCCTCACCCCCACCTCCTACCCTCTCCTCACAAACCCTTGCTGTGTTATGACCCAGCTTGACCCTTCTCCACACCTCCTGTGACTGAGCCCCTCACATCCAGCTCCATGTCCCCCAGGGGCTCAGAGTCCCCTGATAGGCCTTTCACTCCCACCCCAGCCCCTTTCAGCCAGTCCCTTGGTCATCCATGGTAACCTGGCTTCTAGTCTGAGACCCATGCTGCCCACCTGGGCTACAGCTACCAAAACAGTAAGGAAAGGAGTCTTTGCAGCAGGACTGGATGGCACTACTTTGCCATCAATTAGCAAACAACTAGATATTGAGCACCCACTATGTGCCAGGCACCAGAGGCTCAGAAGTGAACATGGCCGGCAATGTCCTGACCCTCATGAAACTCACAGCCTAAAGGACTTCCATCAGAATTTCCCCAAGTCACTGACACCAAACTCGTTTTCATACGGGTTGGTCAGATGGCCCGAATCTGGGTGGAAATCCACACAATAAAAATCATCCTGTTAGAGGATACTATTCTTCTGCGTTACGACTTCCAGTTTCCCTGTGCATTGTCACATTTACCTTCGGAACAGCAATGTTTGAGACCGAAAATCACTTTCTAGTTCTGTGGTCAGTGGAGCCCCACCATGGGATGAAGGAGAGATACAGGGAATTAAAACACAACCAGGGCAGCCATTTCTTCATGGTTTACATAAAGGTAGCCTATGGGGATAAACTTCACTCTAAACTCTGGCATGGAAGAGATGACACATTTCCTCATCATCACATCAGGTCAGGCCGGCTCACGTGCTGCCAGAAAAAAATGAAAAACATCCTCCAACCGCAGGCTATCGTGGTACAGCTACATCCTTAGATTCCAAGCCCCCGGTGATCCTCAAAGTCATCCAGCTCCTAGCTGGAAGGCCTCACGTGTGGCATGAGATGCTTTGTTGACCCTGGTCCCCCTGTGGCTGTGTCAGTCCAGCCAGGCATGCCCAGCAGCCATCCCTTCCCAGGTCTTGATGCCGATCTGGGTGCTGCTTTGGAGTTAAGTTCAGTGACAGTTATAGATGAATACTCCCCAATCAAAAACACACACACTGACACCAAACTCATTTTCATATGTGAGAAATATCTCTTTCTGGGTTTACATCACCCTCGAGGGTGTGTCTTCTCATGTCCTGTTGCCCACAAAGACCACTGTAGCAGAATACCTTAATGATCTTCACCACTTTTGTAATGAGGAGAGAACAGAAGACTTCACGCAGCTTCTGTCTGGGTGCTGAAAGTCCCGAAACAAAGATGTACCAAGATCATGCTCAGAAAAGGAAAATGAAGGGATCAAAGCAAACAAAAATATGCAACCATGCACACAGCACACACAAATATACATATGAGTGCAGGTATTCATATAAAATGTGCACATATATAAATATATAAATGTCTGCCTGTGCCCATGTACATGACTATAGATATAGGTATAAATATACATATATGATTTCATAAAGCTACATTGACACAAATATAATCCATTCAAGGAAAGGTTTCTATGCTCAGCAATGTTTTGAAAGCCTCTGCATGGCCCAATCTCCTCCTGTTAGAAGAGGACAAAGAGGCCCAAAAATTAGCAATCGAGCCACCTAACGGAACTGGAGCCCTGGGCTCCTAATCCCCAGGTCAGGTCTCTTCTAATAGGCTCAGAACTGCAAGGGGTCTTAAAAGTCATTTTATGCCCACACCCATGAGAGAGTTTCAGGGCCCCTAAGAGGTTTTCCAGCCTCTGTTGCAACAGGTGTCTGGAGAGAAAGCACCTGGGCTACCTGAGCAGCCATCCCAAAAACACACTTTTTGCTGAGCTAAAATCTGCCAGCTACGGCTCCACCACTTCTTAGAGTGGCATGAAGGACTGTTCACGGTTTGGCAGGCACGTGTTCCGTGTGTGTGTGTGTGTGTGTGTGTGTGTGTGTGTGCGTGCATGCATGCATGTGCGTGTGTGTGCACTTTCTGTAACCATGTGACCTTGAGCACATGACAATATCTCTGAGTCTGTTTCAATTGAAAATATGATTAATGATGATGCCCATGCAGAAGGTGGAGAATTCAATGAGATAAAATATAAATTACATATGTTCTGAAACATAGTAAGGTATAGATTCATATTCATGCCCTTCGAGTTCCCTCTTTCCGACACACTCTACTTATGTTAACACACATACACACACACACACACACACACACACACACGCACACACACACACACACACAAAGAGAACAGCTCCCAAATGACAGACCCAAATTACCTAAATACAGCTAGGTCTTCTCCCTACATGAGTCAGCGGGGAGCTAAATTGTCAGTGGAAACCCTCTCCTCTGGGACACTCAGCAGAGCCCAGGGTGGATTCTCTTGAGACAAGACTTTTCTCCTGTTATCTATTATATTATCTATGAGGTCAAGAAAAAAGCTTGACCTTCTGCTCCTGTGAAACTGTGACAAAGATGAAATTTCTGGGAGAAAGGGGCCAAGTCATAGACACAAACCAATGCTAATCTCACTGATTCTGGTAGCAATTATCTCCTCAGAGTTAAAGTACCGCTTACGAGTCAGCACTTATGTGTAGGCATTTGAAATGCTTGTAGCTGTACAGCCTAAGTATTAGCATAGGATGCCAAAGGGGGCCAGAAAACAAACTCCTAAAGACTTAGTGAATTAACCATGGTCCAGTAACAGGTTCAGTCTTCCAGGCTTAGGAACCTGAGACAAAGGAACATAAAAAATGTCTAGTTTTGCAATCACACACTAGAGGTGCTGGCAAAGGATTGTGCATGAAGAATACAGAGAGAATAGTATAGTCATTGGTATCACAGTCAATGCTCCTGCCACAGCTCCACTGGTAAACGGCTCTCAGAGGCCCAGCAGGTCACTGCAATACCTGAGTTCTGGGCAGACTCTGAAGGGCTGGCTGGGATGCTCCAGATCTTCTGCTTTGTTCACAAATGGCTCCAGTGTGGCTTCCTGGTATTTGGTCAGAAACAGAGGAACTTAATACCAGGGGAATATCTACAAGTAGGAGATGTCATCCCAAGACTAGGGGACAGATAGGGCTGTGACACATGCACCCGTAGGTGTGAATTAGATTTTCCAAACACGACACTTTGTTACATCTGCCCTGAACTGTGAAATAGAGAGAAGGAAAGACCCACCGTTTTTTCAGTCATATATTAGAGGTTCTGGTAAATGATTCAATAGCATTCCTCTTACCTAGCCCAAACCAAACTGTAGGTCACATCCCATACAGATGTGGTAAGGAACAGTACACCTGTGTGAGATGGGAAGAGAAAAAGCCCATTCAATCCAGAAGGGTGTGGTGTGACTTTTCGGCCTTAAGGGAACTACTGTAAATGTTTTGGTGGGGGGTGGAGGGGTGGAATGGCCTTGGTGGGCAAAGTCCCTGGGTAGGTAAAGATCCTCATGTGAAGAACGGGGACTGGGGGAGAAGTTGATCCAAGGTCACATCATAGGCAACAGCACAACCCAGAACGTGGCTCCATTCCAATTCTCTCTAACCCAGAAGTACAATCAACACCAATTGATTGGAGGGGTCTCTATTGTTACACTCACCTTATTTTGGTGGGGGTAGGCATGCAGTCTTCACTCAAGCTCACTTCCCCTTTTCTCTGTAGTCCCCTCTCTACTCATCACCCCAGACATTTGCTCACTCCACAGTTTCATTGAATTATCCCCAACCCAACATTCCAACCTTGCTCTTTGTTGCTGGCCGGGACATAGGAATAATTAAAGAGTGTTCTAGTGGATGCCAAAACTCTGGAAATTTCACAGATATCCATCTGTCTTATATATATTTTTCCCCTCCCCATCCCAGCCCTCTCTCCCTCATCCTTAATACTACAGGGGCCAGATGGAAGCACAATCTTCCCCAGACAAACACATGACCCAGGTTCTCCTTCACTGACAGGTCTCTCCCTCAAAACTCTTTTTAATGTCATGTACACCTTCCTAATAGGAATGTATAGAAAACCCCTAACTGTGGGAAGAATCTCTTCTCAACAACACAGTGGAGTCTCATGGACAGATCAAACCAGCCAAGTTGTGGTCCCTTGTGCCTGTAGGTTCTAATTGTAGGCATAACGTGAGAATGATCAGGCTCAGGGAAATTGGTTTATAGCAGCAGCCTCAAATGCCATGTGTGAGTGTGGGAATGTCATGTCATTGTGCCATTGTCATTGCTTATAAGGAAAGGCCCTGCGCACTTGCAATAGGAACTAGATGTGATTTGGTGAGTGGATAAGACCCAAGGAGATTGATTGCCCATCATGGGCTGGACATGACATTCTCCTGCATGCTGAGGAAGATCAGGGACGCAAGCATGTCAAACTCACGGCCTAAACGAGGCATGCGGCCTGCCAGCCGCAAGTTTGACATGCTTGGAAAGGATAAGAACAAAGGGAATATGGGATCTAAATGAACTTTTCCATCACAATATGGTAGCCACTGAGATAGCTTCCTCTTCTAAGAGAACAAGAGTCACACATTAGACATATAGACAGAAACTTTTATTCTCCACACCCTTTATTTTCTCCCAGATTCCTGGGACAGTATAAGAAATGATGATGTTTATAGAGTTGTGGATAAGATCTCAGACTATGGAACCTCATCCCTGCATTCTAATCACTGCTCCCCTTCACTCTTATGATCTGAGTGATATAGAGCATGGCCCTACTTTCTAGGGGTCTTAGAATTCTCATTTGTAAAATGAAAGAAATATAAGTAGCTCACTCAAAGGGTGAAGTGAGAATCTATTGTCAGAGATCAATCAATATTAGCCACCATTAAGTTGTTAGATACTATTTTCATATCTTCTTTTCCAGATATATGATTAATTATACTTAGACTCGGGTTCTTAAGATTACAAATCACAGATAAATTTCACCATCTTTTACTTTGACTCAACTTTGGACACATCTAGAAAGAAACTTAGTCTCTGCAGTGAGGCTTTTCCCAGGTGGGGTTCTTTCTTAGGAAGGTACCTGTTTCACACCCTTTTCCACGTGTCTGCCACCTCAGTAAGCTTTCCCCTCCCCTAACTTGGTATCTCTACTTCTAAATTTGGGAGAACTTTCTTACATGGTCTTGGCCATTTGACTATTTATTGAGGTTAAAAGAAAAGTTTCGCTGAACTCCCCACCCTTTCCTTTTCAGCCTCTTCAGCATAGCATGTCAAAGTGGCTATGTTCAAGATTCCAGAGCAACTCTTGAAAAACCAACCCAAATAGTGAGGGACACAGGAATGGGGATGGTGAGAAAGGTCAACATTTATCCAAAGAAGATACACAAATGACCAGCCACCCTGGGAAAGATGCCAAACCTCATTAGTTATTAATAATATGTACACCAAAACCACAATGAGATACCATTCCATACCTATTAAGGTGGCTATAATAAAAACAATGATGATAATAATAACCAGTGTTGGTGGGATGTGAAAAAATGGAAGTATTTGTATGTTGCTGGTGAGAATGCAAAATGATGCAACCACTGCAATGAACAGTTTAGCGATTCCTTGAAAACTTAAACCTTGGATTACCATATGACCCAGCAATTCCACTCCTAAGCATATCGCCAAGAGAAATGAAAACATATCGTCCACACTGAAGTATTTTGGTTTCTTTGCGGGAAGGGGAGGGTGTTTATTTTTTACGTCCTCACCTGAGAATATTTTTTCCATTGATTTTCACACAAATAGAAAAGGAAGAAGGAGGGGGAAGAGAAAGATAGAAACATTGACGTGAGAGACACATGGATTGGTTGCCTCCAACACACACCCTGACTTGTGCTGCCGATTGAACCGCAGCTGAGGTACATGCACCTGACTGGGAATCGAACCTGAGACCCCTTGATCCAAGTATCAATGCTTTAACCACTGAGAAAACTGGCCAGGGCCAAACGGAAGTTTTTATGCAAATATTTATAGCAGCATTTGTCATAATAGCCAAAAGGTGGAAATAACCCAAATGTCAATTGACAGATAAAGGGGTAAATTGGGACAAACACACACACACGCACACATGGAAAACTATTAGCCATAAAAAATACTGATTTATGCTACAACTTGGATGAACCTCAAAATCATTACCCTAACTGATAGGAGCCAAACACAACAGCTCACATATTTCATGATTCCTTTAATATGAAATATACAGAATACGCAAATTCATAGAGACAGGAATAAGATTAATGGCTGCCAATGGCTAGGAAGGGGTGTAGCTAGAAGAGGGAGAATAGAAAGTGATTAAGTACCCATTAATTTGTGGATACACACAACTTAATGGTTAACAACTTTATGGGTATGGATGAAATGTTCTTCTGGCATGAGAAAGCTTGGAAACTAGAGAGAGCTGCTGGTTGCACAACATTTTGAATACACTAAATTGTACACTTTAAAATAATTTTATGTTATGTGAATTTCAGCTCAATATTCAATCAAGGTTATAATATAATCTTATGTTTAACATAATCCTCAGTTTTAAAAATGCAGATATACATGAGAGTAAAATATGTTAGTTCATACATCAATACAGTAAAGATGATTATCAATGAACAATCTGAAATCAGGTCATTTTAGTTGTTCCTCTTAAATTGCTTTTAAAATTTTCCAATGATTACAAAAATTAGTTGCATGATAACATTTTAATAACTAGGAAATAAAGGTTACCGTGGTATTGAATAATAGATTTTTTAAGAACCTGGGGGAAATTCTCATGTTGTAGGGTTAAAAGAAGATAAAAGAATATTGTATTGTATGTGTAATGTGATCCTAAGTATATAAAATGAACTTCTTATGGTAACACTGTCTGTGGGGGGTGAGCAAATGAGTGACTTTTTTCCTTTCTACTTTCTAAATTTTCTTTTTTTTAAACCAAAGAACGGGTATTTCATTATTAAATGAGACATTTTATACAATATGAGCATCAATCCTATCTAATAATAGACAAATATGCAAATTGACCATACCTCCGACACACCCACAAGCCATGCCCACAAGTCACGCCCACCATCCAATCAGAGCGAGCAAGCAAATTAACCCAAACCAAGATGGCTACAGCCACAGAGAACAAGGTTTCCTAGGTAACAGAGGAAGCCAAGCTTTCCACCTGCCCTTGCCAGGCCTAAGCCTCCACTCAAGCTACAAAGTTTCAATTATAGAAGGTAAACAAATTCAAAAAAATGGCTGCAGAATGGAGCTTGAGAGAGCAGGCCAGGATTGCCGCCGGCAACAGGGGAAGCAAAGTTTTCCGCACACCCTGGCCAGGCCCACCCGCTTAAGGCAACAAAGTTTCAATTATAACCCCAACACAAATGGCTGCTGGCCTCAGAGGGAACCCCAGGCTTGGCTCCGCTCCAGGCTACAAAGTTTCAATTGTAGAAGAAAAATAAATTCCAGATACCAGGGCCTCCGCTTGGGTTGCCAGGGGGAGTGGCCGGCCTGCAAACCACCACAGGCCCCTCGCTCAGGCCGCCCCACGCCCCAAGGGAACCCCCACCTGATCCCAGATGCCCTTCAGGGCAAACCAGGTGGCCCCCACCCCTGTAACAGTCCTCTATCCTATCTAATAAAAGAGTAATCTGCAGATTGATCATCACTGCAATACACAATATCGCTACCCCCATGTGGTCAAAGATCCTGCCCCCATGTGGACACAAGATGGCCAGCAGGAGAGGGCAGTTGGGAGGCACCCAGCCTGCAAGGGAGGGCAGTTGAGAGGGACCAAGCCTGCAAGGGAGGGCAGTTGGAGGTGATCAACCCTGCAGGAGAGGGCAGTTAGGGGTGAGCCGGCCGGCAGAGGAGGGAAGTTGGGGGCAAACAGGCTGGCAGCAGAGTGGTTAGGGGGTGATCAGGCTGGCAGGCAGAAACAGTTAGGGGCAATCAGGAAGGCAGGCAGGCAAGCAGTTGGGAGCCAGCAGTCCTGGATTGTGAGAGGGATGTCCGACTGCCCGTTTAGGGATCCGACTGCCCACCGGTATCGGGCCTAAACGGGCAGTCAGACATCCCTCAAGGGGTCCCATATTGGAGAGGGTACAGGCTGGACTGAGGGACAACCCCCCTCCGTGCACGAATTTCGTGCACCAGGCCTCTAGTATAATTATAATTACAAAAAAATTTATAACAAAAATGAACTGATGTTCATATTTCCAAATTAGTGTCAACTGTACATTTACACAGAACTGTCTTTGCATGAAGCCCAAAAAGTCTCAGCATGAAATGAGTGATCCTTTTGCCCCTGTATTTTTTATGATTAACAGTTTTTTAGAAAAGCAGCTTCAGGTTTTCACCTAAGGTCTGAGACAGTAGAAGCAGACAATTCAGTCTCAGCAGGAAAATGCCAAAACAGGAGCTGGACGAAAGAAGAAACAAGGACATGACCAGAGGCTGGTGCTAAAGCTGCCTTAATAGACACCTGCGCTCTCTGCAGGACGAAAGGCCAACTTTCTTAATGAGCGTATTTACCACTGTCATCAGAAAGGTTCTTTATTTTGTAAAGGTCTACTATGAGGCAGGCTGAGTTAAACAACGAGAGGTTTGGAATGTAGGTGGTATGTTTACACTGAAGTTATGTATTTTGATACATAATATTCCTCATAGAAAAATTGTAAAAAACAGAAAACGTAAAGGTGGACATTTTAATTACCAGACTCTAACCACTCAGAGAAGCTTAGTCAATCTTTGGACAGAATTGGACAAAGGCCATTTAGAAGCAATGATCCTTCACAGTGCAGTGAGCTCATCAGCACAATTGGCTTAGCAGGTGTGAGCCTATTATGCGCCAAGCCTGCTCTAGCAGAAGTGTGGCTGTGCACAGAGCACAGAGGATACTACAAGGACAATTATTGGTCTTTGGTTGACAAGCACGCTTTCTCACTTCACTCGATATCAACAATTTAGTAACCTGAACTTCCTTCGGGGAAACTGCTCTTTCCAGTCCTGGTTCATGTGGTTTGGGTGGGACTGAACCCAGCCAACCCAAAGTAAGGATGACCATAGACTAAGCCAATCAGTGGGTTCAACTACAACGGCCACAGTGATTCCTTACTCTAGGCCAATGCATGTCAAGGACAGACTTTGGTTAAAAATGTTGATAAGACAGATGGATTCTATCACTGAGCATCTGTAAATAAAACCCCTCTGGAGGACACTGTGATGATGAATGGGTTGCTATGTCGGTTTAGTAGATGGTGGTGATGCTCTGTGCCTCCCCTGTGCATCACTCTACCATGGCCCTTCCCACTCAGTACTCTGCTCCCTGATGTTTCTGTCTCCCCCATCAGATGGTCAGCTCTTTCTAAAGCAGCGGTTTTCAACCAGTGCCCCACAAGAACTTTTAAAACATCAATACCAGACTATTTAGTCAGGAGCACTAACCTATTTTCCCTTAGGTCAGCAAATAAAAAGATGCCAACAGCCTAGCTGGCGTGACTCAGTGCTGAGTGCCGACCTATGAACCAGAAGGTCATGGCTCAATTACTGGTCAGGGCACATGCCCAGGTTGCAAACTCAATCCCTAATGTGGGGCCTGCAAGAGGCAGCTGATCAATGATTCTCTCTCTTCGTTGATGTTTCATTTCTCTCTCCCTTTTCCTTCCTCTCGGAAATCAATAAAAAATACATATTTTAAAAAATGACAACAACCAACACAAAAGTTATCTGGTATGAATGCCATGTCTTGCCCTATAAACATATGGGTCATATAATAGAATTGCATTTTATTGGTCACATTATATAATACTAGCGTTCCCATTGCAGGAAAAATCCTGCAATAGGATTTCCTGCTGCACACTACCCCGCCTCCGTTCCTCCCTTGTTGCCCGCCCCGCCCCGCCTTCTCCTCCAGCCTGCCTGCGTTTCCCTTCGCCCCCGGCCCTAACTTCGCTCCTCCCTCCTCCACCCGCCCCACCCCCCGGCTTGCTTGCTTCTTCGAAGATTTACTCCCTTCTGCAGCTCTTGGCTTCTTTCGACGCTGTCTTGATATGCAAATTAGCCGCCATCTTTGTTGGGGTAATTTGCATACTCATCCTGATTGGTTGGTGGACGTGGCTTGGCTGGTGGGCGTGGTTTGGGTGTAGTGAAGGTGCGGTCAATTTGCATATTTGTCTATTATTATATTAGATGGTTGTGTGTGATTAGTTAATTTTTGGTACCAGAAATTCTTATATACAAGGATAGGCACCTGATGTTTTTTAAGTCACTTTGGAGCAAAAAGGGTACTTAATTACTTTTAATAAATCAATCAAAAGTATAACTATTGTGAGATCTGTAAAAAATATATATTTAGTGTGCCACAGGATTTTAGTAATTAGTTCATGTGCTATGAGATTAAAAAGTTGAAAATCGCTGCTATAGAGGAAGGAGATACATCTCTATTAGATTTGGCCATTGAACAGAGAAGGACCTAAACAGACACAAGTAAAGAAATTACCCTGATGGACTTAGTTGCATGGAGATGAGGCAATGGGGGTTCTCTCACTGGGGACTCAGATTTCCGGGATCCAGTACCACATGCCACAGGCCCCAACTTGTACCCTTGGGTTCCTGCTCAGGGCTGGAGTCTGCTCTAATATCTGCTCTGAGTCATCAGCTGTGGGTACTGATATGGTCACTGCATAGTTCTTACACAACCACCCAGACAGAGACCATCATCAGGAAGGAGATGAGGGGGCAGAGATGCTTCATAAAAAGCCTTCTGGGATGAAGCACTATAAAACCAGAGAGGGACTCAGGTCACAGAGCCCACCCACACCTCCTTCCTCTTCTGGGCGCTAACGGAGAGCACAGAGAAACACCAGCAGCTCCGACCTGAGCAGCCTTCCTGGGAAGATGCAGCCACCCCTGCTCCTGCTCCTGCTGGCCTTTTTCCTACTCCCCGGGGTGGAGGCAGGTGAGTGACCATCCCCACCCTCACAGGCCCCACCCATCCCACAGTGGGCACAGACCTGCTGGCCCTTCTGCACATCCCTGATCCAGCTCTCCACCAGGAATGCTCTGAACCCCAGCTCCCATCCCATCTCAGACCCAAACATATGATGCTGGGTGAGCCACAGGCAGAAAAGACAGGGCAGAAGCCTATTCTCAAGAAAAGCCAGTGGGCACAATGCCCTCCCCAGACCCTACCTATGCCATGTGGAGAGTGGAACTTCCTAGAAGTGTATGGCAGAGGCTGGGAAACTGCAGAGGGAAGAGCAGTCCTGGCTTCCATGTGTGTGATGAGACAGGTGCTGTCCTCAGGATCTGCGTAGGAGAGAAGCCCAGAGCTCAGCAGACCCCACAGTTGGTGGTGTCACCGTCCCCAGAAGACTGCTGCTTCCTCTGCTCCATCTCAGTCCCTTTCTCCAGCTCGGCTTTTATTCCCAGGCCTTTAGCAGGTCCACTCCTTAAAGGATGAGCCAGTGAGATTGGAAACCCCAAACTTCTCTGCTTTCCAGAATCCCACAGCACTGGCCTTACCCACCCTCCTCTGGAGGCCCATTGGGAGCCATCCCCCCAAGCAGCCAACAAACACTTACATGGCACCTCCCCACGTGTCAGCATCTAGATCCCTACACTTAAGTCCTGGACACTGCAAAGTGCACTGCCCTGGACATCACAGAACCACAGGGGCCTCAGAAGCTCACCCAACACCAAGCAAAGTCAGGAAAGGAATTATCAGGAGCCTGCAGGCCTTCCCTGTTCCTAAGATGCCTATTCTCACCTGTAACTATGTGTCAGGCAAAGTCACAGATCCAGCTTGTTGCTGTTTCCTTGTCTAGAATAGAAAGTTGAGGCGCGTCACTACCTACTCCCAGCTCTACGCCACCCTAGGCTCCCAAGTGCCCAGCCACATGAGTCATCAATCCAATGCCAGCCTGGTACACTTGTGGGGTGGTGAGAGGGGGGCACAAAAGTACAACAGGATTTTTTCTACAGGTGAGATCATCGGGGGACATGAAGCCAAGCCCCACTCCCGACCCTACATGGCCTACCTTCACATTAAAAGGGAGGAGGGGGATTACAGGTGTGGCGGTGTCCTTGTGGGAGACAACTTTGTTCTGACAGCTGCTCACTGCAATGGAAGGTGAGAGGCTGCAGCCAGGCTACACCTCCTGAGACCCCTACAGGGACCCTGACCTTCATCCCAGGAGGTACAGTTCAGGGCAGATCCTCGGGCTCCTGGAAACTCAAGTCCATGAGACCTCATCAGAGGAGCCCTCTGAGATCATGACAGAGCAAGGAGAGCCTGAGAAATAGGACAGCTAAGCTTTGGGCTCAGAGGGTCAGAGGTGAAAGCAAGGAACACAATTGAGAAGGGAACAAGGACACTGGCCAAAAAAAGCTGTTGTGGACCATGAACACATGCATTAGGGTCAAAAGGCAAATGCAAGTAATTTCCTGACATTTCCTGAGGGCAATAGAGAGCTCCCTATCCCTGACCTCAGTGTGGCTGAGAAGCAGAATCACCGAGTCCCTGGCCCCTGTGCCCTGCACCAGCTGTGACCTGCCTTTCATAGTCCCTGGCATGTATCTCCTGTGACTCTACCTCCCCCCCAAACTCACCCACTCTGTTCTCTGTGAAGGTCAATCAATGTCATTCTGGGGGCCCACAACATCAAAAAGAAGGAGAAGACCTGGCAGAAAATCCCAGTGAAAAGAGCCATCCCCCACCCAGACTATAATAAGAAAAAACACTCCAATGACATCATGTTACTGCAGGTAGGAAACCTCCTGCTGCTCTTGCAGTTCTGAGATCTCATTGTTTCTCTTCTGACTCTGACCTGTCCTTTCCATTCCTCCCACTCCAGTCACCTGACTAGTCCCAGTAACTCAGGTGTCCCATCATGGTCTCCAGGCCCAGATGCACTGGCTGACCTGGGCTCCTTTGTCTCTTCCCCATCAGCTGGAGAGAAACATCAAGCAAACTGATGCTGTGAAGCCCCTCCTACTGCCCAGAGGCAAGGACCTGCCAAGTCCAGGACAAAAGTGCACTGTGGCCGGCTGGGGGCGAGCCAAAATGAATTGCTCTTCATCAGACACTCTGCAGGAGGTAGAGCTGACCCTGCAGAAGGATGGGGAGTGTGAAAGGCGCTTTAAGAATTACAACAGGACCATTCAACTGTGTGTGGGGAACCCAAGAGAACCTAAGGCTTCCTTTAAGGTGATACTGAACATCTGCCTAGCTTGGCTATGGGAAGAGGGATGTTTGGATATACACTGGGACCTGAGGAAGGAGGGGAATCCTTCACCCTCTAGGCTATGATCTTTCTCCCCAAGAGGAAAAGAAGGGAGCCGCCAGAGCTGGGAGGAATAGGCCCTCTGAGAGGCTACAAGGGCCTGTGGTCACTCTAAACATGGTGCTTCTCCAGACGGTGAATTTGCAATACTGGCCCACACTGGGACACATCAGTTAGATAACTATTCCCTGGGTGTGCAGTAGTTATACCTGGTGGCTCCTTCTCCATGCTAAGTGTCAGCCCCACCTGCCTGCTCTCGGGTCCTTACATAGTAGACTGCAGTCAAAGCCCCATAGGACCTTCATAGCCAGAAAATCAGAGATCTGGGGGAGCAGAGGGAGCCGCCACCTGGGGTGAAGTGAAGCAGTGACAATGTCCAGGCTCAGGGGACCACAGTGACCTGCCTGTCACTTATCTCCAAGGTGGAAACCATGCAAGGCAGCCTTCTCTGAGAGGGGCTTTGGGGTGAGGGGTCGAGGGCAGGGCCAGGAGAAGTGACTCAGTTCTTCCCTCTCTCGGTCCACAGGGGGACTCCGGAGGACCCTTCCTGTGTAAAAATGAAATCCAGGGCATTGTCTCCTATGGAAGCTCTTGTGGTTGGCAACCCCCAAAGGTCTTCACCAAAGTCGCCAGTTTCCTTTTCTGGATAAAGAAAACCATGAAAAAACTCCGAAGGCATGACCCAGACTATCTTCTCTGGAGCTAATCCAGAATACACTGCGGGGAGGGAGGTGGTGCCCGCAACTGAATAAATGTCTCTTAGCTGATGAGAAGAGCTAGTTTGTTGTTTATTCTTTGACCCTCATTCACAGGCACCAGCTCTGTGCTTAGAAGGCCAATAGCACAATTTTTCTCTGTTCTACTTCCTCCTCTTCCCCTCTACCCCCACCCCCCGAAACCTCATGCAGAGCTGTTACCAGCTCCTTCTTGGCCAAACCTGCACCTACAGGGCCCGCCCTTCTGCCAGGGCGAGAGGAGCACCATTAGGAGAAAACATGAATCTCTCTGTTCCAGGGCTCAGTGTGAAGGTCTTACTTCTTCCTCTGTTACATGCTGAGAGGAAAGGATTAGCACCATGGGTAGCTGGGCACCAAGCAGGCACAGCCTGGGCTGCAGCTCAGGAGGCCTCACCACACTGGGGAGATGAGGGCCTTCCTGAGCAGGACATTGTTCTCCCACAACCAGGGTGTGGCAGGTTTTGGGAGTCTGGGGGCTGGTTAGGGTAGACAGGAGTAGAGGAGGGAGGCAAGTCCTGAGAAGCTCCTCATTCACTTCTGGGCTGAATTTCTCTCCCTCCCCTTTTCTGCCCTCCTCTGAGCTCAGGGCCTAGCTTGGCCTCCAGTCTCCTGGCTGCCCCTTCTTCTCATTCCTGCTGACCACTGAGCATCCTCAGAGTCCACCAACCCCTGCGCCCCACAGACCACATTGATCTGAGCTCCTTGCTCCCCCATATCCCTCCCACCTAGGACACCCAGAGTGCCAGGTTCCAGCAGGGCCGGGTCACTGAGTTGCCACCCAGATTATGCCCTGGCACAGGGTGACCGGGGGCCCAGGCCTGTGCTGGCCCCATGCAGGGCCCTGGAGGACAGGGCGGCAGGGTGTCTGCAGAACACCTGGCCCCATCTCTCACTGGGCAGAGACAGCTCCACCCTCACATGCAGCCCAGTGTCCCCACCATGTGCTCAGAGTCCACTGACTTCTGGTCACTCAGGAGCCTTAGTCCCCTGCAGTCTGTTGCTCACTGCTGGCTTCAAGGTTCAGGCTGCAGGGAGGGAGTCCACATGGGATCTACCTGCCTTTTGAGTTAGAAAGTCACCTGAAGAGTTGAGTTTGGGATATCTCCCTCCTCAGACATTAGTCCTTATCTGTATTGAGTTCAAAATCAATCAGACTCTCAGATAACATAAACATCAGCCCAATTAGAAGAAACATAGACCTTGATAGAAGCAAGAACAAGATCCTGAGCAGGAAGAACTATGAGTAGGCCAAGGGGAACCTAAGAACAATGCTCACCTGTCTGACCTGGGAGGTCAGGATAGTGTGGCCCCAGGCCTTAGGAATCACCAGATATCAGCAGAAGGTCAAGACATCCAACAGGCTTTCAGTGAGTTAAGAAAAGAACAATTTTCTGGGGATGGAAGATGGCTGCCGACGGGAAGGCAGACTGCAAGATGGTGTGTGAGTGGGAGAACGAAGAGACAGTGTGTGGACCCAGGGGAGTGTTTGTTTGTGAGTTGAGGGACAGCTATACTCCAGGGGACTGTGGGGTTCACTGGGCAGGGTTCCCCTGACCAGGCAGCCTCCACTGCTGCTGGGATCCCTCCCGGAGCAACCGGCTCTGACGCGGAGACATGCCATCTTAAAGGGGAAAGTGGATGTTTTGGGAAGCCTGAAATTCCCGGGAATATACAACAACTGCACCCAGTGAATAGCTGCAAACCCGGGAACACTGGTCCCAAGTGTTGTGAGCATGCGTATTCAAAGGAGCTCTACACCCACTCACAAAAAGGTCAGATTTTGCCTGGGATAAGGTGAGGTCTGTGGTCAGGACAGGAGAAGGAAATACGCAGGCTGGAGCAGATGAGTGGATTAGAAAACTATGGTACATCTACACAATGGAATACTACGCTGCTATAAAAAAGAAGGAATTCCTACCAGTTGCAGCAGCATGGATGGAACTGGAGAGCATTATGCTAAGTGAAATAAGCCAGGCAATGAAAGAAAAATACCACATGATCTCACTCATTTATGGACAATAAAGATCATTATAACCTGATGAAAAAAAAGATAGATACAGAGGCAGTAAAACATCGAACAGACTGTCAAATTACAGCGGGAAGGCTGGGGAGTTTTGGGGAGAGGGGGAAAGACATCAACCAAAGGACTTGTATGCATGCATATAAGCACAACCAATGGACACAGACAATGCGGGTGGGGGTGAGTGGGATGAGGGCATGTGACAGTGGTTAGGGAAGGCTGGGGGAAGGTCAATGGGGGGGGGGGAAATGAGATATATGTACTATTGTGTGTAATACTTTAAACAATAAAATAAATTTTTTTTAAAAAAAAGAACAATTTTCTTCTTTATCAGCTTCTCTAAGAAGTTTGAAAATTGCATCCAAAGTAAGAAAAAATCTATGCTAGTAGGAGGCAAAGTATGAGGACTTAATAAAGAAAAGAGGTTGAGCTTGTGATCTGACACAATGTCAACTGAGCATTAAAGCTTAGTCCTTAGCATCCAGCTGAAGGGGAACAAGGGAAGGGTCAGCTCTCCCTCATCAGAGGGCTGCACTCAAAGTCACCAGGACTTAGATATCTGAGCGGGTCCCATTGTAGACATCAGCCAGGTTTGTATTTATTCTGACAATGTACACAACAGATCTCAGCAAAGCGCCTTGATCTAACTTAACTCACACAGTGTGATAATTTTCTGACAGAAGGAAGAAAACTATTTTGATGAAGGAAGAACAGCTGACACTATCAGTGAGAAGAGCTGGGCTTCCCAAGAAGGCTGCCCAGGGCAGGAGCTGCTCTGCACATGCGGGTTTATCCCCAGAGGTGGAAGGAGAGTGAGACCTCAGTGCCCACAGCTCCCCCAGCTGTATAGGTCCTAATATCCACTGCTCCTTGCTATATTATTCTTCCCTGTTGTCTTTGTTGTCAGAAGCAAATAATGGAAGAAACCAAGAGCTTTGTTTCCCAGGCAGTGCAGTGGCCAGGCTGAGAAGCCATGGGAGGAGTCTGGACTCTATCTGAGTTAAACTAGGAGAGTTTGGTGGTATAAACGATGAGGGGAGCAGTAGTGATGTGGGAGCTTTTTATCTGGTCTGCATTAAAACTTATAAAGAATTCTATACCAGCCCTCTGCAACATTTTTATTATTCACCATTTATTATTCAACATTTTAAAAATTGTGTTTTTTAATATGTTTACTTGATGCAAAATTTAGGTTGAAAAGCATTAAAAAAAAAAAATACTCCTCTCGATTCTAACTCCTAATCATCCTGTTTCCCTCCCTAGAAGAAACAAGTCAATGATATATTTTTGAAATTTATCTATGTTAATACATGTAAGTACAGTGGTAGTTCATTCATTTTAGTGGATACACAATATCCCAATGTATGCAAGTAATACAGTTTATCCATTCGCAGAAAATTTAGGTTGTTCCCATTTTTTATAATAAAAAACAATTCTAGTAAGCATTCTTTATCATGCTTCTATGTTTACTTGTACAGGAATGTTGGTTGGGTATATCCTTAAAGTGGAATGGCCAGATTATAGAATATACATGCCTTCACTTGTCTTTGGTATTGCCTAATTGCTTCAGAAAGTTATTGTTCCAATTAATACTCCCAACAATACTTAGTATTGTAAAGCTTAATAATTTTTTCAGTCTACTTGGTGTGAAGTGGTAAATCATAGTGCTTTTTATTACCATTTCCCTAACTACTGGTGAGGTTCTTTATCTTTTCAGATATTTATTAGCCATTTGAGATTGCTCTTCTGAGAAAATCTGCCACATTCCTTGTACATTTACAATTGATTTATTTTCCTTAAGATTTTCAAAGACTTCTTTATATATTTCAGATGCCAGTTTTTCAGCAGGTTATTGTAAATAGCATCTACCAATCCACATTTTTTGCATTACTGTTATGAGGCCTTTGGTTAAATAGAAGCTTTAAATTTTCAAAAACTCCAAATTACTCATTTCTGCCTATTGTCTTGGAATTCTACATATTTTCTGAAAAGTAGAAGAAACTAATTATTGGCAAAATTTCTCATTATTTCTCATAATGCTTAGGAACTCCAGAACCTCCAGGTATGTGATTACCTTAGGAACATATCAGGGAACATTTCCATCTTCACCTGTAGGTTTGCACGACTGGCAAGTGTTGCCTCCTCAGAAAAGTCTTCCCCAAACCCCATAAAAGGTCAGGTTAACTGGTCACATCCTCTCATAATTTTTCTCCTACAGCATACGTGATACCATTCATAATCATGCACATGTGTTTATTTAGCTAATGTATGTCTCACGCCTCAAGATTAGAAACTAAATCTGTTATTGCTCACCATTTATTTGGTAGAATGCCACACACAGAGAAAGTACTTAATCATCCTTTCTGAATGAAGCAATTGTCCAGGCATGGACATTCCATCTCCATCTCTTACATCTGTATCATGTAAAAATCCTTCACTTGGGGACTCTTTCTCTAGTGTTCCTATGATTTGGCTCCCTCATGTCAGTTCAAACAATGAAGAGTCTCAGAATTTGCAGAAAATAACATTTCTGACTTTGATCTCAGGTGTACAGTCATCTCTCAATGAGGTTCTCACGTGGCTAAACTGACTAAGGAGTCAACTGCTCTTGAGAAACAGTGAACCATGGGAAGTTGGTTTGTGGTGACAGCAGTTAATTGCAAGGCTGCGGTTATTGACTCATCAAAATGAGTTCTCAGCCTTAACTCATCCCCCAAGCATTCTGCTTCTTTTTTCTATGACAGACTATTTCATTTTTATTCAATTTAAGGCAATCAAAGGACTGTCAAGGTTATACTATGACTAAGTCAAGTTGGAATATCTACTTCCCATCAGGAAGCCATGGCACAGGGTTATCACATTGGATGCACCCCTAGTGCTCCCATTGTTTGCCTGTCCCAGGTTTCCCTGAGTACATCATGGGTACCCTCCTCCTCTCAGTCTGACTGTTATTAAAGTTGGAGGTGAGATGTGAGATGATAATATTGGTGTGCAGCATCAGGTATGTGGTTCACTATCATCCTATCTAATAAAAGAGTAATATGCAAATTAACTGTCACTTCACAATAAAGATGGCGGTGCCCACAGCCAAAAAGGAGAGAATATGCAAATGGACACGACAAAGATGGCTGTGCCGGCTGGAGCCATGGAGCCAGCCAGAGCGGGTGGGAGGCTTGGCTTCCTTGGTCGCCCCAGTGGGCTCCGTGGCCGCCACCCAGACAAAGCCATAGTAGCAGGGACAAGGCAGAGGCGGTTAGGGGCAATCAGGCCAGGAGGGGAGGACAGTTGGGGGTGATCAGGCTGGTGGTGGGAGAAGTTGGGGGTGAGCAGGCCAGAGGGGGGGGGAAAGTTGGGGGTGAGCAGGCCAGCAAGGGGGTGTCAGTTAGGGCCAAGCAGGCTGCAGGGGGGTGCACAGTAGAAGGTGAGCAGACCTGTAGGAGGGGCAGTTGGGGGAGAGCAGGCCGGTAGGGGGGAGAAGTTGGGGCTGAATAGGCTGGCGGCGGGGGCAGTAGAGGGCGATCAGACTGGCAGGGGGCAATAGGGGATGAGCAGGTCAGCAGGGTGGTGCAGGTAGGGGTGATCAGGCCAGTGGGGGGCAGTTCGGGGTGATCAGGCTGGCAGGGGGCATTTGTGGGCAATCGGGTCAGCAAGAAGAGCAGTTGGGGGTGAGAAGACCGGTGGGGGACAGTTGGGGGCAAGCAGGCTGCCAGGCAGAGTGGTTAGGGGTGATCAGACAAGCAGGCAGGTGAGCTGTTAGGAGCCAGCAGTCCCGGATTGCAAAAGGAATGTCCGACTACCGGTTTAGGCCCAATCCCTGTTGAATCGGGCCTAAACCGGCAGTTGGACATATCCCAAGGGGTTCCAGATTGGAGAGGATGCAGGCTGGGCTGAAGACACCCCCCGTGTGCGAATTTCATGCACTGGGCCACTAGTTTTATACAATGACAGAAAATTAAATGCAAATCCTAGAGAGAGTCTAATGAGATTCCTAAAGGTGAAATTCATTCTTCATATTAAAAGGCAACAATGCAACTACTCATTTGTTGTCCACTTTTAGAATGTCATGTTCCTAGAAAGGTTACTTAATGGGGGGAAGGTAGTGATATTCAGGAAGGGGGCTGCATGTAACAGCACTTAAAAGTAATTTTTAAATTGCAAAGGGGATGAGATCAAAGGCCAGAAATGAAATACAGAGACAGAAAAAGGAAGAGATAAAGCTTTTCATTGGATTGACAAAAATGTACTTGGTGACAACTGATCAGTGCTAAAAAATTCCTCCAAGCCCCATTCCCTGGGGATCCCAAAAAGCTCCTGAACAGCCATTCTCTTTTCTATCCTTGATTCTTCAACAGTCTCCTATCTACTAAGGAATTTATGAGTTATGATATCTCACTATGCCTCTCCTTATACCTCCATGTTCATTCTTGCCCTAAAGGTCACACTTTCTCTATTTTGCACCATGTCTTATCATCCCCATCACTCCCTGACAGTGTTAAATGAAGGTATGTGTACACATTTTCCCCAAGGCTGTCATTGAGCACATGATAGTGCACATTCAATTCTTCTTTGGCCGTGTCACTGTCTGGTTAGATCACCACACAACTGTAAAACAGGAAGAATGGCGTATGTGGAAGAGTGAAGGAAAAGACCACCTCTTCTGAGGCCAGCAGTTTTTCCCGGGGACTTTGTAGAACTGAGCCCAGCTCCTCCTTTGTTACTAAAGTGTTTGCCATGTGCACATCTCATTTTCCCCATGAGGTGCTTTGCCTTCAGAAGCACAGGTAAGCCTCCTACCCTCAGGGGGGCTGAGAATCTCAGATTGCTCTTTATAAGGCTGCCATGCCAGCTTTACCAACAGAAAGTATTTAGGTGAAATTTCTGGTCATTGCTCAGAAACTCATTGTAAAGAGAAAGAAGGAGAGGCATCACAAACCCTGATTAAACCGAGGGAGAAATATCTAAAGGTGGCCAGGAGGGAATACTATGAGAAGAAAATATTTCAATGGACAGATATCCAGGAAGGTTATCTTGTTTGTAATTTCTGAGAAGACTCTCTGAGCATAACTTCCAGCCTGAGATACAAGGAGAAAAATATCCCAAATCCTACTTGCCTGCTCTGACCTGTTCTGCCCCTATAGAAACAGAGCCTGAAGCAAGGATTGCAGTGGCAATGATTTGTTTAGGAGGTGCAAGCCCAGGCAGTGACAGGGAGGACAGAGAATGGGCCAAGGGCAGATGCAGTGCATAAGATAGTGATATTACCCCAGCTGGCCACTACTTCACAGCAAGTTGCTAAGAGGCAAGGCAAGTTGCTCAGCAAGCTTGGTCACTCAGCATATGGGACTTCTCCAGAGCCATTGTGAGGAGTGTCACAGGAAGGGGAGAGCATTGGAGAGCATTCGGTGTCTGAGACAAAAATCTGAATGTATTGCTTGCTAAGTAGGAGAGAGTAGTACTTGTGAAGAAGAGTGTCTCTGAACCCAGCAAGATCTAAACGTATATAGGTTCTGGGAATTGGGAAATCCAGAATTTCATGGACATTCAGAAATAGGAATGTTTGGGGATTGGCTGAATTTTAGCTGTGGGATTATGGGAAATCATAGCTGTTTGGCTGCTGTCATCTTACCTCCCAATGAAGGGGCAACTAGAATAGCTGGGGGGGGGGAGAGAGAGAGAGAGAGAGAGAGAGAGAGAGAAGTAGCCCAACTTGTTTAATCATAAAAAAGGGATTTGGAGCCCCGGCAGGTGGCTCAGTTGGTTGAAGTGTCGCCTGATACACCAAAATGTTTGTGGGTTGGATTCCTGGTCAAGGGACATATATGTTGCTGGTTCAGTCCTCAGTAGGAGCATGTAAGGGAGGCAATCAATTGATGTTTTTCTTTCACATCCATATCTCTCTCTCACTCTCTCTCTCTCTCTCTCTCTCTCTCTCTCTCTCTCTCTCTCTCTTCTTCCCTCCCTTCTTCCCTCCTTATTCCTCTTTCTCTCTCAAATTACTAAATATATCCTTCAGGACTTTCAAAAGGGACATGTAGCTCTGACCTGTGTGCTGAGTGGTTAGTGAGTCCACACTGCACCAAAGGGTCATGGGTTCAATTCCCAGTCAAGAGCAGGTAAGGACAGTATTTGAGTTGCAGGTTCGATCCCCATTTCTTGTCAGCATGGGTGCAGGAGGCAACCAATCAATGTATCTCTCTCACATCAATGTTTCTCTCCTTGCTTCTCTCTCACTCTCTCTCTCTCTCTCTCTCTCTCCCCTCTCCTCTCTCTCTCTCCCTCTCTCTCTCTCTCTCTCCCTCCCTCCCTCCTTCCCTTCCACTCTCTCTGAAAATCAATGAAAAATATCCTTGGATGAGGATTAACAAAAAAAAAAAAAAGTGTGGGGAGGGTTGGAGGGGTGACCTGGAGAGCCTGGCTCTGCACAGTAAGGATACAGCACAAACTCTTCCTAGTGAGAGGACCAAGAAGAAATTATCAACAGGTAACATCCCAGAATAGCATCTTCCTTTTCAGTTTTGCTTAAATAATAAATAGATCCCTTGAGCCCAAACAGTTACCCCTATGCTGTCCTCATAAATTTCTGATTCTGGTTGTCTAAAACATGGGGAAGAAACCAAAGCTTTTTCACCATCCAGCTCAGTGAGGGGTCATCACAACAACTTGTCTCGCACGTGGACCCACCACAGAACAGTAATTTGCAGGAGTGCCTATCAGAGCAAAACTGCACCTTGGCCTCTGTGCCCTGATGATCTCCCCTGGACAAGGGAACCCTAGGGCCCCAAACACAGGGCAGACATCAGAGTTAGAGTACCTTGTCCAGGGACCTGGGCTTAAAGGAAGAAAAGTGCCCATAGACCTCCCCACCCTCTCCATCTCTGCCCAGCCCTGGGTTCCCCTCGGATCTACTCCTCATCACCTCCCCCTTTCATCTGTGTAGACATCCCTGAAAGGATCCCATTTTGGATCATTTCCAAACACAAGCCTCCCCAGGAGCAGAGCTGGGAGAAGACTATCTGTATCACACACTTTGTGTGTAAGGCACCTGGAGAGAAGGGATTTACAACTCTCTCCTGGAAAAAATGGAAACCTTGGTTTTCTTTCTAGATGAGGGCTTCATTAAATCATTTTTGTAGCTAATGCAGTCTTTTTTTTTTTAATCCTCACCTGAGAATCTACACTAATAAAAGAGAAAGATGCAAATTGACCATATCTCTGCCATATCCACCAGCCAATCAGGAGTGAGTATGCAAATTAACCCAACAAAGGTGGCAGGTTAATTTGCATACACAGGCACCAAGTGGCTGGGGGATGGGCGCCAAGTCCGCAGCCTCCCAGGACCATCGCTGCCTGGGGAGGCGAAGGCGGAGGTGCCAAGCCCCACCCACAGGGTCCCGGGACCATCGCAGGCATGGGGTTGCTGAGACCCAGGCCGGGCCTCTGGCCCCAGATCCACAGCTTCATGGAGACGGACTCTACCAGGCCGCCAGGAGGCCATGTGGCTGGGCCGCAGGGTGCTTGTTCAAGATGTGACACAGAGAGGAGGTGCGGGAGGAAATCCAGAGAATGGGATGTGGGGGTTCAAGATTCACTTCCTTTGGGCTTTGTCCTTCTTGGTCTTGGTCCTTTTCTTTCAGGCCTGGAGCCCAAGCACTGCAGGAGAGAGGGATGGATGAAGGCGGAATGTGGAAGAAAGGAGATGACCCAGGTGAGGGTGGAGAACTAGCAGAGGCACGAAGCCCGACTGCAGGACCACCTGAGGGGCGGCTCCAGGACACCAAGGCTTTGGGGAGGAGGCGGGTGTTCCAAGGGGCGCAGAGCAGCGCCACACCGTCCCTCTATGAGTACACCCCACACAGGCGCTGCCTTCGCCAGCAGGCTCTGGGCGACATCTGCAAATGCTACTGCAACCTCTAACATTCTGGGCAAAGAACTGACCCTGTGCCCCTCTGAGTATCAGGCTTGCTAGGAGTGTGCTGTCACCAATGCCATAGATCACAGGCAAAACCCTGGCGAGGCAGGGTGCAACGGACGGGGCTCGGGCCGGAGCAGGGGGCCGGCGGGCAGGAATCTGCCTCACCTGCAGAGAGAGAGAGAGGTTCTGCAGTGGCCCCAAGATGCGGGTGGGCTTGGCGGGGGATCAAGGGGTATGGAAGAACACCCAGGCAGAGGGGCAAGGACCCGCAGCCCTGAGGCGGGGGTTGAGGGGTGGTGCCACCTCAGTGGAGGGGTGCCGCACTGCAGGGTAACTGACTGACTGACATGATTCAGAGAAGCTCCAGGCACTAACCCGCTAACCGAGCCTTGCCCAGGCGGCCTTCACACTACAGAGATGGTGACTCCTGCTCCCACCTTGGCCGAAAAGCAAGTGCACGCCTACCACCTGCTCCGGAGAAGGGGGGGCAGCAAAGAATGGGGGTGGGGGACCAGGGAGAGGATAGAATGTGGAGCGTCCACGATGAAGAGGTGCTTGAGAAAGAGGCTCGGATGCCTGACTGGAAGGTTTGTTCTGTTTGCCCGACGGCTGCCCCTTAGGAAGGGCAGAGAGCATGGCTCTGAGGGCTCCCTACGCGCTGAGTCAAGTTCCGGAGCCAACTGGAATTGGCCTCAGTTTCCTGGTCTGTAAAATAGATTAAGCATGTCTCAGTGCCTTCACTGAGCTTTGATGGCCAATTGCGATACTATATAAGAAAAATGAGGGAAGAAGTGAGAAAGAAAAGGCGAACAACAGAAGAAAGACTGGAAGGAACCTGTAAACCCATTGTCACTTAAATAGGGAATATAGTCAATAGTGTTGTAATGATGGTATGATGCCAGGTGGGTACTGGAAATATCAAGGAACACTTTGTAAAGTATATGATTGTCTAACCACTATTCTGTAACTAATATAAAACCTGAACTTAATATAAAATAATATTGAATGTAAAGAAATGAAAATAGGAGTGAAATTTTTATAAATTTCAAAGTTTAAATACAGGCTGTAAAGGAAGGATGGGGGAAAATAAAAATAGTGTTTTTCATTTTACCACTGTATTGTCTTTTCAGTACATGAAAAAGACAGTTGTCTTTATATGCTGCTTTTATACTTTTCTAAGTCATTATCTCATTTGAAATTCAGGCAACTTAAAGACAAGATAATTATTCCCCCCATTATTCAAAGAAAGGAAATCTTGGTGTCTGGCCCCAATGATTCCATCTTCAAGCCCTTATTGTAAAGCAGGGTTAGTGAAATTTTCTGTGAGGAGTCATATCTATACTAATAAAAGCCTTGGGGTGATCAGGCCAGCAGGGGAGGGTAGTTGGGGGCAATCAGACTGGCAGAGGAGAAGTTAGGTGTCAATCAGGCTGGCAAGGGAGCAGTTAGGGGGCAATCAGGCAGGCAGGCAAGCGGTTAGGAGCCAGCAGTCCATGATTGTGAGAGGGATGTCCGACTGCCTGTTTAGGCCCGATCCCAGAGATTGGGCCTAAACAGGCAGTCGAACATCCACCGAGGGGTCCCAGATTGGAGAGGGTGTAGACCAGGCTGAGGGACATGCCCCCTCTGTGCATGAATTTCGTGCACCGGGCCATTAGTATGTTAATGGTTTTAGAGAGAGATGAATGGGGTGAGGGGAGAGAGAGAGAAAAACACGTATCAGTTGCCTCTGTGATGTGTCAGGAAGATAGAACTCCCAAACTAGGTTTGGGTCCTGACCAGGAATGGAACCCACCACCCTTTGATGTATGAGTCGACGCTCTAACCAACTGTGCAACCCTGCCAGGGTTATATAGAAAATGTTTATTATATTAAGGAAATTACTTCTCCTTTTGATCTGCCAAAAGGTTATGTTCGTTATCATGTGTGAATGTTGAATTTTTTTTCTTCATTGATTAAGGTATTACATATGTGTCCTTATCCCTCCAGTGAATGTTGAATAAACATCTCAAATATTTATTGAGATAAGTTTTCTCTCTTATATTTCCCTTATTGAGATAATAAGATTTTTCTCCAATTTGTGTAGAAAATTATGGTACTTGACCTTTCTAATGTCAAATGATAACTACATCCTTAGTATAAACCTAACTTGCTCATATTGTATTAACTTTTTATATATTGATGGGCTAATTTTGACAATTGATACTCTGTGTAGGCTGTTTGTGATTATAAATTGTGATGAGATTGGGCTGTAAATTTCCTTTCTTATTCTATTGCTTGTATCAAGGTTACACTATCCTTATAAAATGAGATAGTGTTCCTTCTTTTTCTCTTTTCTGCAAAATGTTGTAGCTGAAAAGTTTTCCTTTCTTGAATTTCAGTAGAAATTAACAGTAAAGCCATCAAGGTCTGTTCTCTATGTGAAAAATTATGGATTGCTGATGCAATTTCATTGATGGTTCTAGTGTTACCTAAGTTTGCAAATTTTTCCTGTGTAGGTGTTAGTCAGTGATGTTTCTGTTTTGACTAAATTTTAAATGTATTAGTATAAGTTTTTTATAATATTCTTGGCTTAGCTTTTAATGGCCTATAGTATTTATAAAAAAATATTCCCTTATTAGTTCCTCATAATAAATATTTGCACCTTCTCTCTTTTTTTATTATATTCTCCAGACGTTTGTCCATTTTATTAGCCTTTTCAAATAATCTTTGCTTTATTAAAACTCTCTGTTGTATGTTTACTTACTTCATTAACTTCTTCTACCTCTTATTATATCTTCCACTGACTTCTCTACTAGCATAGTATATCCTCCTGCCACAGTTCCACTGGTAAAAGGCTCTCAGAGGCCCAGCGGGTCACTGCAATACCTGAGTTCTGGGCAGACTCTGAAGGGCTGGCTGGGATGCTCCAGATCTTCTGCTTTGTTCACATATGGCTCCAGTGTGGCTTCCTGGTATTTGGTCAGAAACAGAGGAACTTACCAGCAGGGGAATAGCTATACCTAGGAGATGTCATACCAAAACTCGGGGACAGATGGGGCTGTGACACAAGCATCTGTAGGTGTGAATTAGATTTTCCAAACACCACACTTTGCTACATCTGCCTGGAACTGAGAAATAGACAGAAAGAAAGACCCACCAGGTTTTCAGTCATACATTAGAGGTTCTGATAAATGACTCAGTAGCATCCCTCTTCCCTATCCCAAACCAAACTTTTGGTCACATCACACATAGACATGGCAAGAAAGTGCACACCCTGAGTGAGATGGGAAGACAAAGAACCCATTCACTCCAGAAGGGTGAGGTATGACCTTCAAGCCTTAGAGGGAACTAAATGCTTTGGGGAAACAAAATGGCCTTGGTGGGCAAAGTTCCTGGGGAGATAAAGGTCCTTAGGTGGGGCAAAGGGGTTGGAGGGGGTAGGTGTTGCTATCCAAGGTCACATCAAAGGCAACATCACAACTCAGAACATGGCTCCATTCCAACTCTCTCCCGCCCAGAAAAACAGTCAGCACCAATTGATTTGGGGGGAGGGCTCTCTATTGTTATACTCACTCCAGTTTGGTGAGGATGAGCACACTGTCTTCACCCAAGCTCACTTCTCCTTCCCTTTTCTTTGTAGTCCTCTCTACTCATCACCCCAGACATTTGCTCACTCCAGAGTTTTACTGAATTATCCCCAACCCAACATCCATTTGTTGCTGGCTAGCCATAGGAAAAATTAGAGTGTTCTAGTGGATGCCAAAAGTCTGGAAATCTCATAGATGTGCATCTGTCCTGTAGACATTTTTCTCTCCCCATCCCTGCCCTCTCTCCCCATCCTTACTACTACAGACCAGATGGGAGCACAATCTTTCCCACACCAACACATAACCCAGGTTCTCCTTCTCTGACTGGTCTCTCCCTCAAAACTGTTTTTGATGTCATGTAAACACTCCAGAAATTCTGAATGACATTCTACTCTCCTAATAGTGATGTAGAGGTAACTCCTAACTGAGGAGGAATCTCTTCTCAACAACACAGAGGAGTCTCATGGACAGATCAGATCAGCCAAGTTCTGGCCCATTATACCTGTAGGTTCTAATTGTGGCATAACTTGAGAATGACCAGGCTCAGATAAATTGGTTTATAGCAGGAGTCTCAAATGCCATGTGTGAGTGTGGAAATGGCATGTCATTGTGACATTGTCATTTCCTACAAGGAATGGCCCTGCCCACTTGCAATGAGCACTAGATGTAATTTGGTGAGAGGCTAAGGCCCAAGGGGATTGATTGCCCATCATGGGCCAGGCATGACATTCTGCTGCATGTTGGGGAAGAACATCAGGGAATAAAGGATAAGAGCAAAGGGAATACATGATCCAAATGAACTTTTCTATCACAATATGGTAGCCACTGAGATACCTTCCTCTTCTAAGAGAAGAAGAATCCCAGATTAAACATATAGATAGAAACTTTTATTCTTCAACACCTCTTTAATTTTTCCCCAGATTCTTGGGACAATATCATAAATGATGATGTTTGTAGAGCTGTGGATAAGACCACAGACTATGAAACCACATCTCTGCACTGTCCCCCCTCTTCCCCTCTTATAAGCTGAGTGATATAGAGCAGGCCCCCTACTTCCTCAGGGCCTTAAATTGCTCATTTGTGAAATGTAAGAAATATCAATAGCTAACTCAAGGAGTGAAGTTAGGATCTATGGTCAGAGATCAATAAATATTAGCCAGCATTAAGATGTTAGATATTATCTTCTCATTTACAGTAATCATATCATTTTATCTGACTAATCATATCTTATTTTCCAGATATGTTTATTAATAATTTATACTTAGACACAGATTCTTAAAATTACAAGTCCCAGATGAATTTCACTGTCTCTTAGTTTGATTCAACTTTGATCATATCTAGAAAGAAGTTTAGTCTCTCCAGTGAGGCTTTCCCCAGGTGGGGTTCTTTCTTAGGAAGGTACCTGTTTCACACTCTTTTCCACATGTCTGCCACCTCAGTAAGCTTTCCCCTCCTTTAATTCATATTTCTACTTCTGGACTTGAGAGAACTTTCCTACATGGACTTGGCCATTTGCTAGCCATTGAAGTTAAAAGAAAAGGCTGCCCTTTCATTTTCAGCCTAATCAGCATAGCATGTCAAGGTGGCTATGTTCAAGATCCCAGACCAACTCTTGAAAAACAAACCCAAATAGTTAGGGAGGCAGGAATGAGAATGGTGAGAAAGGTCCAAAGGAGATACATAAATGCTTAGCAAACACAGGGAAGATGCTAAACCTCATTAGTTATTAAAAATATGTAAACCGAGCCGAAACCGGTTTGGCTCAGTGGATAGAGCGTCAGTCTGCGGACTCAAGGGTCCCGGGTTCGATTCCGGTCAAGGCATGTACCTTGGTTGCGGGCACATCCCCAGTAGGGGGTGTGCAAGAGGCAGCTGATTGATGTTTCTCTCTCATCGATGTTTCTGGCTCTCTATCCCTCTCTCTTCCTCTCTGTAAAAAATCAATAAAATATATTTTAAAAAAAAATATGTAAACCGAAACTATAATGAAATACCATTCCATACCCACTAAGATGGCTATAATAAATAATAATAATAATAACCAGTGTTAGCGGGAAGTAAAGAAATGAAAGTATTTATATGTTGCTGGTGGGAATGTAAAATGGTGCAACCACTGCAATAAACAGTTTAGTGATTCCTCGAATACTTAAACCTAGGATTACCATCTGACTCAGCAATTCTACTCCTAGGTATATAGCCAAGAGGAATGAAAACATTTCCTCAACACTGAAGTTTTTACACAAATATTTATAGCAGCATTAGTCACTACAGCCAAAAGGTGGTAACAACCAAATATCTATTGAAGATAAAGAGATAAATTGGGATATATACACACAAACACAAGGAATATTATTTAGCCATAAAATAATACTGATAAGTGCTACAACTTGGATGAACCTCAAAACCATGATGCTAAGTGAAAGAAGCCAAACACAACACCTCACATATTACATGATCCCTTTCATATGAAATATCCAGAATAAGCAAATCCATCAGAGACAGGAATGAGACTAGTAGTTGCCAGAGGTCAAGGTGGGGTGTTGCTGGTAGAGGGAGAATGGAAAGTGATTAAGTACCAATTAATTTGTGGGTACACACAACTTAATGGGTATAAATAAAATGTTCTGCTTGGGTGATGAGAAAGCTTTGACACTAGAGAGAGGTGGTGGTTGCACATTTAAATGCCACTGAATTGTACACTTTCAAATAGTTAATTTTATGTTATGTGAAGTTCACCTCAATATTTAATAAACATAATATGTTTGACATAATCCTCTTAGTTTTTAAAAATGCAGATATACATGAGAGTAAAATACTAGTATGTTAGTTCATAACTCAATACAGTAAAGATGATTATCAATGAAGAATCTGGAATCAGGTCATTTTGATTGTTTTCTCTATGATTAAATTGTTTTTAAAATTTTCCAATAACTTCAAAAGTTAACTGCATGTTAAAAGTTTTAATAACTAGGAAGCAGAAGCTACAGTGGAACTGAATAATAGATTTTTTAAAACATGGGGAAAATTCTTACATCATAGGGTTAAGTTAAGATAAAAGAAATTGATATTGTATATATAACATAAATATAACAGTTTATATATAACATGATCTCTTGTACTAAAAATGCATGTCTTATGGTAACACTCTATGAGGGAGATGGGGTTGGGCAAATGAGTGACATTTTTCTTTTTTACTTTCCAAAGTTTCCTTGTTTTTTAAATCAAAGTACTGCTTTATAAAATTAGTCATTTTATATTATATGAACATCAATCTATAATAATAAAAGCATGATATGCTAATTAACCAGACAGCCCAATGACCTGGAGGACCTTCTGGATGAAGCCAGGGCTGTAAGGGCCAAGGCAGCCACCACAGCTGCAAGGGCCGAGCCACTTGCACAAATTTCATGCATCGGGCCTCTAGTACTGTGTAATAAAGATGTAATATGCAAATTGACCCTCACCCCCATGCGGTCAAAGATGGCCACCACAAGATGGCTGGCAGGGGAGAGTAGTTGTGAGCAATCAGGCCAGCAGGGGAGAGCAGTTGGGGGCAACCAGGCAGCAGGAGAGGACAGTTGGGGGTGACCAGGCCAGCAGGGGCGTTAGTGAGGGATGACCAAATGACTGAACAAGCAGGCTGCATGAGGCGACCAGGCTGGCAAGGAGGTTAGTGAGTGATGACCAAATGACTGAACAAGCAGGCTGCATGGGGCGACCAGGCTGGCAAGGAGGTTAGTGAGTGATGACCAAATGACTGAACAAGCAGGCTGCATGGGGCGACCAGGCTGGCAAGGAGGTTAGTGAGTGATGACCAAATGACTGAATAAGCAGGCTGCATGGGCGACCAGGCTGGCAAGGAGGTTAGTGAGTGATGACCAAATGACTGAACAAGCAGGCTGCATGGGGCGACCAGGCTGGCAAGGAGGTTAGTGAGTGATGACCAAATGACTGAACAAGCAGGCTGCATGGGGCGACCAGGCTGGCAAGGAGGTTAGTGAGTGATGACCAAATGACTGAACAAGCAGGCTGCATGGGGCGACCAGGCTGGCAAGGAGGTTAGTGAGTGATGACCAAATGACTGAACAAGCAGACTGCATGGGGCGACCAGGCTGGCAGGGAGGTTAGTGAGTGATGACCAAATGACTGAACAAGCAGGCTGCATGGGGCAACCAGACTGGCAGGGGGGTTAGTGAGGGACAACCAAACAACTGAACTCAGGCTGCATGGGGCAACCAGGCCAGCAAAGGGGGGGGGGCCAGTTGGGGGCAACCAGGCCAGCAGGGGAGGCAGTTGAGGCAATTAGGCTGGCAGGGGTGGCAGTGAGGGGCAACTAGGCCGGAGGGCAGTTGGGGGCAATCAGGTCAGGAGGTGGGGACAGTTAGGGGTGATCAGGCCTGCAGAGGGAGGCAGTTGGAGGTGACCAGACCTGTGTGGGGGGCGGGGGGCAGTTAGGAATGACCAGGCCTGCAGAAAGAGTGATTAGGAGCCAGCGGTCCAGGATTGTGAGAGGGAAGTCGGAAATCCCCCAAGGAGTCCTGGATTGGAGAGGGTGCAGGCTGGGCTGAGGGAACTTCCCTCCCCCCTCCACCCCAAGCACGAATTTCGTGCACCGGGCCTCTAGTTTGTAAATAAAACCCCTCGGGAGGACACTGTGATGATGAATGGGTTGCTATGTCGGTTTAGTAGATGGTGGTGATGCTCTGTGCCTCCCCTGTGCATCACTCTACCATGGCCCTTCCCACTCAGTACTCTGCTCCCTGATGTTTCTGTCTCCCCCATCAGATGGTCAGCTCTTTCTAAAGCAGCGGTTTTCAAACAGTGCCCCACAAGAACTTTTAAAACATCAATACCAGACTATTTAGTCAGGAGCACTAACCTATTTTCCCTTAGGTCAGCAAATAAAAAAATGACAACAGCCCAGCTGGTGTGGCTCAGTGACTGAGCATAGACCTATGAACCAAGAGGCCACAGTTCAATTCCCAGTCAGGGCACATACCTAGGTATCAGGCTTGATCCCCAGTGTTGAACATGCAGGAGACAGCCAATCAAGGATTCTTTCTCATCATTACTGTTTCATTTCTCTATCTTCTTTCCTCTCTGAAATCAATAAAAATTATATTTTAAAAAATTACAACAGCCAACACAACAATACTCATCTGGTGTGAATGCCCTTTGTGGAACCATAAATATATAGGTCATATAATAGAATTGCATTTTATTGGTCACGGTGTGTAATATAGTTGTGTCTGATTGTTTAATTCTTGGTACCAGAAGTACTTATATACAAGTATACGCACCTAATATTTTTTTAAGTCACTTTGGAGCAAAAAGGGTAGCTAAACACTTTTTTTTTTTTTTTTTGCAAAACAATCAAAAGAATACCTATTTTTTTGTAAGATATACAAAATATATATTTTTTAGTGTGCCACAGAATTTTAGTAGTTTATGTGCCATGAGAAGAAAAAGCTTGAAAATCGCTGCTCTAAAAACAGGAGACACATCTCCACTATGTTTGTCCATAGGAAAGAGAAGGACCTAAACAGACACAAGCAAAAGAAATTACCCTGATGGACTTAGTTGCACAGAGATGAGGCACTGGGGGTTCTCTCACTGAGGACTCAGGTTTCTGGGCTCCAGTACCTCCACTGATCAATACCACATGCCACAGGCCCCACCTTGTACTCTTGGGTTCCTGTTTGGGGCTGGAGTTGGCTCTAATATATGCTCTGAGTCATCAGCTATGGGTACTGATGTGGTCGCTGCATACTTCTCACACAACCACCCAAAGACCATCATCAGGCAGGAGGCGTGGTGGTGAGGATGCTTCATAAAAAGCTTTCTGGTATGAAGCACTGCAAAACCAGAGGGGGACTCAGGTCACAGAGCCCACCCACACCTCCTTCCTCTTCTGGGCGCTAACGGAGAGCACAGAGAAACAGCAGCAGCTCCGACCTGAGCAGCCTTCCTGGGAAGATGCAGCCACCCCTGGTCCTGCTCCTGCTGGCCTTCTTCCTACTCCCCGGGGCGGAGGCAGGTGAGTGACCATCCCCAACCTCACAGGCCCAACCCATCCCACAGTGGGCACAGACCTGCTGGCCCTTCTGCACATCCCTGATCCAGCTCTCCACCAGGAATGCTCTGAACCCCAGCTCCCATCCCATCTCAGACCCACACACATGATGCTGGATGAGCCACAGGCAGAAATGACAGGGAAGAAGCCTATTCTCAAGAAAAGCCAGTGGGCACAATGCCCTCCGCAGGCCCTACCTGTGCCATGTGGAGAGTGGAACTTCCTAGAAGTGCATGGCGGAGACGGAAACTGCAGAGGGCAGACAGTCCTGGCTTTCATGTCTGTGATGAGACAGGTGCTGTCCTCAGGGTCTGCTTAGGAGAGAAGCCCAGAGCTCAACAGACCCCACAGTTGGTGGGGTCACCATCCCCAGAAGACTGCTGTCTTCATCTCAAGGCCCCTCAGTCCCTTTCTCAAACTCTGCTTTTCTTCCCGGGCCTTTAGCAGGTCCATACCTTAAAAGATGAGCCAGTGAGGTTGGCAGCCCCAAACTTCTCTGTTTTCCAGAATCCCACATCACTGGCCTTACCAACCCTCCTCCAGAGGCCCATTGGGGGCCAACCCTTCAGGCAGTTAACAAACACCGGGAAGTCCCCACCTGTCAGGCCCTAGGACAGCTCTGCAACATCTAGATCCCTAAACCTGTCTTGGGCACTGCAAAGCGCACTGCCCTGGACATCACAGCACCTCAGGGGCTTCAGAAGCTCACCCAACACCAAGCGAAGTCAGGAGAGGAATTTTCAGGAGCCTCCAGGTCTTCTTTATAACTAAGACCATATTCTCACCTGCAACTATGTGGCAGGCCAAGTCACAGACCCAGCCTGTTACTCTTCCCTTTTCCAGAAGAGAAAGTTGAGTCCCCCCATCCCCGGACTCCCTCCCAACTCTATGCCACCCTAGGCTCCCAAGTGCCCAGCGCATGAGCATCAAGCCAATGCTTGCCTGATGGACTCAGGGGAGCACACAAGCACAACAGAATTTTCCTTCAGGGGTGATCATCGGGGGACATGAAGCCAAGGCCCACTCCCGACCCTATATGGCCTATCTTCACATTAAAGATGAGGAGTCATCCATGTGTGGCGGTGTCCTTGTGGGAGAAAACTTTGTTCTGACAGCTGCTCACTGCCATGGAAGGTGAGAGGCTGCAGCCAGGCTACACCTCCTGAGACCCAGGGCAGCTCCCCAGTTTCCTGGTAATTCAAGCCCATGAGAACTCATCAGAGGAGCCATCAGAGATTATGATGGAGCAATGAGAGCCTGAGAAATAGGACAGGTAAGCTTTGGTCCCTGAGAGTCAGAAGTGATAGCAAGTAACACCGTGGAAAAGAGAAGTACCACACTCGGCAAATAAAGCAGCGGTGGATCATGAACACATGCATTAGGGTCAACATGGAAACGCAAGCAATTTCATGATATTTCCTGAGGGCAAGAGAGAGCTCCCACAAGCCCTACACTCCGTGTCAGTGGGAAACAGAGTCACTCAGCCCCTGGACCCTATGAACTGATAGCCCTAGTCTGTAGCCCTGCTCTGCCCCAGCTGTCACTTGCCCTTCATGGCTCCTGGGATGTACCTGCTGTGACTCTACCTATCCCGCTCACCCCCCCCCCCACACACACACACACACACACATACTCATCCACTCTGCTCTCTTTACAGGTCAATCAGTGTCACCCTGGGGGCCCACAACATCCAAAAGCAGGAGAAGACCCAACAGGTCATCCTGGTGAAAAGAGCCATCCCGCACCCAGACTATAATAAGAGGAAAATCTCCAATGACATCATGTTACTGCAGGTAGGAAACCTCCTGCTGCTCTTGCAGTTCTGGGATCTCATTGTATCTCCTCTCACTGTGAACTGTCCCTTCCTTTCCTCCCATTCTGGCCACCTGACCAGTCCTAGTGACTCAAGGGTCCCTCAGCGTCCAGATTCAGAGACCACTAGCTGACCTGGACTCCCTTGCCTCTTCCCCATCAGCTGGAGAGAAACATCAAGCAAACTGGTGCTGTGAAGCCCCTCCAACTGCCCAGGGGCAAGGACCTTCCAAGTCCAGGAGATAACTGCACTGTGGCTGGCTGGGGGCAAGTCACAAGGAAGGGCCCTTGCTCAGACACTCTGCAGGAGGTAGAGCTGACCCTGCAGGATGATTTGAAGTGTAAAAGGCGCTTTAACCATTACAACAAGAACATTCAACTGTGTGTGGGGAACCCAAGAGAAAATAAGTCTTCCTTTAAGGTGATACTGAACATCTGCCTAGCTTGGTTCTGGGGAGAAGGGTGTTTGGGTAGAGTAGGACCTGGGGACCAGGCAAGGCAGTGAAATCCTTCACTCTCTAGGTTGTGATCTTTCTTCCTGGAAAGAAAAGAGGGGAGCCACCAGAGCAGAGAGAAATAGGGTCTCCAAGAGCATACAAGGGCCTCTGGTCACTCCAAACACGATTCTCCCCCAAGGGGTGGGGCAGGCGAGGGGGGGGGGGGGGGGAGTGCAAACAACACTCTGGCAAAGCTGGGGCAATGCAGTTAGATAACTATTCCCTGGGTGTGCAGAATTTATACCTGGTGACTCCTCAGAGCTGGTTAATGGTGTCAGCCCCACCTGCCTGCTCTCGGGTCCTTACACAGTAGACAGCAGTCACAGCCCCTTCGTAGCCAGAAGATCTGGGACCTGGGAGAGCAGAGGGAGCCGCCATCTGGGGGGAAGTGAAGCAGTGACAATGTCCAGGCTCAGGGGACCACAGGGACCTGCCTATCCACTTATCTCCAAGGTGGAAACCATGCAAGGCAGCCTTCTCTGAGAGGGGCTTGGGGGTGATGGGTCGAGGGCAGGGCCCGGAGAACTGGCTCAGTTCTTCCCTCTCTCTGTCCACAGGGGGACTCTGGGGGACCTTTCCTGTGTAAAAATGAGATCCAGGGTATTGTCTCCTATGGAAGCAAGGATGGGAAACCACCACGAGTCTACACCAAAGTCGCCAGTTTCCTTCCCTGGATAAGAGAAACCATGAAAAGCCTCCAACTGTAGAACCCAGACTATCTTCTCTAGAGTTAATCCAGGATCACACTGCGGGGAGGGAGGTGGTACCAACAACTGAATAAATGTCTCTCAGCTGATGGGAAGAGCTGGGTTTTTGTTTATTCTTTGACCCTCATTCACAGGCACCAGCTCTGTGCTCAGAAGGCCAATAGCACAATTCTTCTCTGTTCTACTTCCTCCTCTTCCCCTCCCCCGCAACCCCCCAAACCTCATCCTGAGCTGTTAACAGCTCCTTTTTGGCCAAACCTGCACCTGCAAGGCCTGCCCTTCTGCCAGGGCAGAGAGGAGCACCATTAGAAGAAAACGAATCTCTTAGGTGCTGGGCTCAGTGTGAAGGTCTAGCACCTTGGGTGCTGGGCACCAAGCAGGCACAGCCTGGGCTGCAGCTCAGGAGGCCCCACCACACTGGGGAGAGGAGGGCCTTCCTGAGCAGGACATTGTTCTCTCACAACCAGGGAGTGGCAGTTTTGGGGGCTTGGGGGCTGGTGAGGAGAGACGGGGGTGGAGGAAGGAGGCAAGTCCTGAGAAGCTCCTCATTCCCTCCTGGGCTGAATTTCTCTCCCTCCCCTTTCCTGCCCTCCTCTGAGCTCAGGGCCTAGCTTGGCCTCCAGTCTCCTGGCTGTCCCTTCTTCTCATTCCTGCTGACCACTGAGCATCCTCAGAGTCCACCAACCCCTGCTCCCCACAGACCACATTGATCTGAGCTCCTTTGTTCCCCTATATCCCTCCCACCTAGGACACTCAGAGACCAGGTTCCAGCAGGGCCTCATCACTGAGTTGGCACCCAGCTTATGCCTGGCACAGGGCGACCAGGGGACCAGACCTGTGCTGGCCCCCTGTAGGGCTCTGGAGGACAGGGCGGCAGGGTGTCTGCAGAACACCTGGCCCCATCTCTCACTGGGCAGAGCCAGCTCCACCCTCACATGCAGCCCATGTCCCCACCATGTGCTCAGAGTCCATTGACTGCTGGTCACTCAGGAGCCTTTGTCCCTGCAGCCTGTTCCTCACTGCTGGCCTCAAGGCTCAGGCTGCGGGGAGAGAAGACACATGGGCTCCACCTGCCTTTTGAGTTAGAAAGGGCTGCTCTCTACAGTAGGACTGAGAAGCACAGTTTTTCCAGCAATCAGTGAATAGATGCTGATTGTGCACCTACTAAGTGCCAGGCATTGGGAATGTACAGTGAACATAATACAGGTTCTGACACCTGAACACAAGTGAAACTGACAGTGTTGACTTTTATCTGAATGGAATTTCCTCTCCCTCCCTCACATGAACCCACAAGGCCCAGATCCCACAGGAGTATTTGTGTTTTATTTTTATTGCTCATTACACTCTGTTTTAATTGTTTTAATCACTTGGGTCTCTAGAACAACAGCATGTGGGGTTTGGAAATGACTTTATCTCTTTCGTTTCTAGACGTGCAGCCCCCAAACTGTTCACTGGCGCCTCCTCTTCACCTCGGGGAGAGGGCAGCAGGTGGGGAGCAGGCAGGATGGCAGCCTCATTCCCATGAGCCATAAAATAGCAGATATAATTGGTGATGGCATGGAGGGGCCTAGGGGTATTATGCTCAGGGAAATAAGTCAGACTGAGAAAGACCAATACCATATGATCTCACTCATATGTAGAATCTAAAGAACAAGTTAATGAGCAAACAAAATTAGAACAGACTCATAAATAAAAAGAACAGAGTGATGGTTGCCAGAGGAGAAGGGGCTTAGGGGACTGGGGAAAAAAAAGTGAAAAGATTAGTAAGTACAAATTGGTAGTTAGAAAATAGTGACTAGGATGCAAAGTACAGCATAGGGAATACAGTCAATAATCCTATCTAATAAAAGAGTAATATGCAAATTGACCATAACTCCAACACACAAGATGGCTGCCCCCATGTGGTCAAAGATGGCTGCCCCCATGTGGACACAAGATGGCCGCCACAAGATGGACAGCAGGGGAGGGCAGTTGGGAAGGACCAGGCCTGCAAGGGAGGGCAGTTAGTGGTGACCAGACCTGCAGGGGAGGGCAGTTAGGCATCAATCAGGCTGGCAGGGGAGTGGTTAGGGGGTGATCAGGCTGGCAGGCAGAAGCAGTTAGGGGCAATCAGGAAGGCAGGCAGGCAAGCAGTTGGGAGCCAGCAGTCCTGGATTGTGAGAGGGATGTCTGATTGCCCTCGAGGGGTCCCAGATTGGAGAGGGTGCAGGCTGAGCTAAGGGACCCCCACCCCCATGCACGAATTTTGTGCACCGGGCCTCTAGTATTGTCATAACTATGTATGGTGCCAGCTGTGTACTGGAAATATCGGGAGGAACACTTTGTACAGTATATAATTTATCTAATCACTATGCTGTACACCTGAAACTAATACAAAATAATATTGAAAGTGGACTGTAATTGGAAAATAAAATTTAAAATACAGTAAAAGTAGCAGGCATAAATGTCACTGTGATACTGTTATAATTATCCCAGTTGTTAATTAATTGACAGGGATGGAGCAAAGGGAAGGCCTGATAATATAGGCATGCCACGTGTGCCAGAACGCTGCAGTTTCACACTCTCCAGGTCTGTTCCCCACAGATCCTGGGGGAAGGGTCTGGACAAAGAAAGAATAGAAACATGCCCAGTAAGGTCTGAATGCCACAGGAAAGGTGGTTACTTGTCAGTCACATCTGGGAGCAGGTCATTGGCCAAAATAGACGTGGCCCCTGCGATGGCACCAAATCTGAGCTACATAAGCTCCCGGAAAAACAGAGTTCCCTCCCTCGCCCTCTTGCGCTCCTGGCTCTCTTGTGGCAGAGGGCCTGCTCCCCTGCATGGCCCACACGGCCCACACACAGTGAACTAATGGGTTACAACTAGCCTGACGCTCTGCGGGACTTAACTCCACCGTGGAATGCAACCTCAGGCACTGGCTTTGCTTCTAGCTCTGCTGAATCCCCAGCTGCACCTTTTCCAGGTCCAGTTTAAAGGAAATGAGAACTTTGCAACTGAGGGATATAACTCCTTGCAAATAAAATTCACTCATTCGCCCATGCAAGTCTTAGAGAATTCCTTTTCTAAAGTTATCATAAGAACCCTACCCCCAGCACCCAGTTGGGAAAGGCATCCCCCACTTCCGCCATTGGGCACCCCATTTTCACCAATTCACAGTTGTACAGAATCAAATGGTAGGACAATCCTACAATGTATTTGCTAATGGCAATCCTACAATGTATTTGCTAATCTGCCTCTGAACACACATCCAATTGGACAGACGACCACATGGTCCCTATCATTACCAAAAGCTCCTGCCTATGCACAATCGAATTCAAATTAGGGAGGCTCACGTGATCAGGAAAGTAGAGACTTGTTCAAATTAATTTTTGCATATCAAAATGTATTTATCAATCACTTCTTCTAAAGTTTTTGTATTTAGAGTCATTGCTAGAAAGGCTTTACTCCTTCTAAGTTTATAAAGAAATTCATCCATGTTTATTCGTTGTGCATGTATGGTTTTATTTTGTACTAGAGGCCCGAAGCACAAAATTCATGCAAGGGGCTCGGCCCTTGCAGCCCCAGCTTCATCCAGAATGTCCTCTGGATGGTAGTTTTGCTGTTCAGTCTAATTAGCATATTAACTCTTTATTATATAGGATATATAAATGTCTTTATCTATTTGCATTTCATTCTGGTGGTTTATATGAAATATGACTCCAACTTAATATCTTTTAAAAGTGACTTTGTCAACTCTGATTGGAAAATAAAACAAAGAAAAAAATATTTTCTAGTTGTTCCAATATCATTTATTAGAAAGTCTATCTTTTTCCTAATGATTTAAAATGTCACCTTATTATAAATTACATATCTTTATGTACTTGGGAATGTTTCTAGGTTTTCTATTCTGTTTAATGGGCCTTTGTCTACTCATGAATCAGGAAAGAGGGTTTTGTTTGTTTGTTTGTTTGTTTGTGGTTTTTTTGGAGTTTACCATTTAAATTTATTTCACACATGTATTATGGCCTTTACAATGTGTTCTTTTTTTTCTCCTTTATCTCTTGTTTTTTAAATTTATTTTTTAACTATAGTTGACATACTGTAATACCGCAATATTATATTAGTTTCAGGTATACAATATAGTGATTCAACATTTGTATACTTTATGAAGTGATCGCCATAAGTCTAATACCCATCTGTCATTGCACATAGTTATTATAGTACTAGAGGCCTGGTGCATGAATTTGTGCATGGGTGGGGTCCAGCCGGCCTGCCCTGATTGGGACGATTGGGCCGGGCCGGCCAGGAGGAGGGGACACGGGAGGGTGGCTGTCCAGCCCCACCCCCTGGTCAAACTCCTGGTCAGTCAAACTCCCACCCAAGGGGACAATTTGCATATTAGCCTTTTATTATATAGGATTAAGGAAAGAGGTTTTATATAATGTTTTTAATATCTGATAAGGCTTACCCTCTCCCTTACTGTCTTTTTCTTTTTGTGTCAAAATTCTCAGAGCTATTCTAGCATGTTTATTTTCCACATATATTTTAGAAATTGTCTAGAACTTGTGTAACACTGGAAGAAAAAATGATATTTTTATTGGAATCAAATTAAATGCATATATTAGCTTGGTATAAAGATATCAGAAATGTAATAGTCCTCTGGATAGTGCTGGGAAAATACTATTTGGATTCCTGGTATTCATTCCCACTTCACAAAAGAGTAACTGTTGGGAGAGTCAACCCTCTTCCATCCTCATACACGAGGTTTGGACTGAGCAGACCCCAACTCTCCAAAAACTGTGACCGCGGCTTACAGGGATCCGTGGTTTCAGCTCCTCTCACTGACTCTACATGTGCCTCAGCAGAGGGCAGATTGTGCGCTGCTTTGACTGCCACCATGTATCTCCCATCCCACAGGCTCTATTACATGACTGCAATGCTCTTTCTTTTTTAATCTGGGTGAGGGCTTTTGATTGCCCCCAAGGAGTAGAATAAGGTAGAAAGGACACCATATGGCTACAATGTCTAGGAAAGAAAAAGGATATGTCTGCCAAGGTCGATTTGGAAGAAAGACTCACTCTGTGGAAGCCACCATCATGCTGCAAAGAAGACTGAACAATCCTATGCAGAGACTACATGACAGGCCCTCACAGAGAGGAACGGGCATGTCCACAGGCATCTGGCACCAATCACTGGGCAGGCTCCAGGCTTCAAGCCTCCTCTGCCATCAAGGGGAGCTGAGGGGAGATATCGACACTAAACCCAGCCCAAACGCAGATTCTTGAGAAAAATAAATGTTTTTGATGGTTTTGTTAAGCCATCAGCTCTTCTGTCACTAGATCAAGGCCTCTTCTGCATCACTGCCACACCATTTGTCCATCCCTCCACCCACAGCCCTCACCATCATTATCTGATCACTGATGCTTTTGTCTCCTCCAGCAGAAGCAAGAAATCTCATCTCCAATACTGTTGACCCTCACAAAAAGGGGACCTCAATAAACAATCACCCTAACTGTTAAGAGAGAGCCAAGGAAATGAGGGGTCCTTGCATGTGTCATGACATTCAGGTTTCTGGGGGCTCAGGCACCTCCTACTGGCTGATGCAGCATCATGAACCGCCCTATCTGTAGCCTGTGGTTCCTGTTTTCAGCTGGCATAGTCACCACTGAGTCAATGGCAGCCAGTGCTTATGTGGTTACTGAGAGAGCTGTGTGTGATAAAGGCCACAACACTAGAGAACCCTGGGCTCAGAAGACCAGGACGAAGCACCAGCAGCTCTGACCTGGCAGCTTCCTGAGGAGATGCAGCCACTTCTGCTCCTGATGGCCTTTCTTCTGGCCCCCAAGGCACAGGCAGGTGAGTGACTGACCCCCACCAGAAACCCAATGGCACGTGACACTGGCACCGCCCTGCTCACATGCTACACTCAGACACATCCTGGCCCTGGTCCATCCCCAGGCACTTTCTCAACTCTAGATCCCACCTCCCTCAAAGACAAGCAAGACTGATGCTGAATGAAAACTCAACAGGAATAGCAGGGTAGACGGCTGCTCCTGAGGAGGACACATGGGTGCTCTCCCCGTCCCTTGCCATCTGGAAAATGGGCTTTTTTTCAAGGGTATTTGAAAGAATGTTGGACGCTTGAAATGAGAAATAATTCCACAGTAAATCGCAGCTAGGTGAAGGGGGCAGGCTTCCATAATCAAAGCAAGGCCCACTAACGTTCTAACTCAATGTCTTAAAATCTCCCTCAATCTCCACCCCCTTCCCCAAGCTTTGTAAAGAACCTGGAGATCAAGTTGATCCCAGAGTTGGTGGCATCCTGGTCCCCTGAGTCTGGTTTGATCTCAAATTCTCTCTGGTAATTTTTCAGTCCCAATATTCAGAATAGTACAAACCAGCAATGGCTCTGAATTTTGGAAAAAGAAGGGAGAGAGGCCCAAGGAGCGTGGCAGGAAGGATTTTCCAGGATCTACAGGCACGAAATTTCTTGTTCCAGACACAAATCCCATTTCTATGTGCACAGCTGCAACAGGAATGAAGGAAGGATTGCTCTTCTCTTTGTCAGAGGGAGTATCTCACTTGTGGGTCAGGTCACATAGCAAGCCAGGAATGTTGCCCAAGAAACCTGCAGGACGTCTTCCTGGTTATGGCTGATGACTACAGACATCACTATCTGCCACCCAAGTCCTCCCCGCCAGCCCCTGTCTATCCCAGTCTCCCCCTCTCCAGCCTCTGGCTCCATGGCACAGCAGGCAGAGTAGAATTTTTCTTGCAGTGAAAATCATCGGGGGTCATGAGGTCAAGCCTCACTCTCGTCCCTACATGGCATTTCTTCGGATCAGGATTTCAGACAGAAAACGATGTGGGGGTTTCCTTGTGCGTGAGGACTTTGTGCTGACAGCAGCTCACTGCTGGGGAAGGTGAGGAGCGCAACCTGGGGCCCACCCTTCTGCAGACACCTCACAGGGAACCCTCCTCTCAGGGGCTGCAGACCTAGGGTCACTGAGGAGCACTTCAGAGGACAGGTCAGCTTTGGGGAGAGGGACAGGTCAATGCAAGTGGCCTGTTGAAGACTGGAGGGACTGATCAAAGGGACTTAGGAAGGAGGCCAAGGTTGTGCCCTGAAGACCAGGGTACAAATGTGAGAAATTCACGGTTTTGCTTAGAGACAGACAAGCTCAGGGTGTGACTGAGCACAAAAGCTCTGCTCCAGGAAATGACACCTAGCCTGAGCTGCCAACATGCACAGGGCACAGGCATGCTCAGTCCCCCGCCCCATTCTCTAGAATTCCTCTCCACTCCAATCCTGCCCTGCCCCCAGCTGCCCTCTTCTCTTCCTGGCCCCTGGGCTGTATCTGCTGTGCCTCCATGTCCCTGGCTGTCTCTGTGCAGGTCCATCACAGTCATCCTGGGCGCCCACAACATCAAGAAGCGTGAAAGAACCCAGCAGGTCATCCCGGTGAAAACAGCCATCCGCCACCCAAACTATCATCCCAAGGTCAATGACATCATGTTGCTGCAGGTAGGGCTCATCCTTCCACTGCCTCTTGCACACCTTCAGCCTGGGGTTTCTCATCCCCTGTGACCTCCTTCCTGTCGTCCCTCCCAGTGTGAGCCCTTTCCTTGTCCCAGGGCTATGACTGTCCTAGAGTCCTGGGCCCCAGCTCAATGAGAATTCCTGTCCTCTGCCTTCAGCTGCAGAGGAAGGCCACCCTGACTGCCGCTGTGAGCCTCCTCAGGCTGCCCAGGAGGGGAGAGCAGGTGAAGCCTGGGACGGTGTGCAGAGTGGCCGGCTGGGGGCGACTCGACCTGAACACCTCCACAGCCACACTGCACGAGGTAGAGCTGGAAATCCAGGAGGACGAGCAGTGTGTCTCTTGCTACAGACGCCGTTACAACAGAGCCACAGAGATCTGTGTGGGGGACCCAGGAAAGAATCAGTCTACTTTTAAGGTGAGATCTCCAGCATTGTCCATGCCCAGGCCTGGGCACAACCAAGCTTGCAGGTAACCTGAGGCAGTGGGAACTAGCCATAGCCCTATGTCCTCTGCCTTTCCACCGTCCAAACTCTGGTCCTGTCTCTCCGGGGAGCAGAGAGGCTGTCCCACAGCCACGGGTGGGCAAAGGCTTCCTAGAGGGGGGAAAAGAGACATTCAGAATCAAATGGAAAACACCAGACCTAGGGAGGGGACAAGGCCTGCCCTGACCCTGATCTCCCACAGGGACCACACACCCCTGGGGCAGCAAGGAGGGGAGGGCCAGGAGAAGGCCCAGCTCAGTGTTTCCTCTCTCTGCCCACAGGGCGACTCTGGAGGCCCCCTCGTGTGTGACAACATGGCCCAGGGCATTGTCGCCTTTGGGAAAAAAGGGGGGAAACCTCCTCGTGTTGAAACTAAGATTTCCAGCTTTCTGCCCTGGATAGAAAGAACAATGAGACGTTTCCAACTGCAGAGACCAGTCTGAGGTGCTCCGGAACTGATCTATCCGTCTCCTCTGGGGCGCAGGCCAGAACTGCACTGTGCAGAGGGGTTGAGGGGAGGCTGCCAGACACGTAATAAACTTGCATCTCTAGAGTGGAAGTCACTGATTCCTCCTGTATTCACCAAAACATGTGTTAGTTACCTGCTGTGTGTGCGGCAACCATCTGTTCACATTTCCCATCTGTTAGAGCTTCCCCCCTCATGGAACCGCACCTTCCACCTCTAGAATAAAATTCCTGCTGCCCCGCTACCCAGCTCCTTCCCCATACTCCTCCCAGTGCCAGCTCCCTGCCAGGCCTAAGGTAAGCTCCATCAGGAAAGGGGAGACATCTGCCCCCCCAAAAGTGACCCTCTTCTAGAGGACCCTCTTATCTCATCCACATTGCCCTCCTACTTCAAGCCACACTTACACCCTATCCCACCCAGCCCCAATGCCAATATGCAGCATAAAATAATCCGGAAATTAGATGGAGGGTCCTTTAAAAAGCTCTTGGGTAAGGGGCCACTTCTCCACCCAAAGAGCAATGGGTGGGAAGGTTATGGAAAGGTATAGCTCACCCCATGCAGCACTCCCCCCACCAATCAGAGCAGATTGAGAAGGTCAGGAGGCCTTTCATTACTCCCAGGCCCAGCTCGAGTGCCTGCCACAGCCCTGTCTTGAGCCCAGAGCCCAGTGCAGCCCCTGGTGTCCTGGCAGCCCATCCACCTGTAGCCAACACTGACCTTGAGGGTGCCCTTTCATCTCGGTCTCAGCCAGCCTCTCTCCACCTCCCATTGTGTGTGTGTGTGTGTGTGCGTGTGCGTGTGCGTGCGTGTGTGTGTGTGTGTGTGTGTGTGTGTGTGTGTAGCTGTCTGTCTCTCTGTATATAAAGGAAACCCAAATCTTTATTGTATGACTAGATCAAGAACAGGAATCTCATATTAAAACATACAACTTCAGAAGGGCAGGCTAAAAAGAAGTACTTTGCTAAACATCTGCCATTGATAGGTATGCTTCATCTTTGGGAAAATGTCTTTTGGGTATAAAAAAGTAGTACATATTCATCACAGAAAAGTAGTTAAATGTGGAACATGTAGATAAGAAAATGAAAACTACTGAGACCTGCACCACGCAGAAATCATCATCACTGATCCTTCAGCAAGTTCCTCTATGTGCTCATTGGGTGCTGCTCCTTGCACAGAACTGGGTTGGGCTGTTGAGAACTCCTAGTGCCTCCCTTCCCATTGCTCTTCCTTCTGTGGTCACACTGGTGAGAGTGTTGGGATAATCTGTTTGAAAATGTATGTAACTGCTAGGCCAGGGACATCAGAGACAGGGTTCTCTGGACACTGGAGCCAATGAACAAAAGTCCAGGACTTCTGTTCAAAATTGTGCAGTAATAAAAGCCCCCTGTGTCATACAATATTTACATCTACAAAGGAGATGCCAAATATTCCAAAAATAAGAGTTTGGAGTGGTGGTAAAAGAGGAATGGGAACTACCATTTGGGGTATTTGGGTGTGTACAGGCCACCTGGTCCTCAGGCGAGTCCACCCTCTACCTCACACCACCGAGCAAGCCCCTCCCCAAAGCCCTTCCCTTCTCGTACCCCAGCCACAGATTCTCAATCGACTGCAGCCGATGTCAGCTTCTCAAGGGCAGGAGCCACGTCTCTCATATGCCTGGACCTGGCCTGTAAATGATTATTCACGATTTCATCAGCATGGAAAGAGCCAGGAGCCCACACATGGAAACAGGCTTGGTTCAGTCACTGAGGGATTCTGAGGTTCCAGCCCGCTGCTGGCTGCAGCCAAGGCCCTCACATTCTTACTCCTTCTTGCACCTTGTGGCTTAGCAGTGGGAGTGCAAATGTGGTGGCAGTGCCATTGTCACCGAACCAAGCCTGAGAACTTCCACAAACACCTGGTGTGATGACACCCAGCAAAACTAGAGGGGCGCGGTCCAGGAGGTGCGGGAAGTCACTGAGCCACACTCCCCGGTTCCCCTCAGGGGTTTGTGTCTAGACACAAGAAACACCAGCAGCTCTGACCTGGGCAGGCCTTTGGGGAAGATGCAGCCACTCCTGCTCTTGTTGGTCTTTCTTCTGCCCCCCTCCCGCCTCCTAGGTATGACTGGTAAGTGACCATCCCCATTCCAGAGGCCTGAGCCCACCCCCATCAAACCCCCTGTACTCCTGTCCCTTCTGCCCTGCATTGGCAGGGACGTTTCCTCCATTTGCACCCAGGAACTTCCTGAATGTCTGGTCCCATCCCGCAGATTAACAAGTTTGATGCTGGATAGACACTCAACAAGGATGGCCGTGAGGAAGGTGTGCACTAAAAGGTCTAGCAGTTGTTAGCCGCTCTCTTATCACCTAGAAAATGAGTTTTCCAGAGAAAGGCATTTGGCAAAAGATGTGAAGCTACAAAAGACAAGTTTTCCTTTTTTGTTTTTGTTTTGTTTTGAGGATTTTTTTTTTGTTAATCCTCACCCGAGGATATTTTTACATTGATTTTTTTAGAAAGAGTGGAAGGGAGAGGGAGAGGCAGAGAGAGAAAAACATTGATGTGAGAGAGACACATCGATTGGTTGCCTCCTGCATGTGCCCGACCAAGGCCAGGGATGGAGCCTGCAACCGAGATAAGTGCACTTGACCGGAATTAAATCCGGGACTCTTCAGACCATGGGTTGACACTCTATCTATCCACTGAGCCAAACCGGCTAGCCACTAGAGCATACAAAAGACAAGTTATTAAAATTCCTCACCACACCTGGTCTCCTGCTCATCTTGAAAGTGAGTGCAGGCCATGCCCAGGAGAGAAGCCAGGTGTGACTGACCTGAGATGTGGCGGGATGGCTGCACAGAAGCTCCCTGGCTGCCTTGGCTCGGCTTAGCTTGAGCCGCCCATGTCCAGCCCCACCTCCCCTGCTTCCCAGGCCCTCGGCTGCTCCACTTTCTCTGGCTGTGCCCTCTCCCCATCCCTGTGGCCTTGAATCCCACCAGACATCAGGCAAAAGCTAATTGGAGTCCATCATTCATGCAGCCAACAAATGTTTTCTGAGAACCTAGGATGTATTAAGCACTAGGACAAGAGGATTTTAGAAAATCCAACTCCATGAGCTCATGGATAGATTATTAGAAACAGCACAAATCAGGTGTCAACCTAGGCTCATAGCATCAGGGAGACTGAGTCCTGTTTCACCCCTTGGGGCTCCACCATCTGCAAGATAGGCCTTGTGTCTTAGGAGGACTTGGAAAAAGGCACTGTACCCTCATTTTTAGGGGGGGGGGGGGTCTGAGGCCTGAGGTTCAGAGAAAGTTCCTGGGGTAAAGGAGGATCTAAGAGACCCTCCTTCCATTGTCTTTAGGGCACCTAGTTCACCCACTTCAATCATCTCCTTTCTAAGCCTTCCCTCCTGACCACAGACACTGCCAGTCACCTACCTTCAAGCCTTAATCTTCAGGGGAGATCACTGGGGGACATGAAGCCAAGCCCCATTCCTACATGGCCTTCATTCACATTCAAGATGAGAAGGAGACCAGATGTGGTGTGTCCTTGGGTGAGTGAACTTGGTCCTGACAGCTCGTCACTCCTGAGACCACTACAGGGACCCTATCCTTTCCTCACAGGCTGCAGCCCAAGGCAGCTCCCCAGGCTCCTGGTAACTCAAGCCAATGAGAGCTCATCAGAGAAGCCCTCTGAGATCATGACTGGGGCAATGAGAGGCTGGGAAATAGACAGGTAAGATTTGGGCTCAGAGGTGACAGCAAAGTGACATAGTTAAGAAGAGAGGGAGGGACCACACTGGGCAAATAAAGCAACGGTGAACCAGGGATGCATGCATTCGGGTCAAAATGCAAATTCAAGCAATTTTGTGATATTTCCTAAGTGCATGAGAGTGAGCTCCCAGCTCCCTAACCTCAGTGTCATTGAGAAGCTAAGACGCTCAGCCACTGTCTTCCTGCGGCCTCCATTTCCCCCAGCCGCAGCCCTCCCTCAGCTGTCACCTGCCTTCATGACTCCAGGGCTATATCTCCTATGACTCTCCCTCCTGCCCACTCATCACTCTGCTCTCTGTGCAGGTCAATCAGTGTCTCCCTAGGGGCCCACACCATCAAGGAGCAGGGAAGACCCAGTAGGTCATCTTGGTGAAAAGAGCCATCCTCCACCCTCACTATAATCCTAAGAACTTCTCCAATGACATCAAGTTACTACAGGGGACAAAAACTCCTGCTGCTCTTACTCTTATGAGTCCATATTGTTTCCCCTCAACTGAATGAAGCATTTCCCTTCCTTCCTTTCCATCCTGGCCACAAACCGGTCCCAGTGATTCAGGTATCCCTCGGTGTCCCGGCCCAGACGCCACCGTCTGTGAAGCCCTTCAGCCTGCTCAGGGGCGAGGATGGGTGAAGCCAGGACAGAAGGGCACTGTGGCCAGCTGAGGGCCCATGGAGATGGCACTCTACCAACCACTCTGCAGGAGGTGGAAGTGACCATACACAGTGATGGGCAATGAATGTCATGCTTCCCCAGATACTACAGCAGGGTCACCAGATTTGGGAAGGACATCCAGAGAAGAGAAAGACTGGCTTTGGGATCAGGTTTCCAACATTTACCTTGACAGGTCCCAGGCGATGGAACTTGAGGAGTCGCCATCTCTTCATGCCTCATCCTGAGAGTTTGGACAGCCTGGTCTTTGATGTTTTCGCCTGGTTGGGTCAGGGGTGGAGGTGAGGAAGAATCAGTCACCCCACAGCAGTGTTATCCCCAGAGTGTCCCTGGGTATTGGAGAGAAAATCTTGGCATGGGTCAAGCTGGAAAGAACAGTCAACGTCAAGCTGGAGCCCGGGGACCAAAGGAGGCAACAAGGCCGGCCCTGACCCTGATCCCCACAGCCCCAAACACAGACCACCTGCCCCTGTGCGTCTGGAAGGGCAGGACCCCAAGGAGTCCAGAGGGAGACTCTTTTGGCTCACAGGGAGACTGCAGGGCCCTCTCACGTATAACAACAGGCCCAGGGTATTTTCTCCTGTGGAGAAAAGAAACCTCCAGGAGTCTTCATGAACATCTCAGACTTCCTCCCCTGGATACAGAGAACAATGAAGAGCCTCTAACAGCAGGCGTGAGACTGGCATTCCTCTTGGCTTGACCATCCATCTGGGGGCAGAGGCAAGAATCCCATGGGGCGGGCAGTGTGGAGTACAGGGCCATAATAAACACATCTCTAGAACCAATGCCACAGAAGTCTTACTCAGTGAACCCCTTTCAATAGACAACAACACTGCTCCATGCGCCCTCTGCTGGCAATTCTGGGCTTGCTTCCTCCTTTCTCCCGGCAGCCTCCCTAAACCCCATGCAAGTTGGCTGAAGGAGAATAACTTCAGGACCTAGAGGCCAAAAGGCCATGCCATGGGCACTGTTTCCTGTTTCCAGGGCCTCTCTCTCCAGTGGGAGCAGGATTCTCAGGAGGCTCAGATGCTCCTATGATGGCCTTCAGCCTACTCAGGTCCCATTTCCCTGCCCTGCCCTGGGACAGCACTGAGCTCAGTCAGCCTCCTTCCTCCCTGGCTGACCTTCCCAGCCCTGTTTTCCATCTGAGTGCCCAGACACCAGATTCTTCTCCCACCACCACCCCCTACCCAGACCACCTATTTTGAGCAAGCCTCTCTCACACCTACCTACCAAGTTCTGAATATCCAGCGTGAATTCTCCTCTATTGCTTCCTCACCAGACCTGAACTGCCAGCCCACCTGATACCTATCAGAAGAGACAGAATCTACTTCCCATCTGGTCAGGACCAGCTCAGCGCCTTCCAGCCCAGCATCCTCCAAGAGCTCAGCCCTTTCAGCCTGGCCTGGCCACAGGTCCTGCCTCCCCCTGCTGGCAACCTGGGTTATGGCACCTTTGTGAACCAGAGGGCTCCAAGCTGCATGGTTGCAAAGTACCACTTTGCCATCCAGCAATAGATCAAATGTCCTTCTATCTTTGTGGCAGGAACAAACAGGCTCTGTCCCTGCCGTTGGGACACTTGCCGTGATGAGAAATTTCCTCTAAATTTTCCTGGTTCTTCTCCTCCACCAGGCAGATCGGTTTAACACAGATAGGTCTGTACTTGGAATCCACAGGAAATTTTGTCTTAAAAATAATTAAACTCTCAGTGTTTTTTCTTCATTGCACATACAATTTCACATGCCTGATTGTATTTGATTCCAGAATGACAGTGTGAAATGGACACCTACCTGTCCTGAGTTTTCCAATCCACTCAGTGGAGTCCATGTCCGGAGGTGAGGGAGGAGGCAGCCAGGGCAGCCTTATCTTTACTTACAGAACATGTAGGGGGCATTAGACTCAGCCCGCAAACCCACAAAATGCCACATTTCAAGTGCAAGGCAGTTCATTGTGACCCAGATGACCCTATTTCAGAGTCCTGTATCCTCCAAACAACACCACTGATGGCTGGTATGACAGAACACAACAAATTCACAACAGCTGCACAAACAAGGAGTCAAGTGGGACCCACATCGAAAGGAAAAACAACTTCCTTAAAAAGAATAATAAATAAATCACAAGGATATGAGGAACAAAATCCAGCACATTTAAGTGAAAGCTGGAAAGCAAATAAAAGCTCATTTTTCACTAGACCATCCCTACATCCATGTGCCAAGTGTTCTCTGGGGCTCCCAGCCCTGGTAGAAGCACAGGTGAGAGAAGAGCTGAATGCACGTGTGAGATGAGCAGGTGAAGGGTAGATGGTGCAGGAGTTAAGGGGCCACTTCAGTCAAACACGACCCCCAGGAGGAACCATCACACAAAAGAAATGGAGCCCCCAGCCAGTCAGCCATGAGGAGCTCCCTGGGGCCCCAGGTGTAAGGCAGAGCCAGCAGCAGAGAGTCCACGGGTATCCAACACCAAGGGCAAGGTGTGTGCCTTGAAGGACAGTGCCTGGTGGGTCTGCCTTCCCCTGACACCTGATGAGAGTACTTGACACAGATGATGTACATTAGGAAGAAAAACTATTATAATAACTGAGCATGAGGACAGGGCTGCTCTTGACAGTACATGTTTCCTTGAAATGATTTCTAAGTATGTTTGAATTTATTCCTCCCTGTTTGATGTAATGATTTTTATTTCTAGAACCCTTATTCTATGGAAGATCTAAAGTGTGTGTGTGTGTGTGTGTGTGTGTGTGTGTGTGTGTGTGTATGTGCGTGCATATGGAGGGAGTTATTCATAAAGCTACTTATCACATGCTCTATCCTACCTAATAGTAGACAAATATGCAAATTGACCATACCTCCGCTACACCCAAGCCACACCCACCAGCCAATCAGGGCGAGTATGCAAATAAACCGAACCAAGATGGCTACAGCCACCGAGAGCAAGGTTTCCCAGACAACAGGGGGAAACAAGCTTTCCGCCTGCCCTTGACAGGCCTAAGCCTCCACTCAAGCTACAAAGTTTCAATTATAGAAGGTAAACAAATTCAAACAGAATGGCGGCAGCCACGGAGCTGGAGAGACCAGGCCAGGGTTGCCCGCGGTAATGGAGAAAGCAAAGCTTTCCGCACACCCTGGCCGGGTTCAGGCCTCTGCTTAAGGCTACAAAGTTTCAATTATAGAAGGTGAATTATCTCAAACAGAAATGGCTGCCGGTGGAGCATGCAGAAGGCTTGGCTCCGCTCCAGGCTACAAAGTTTCAATTGTAGAAGGTAAATACATTCCAGATACCAGTGTCTCCGCTTGGGTGGCCAGGGGGTGTGGCTGGCCTGCAAACCACCACAGGCCCCTTGCTCAGGCTGCCCCATGCCCCAAGGGAACACCCACCCTTATCTGGGACACCCGTCAGGACAAACCAGCTGGCCCCCACTCCTGTACCAGGCCTCTATCCTATCTAATAAAAGAGTAATATGCAGATTGACCACCACTCCAACACACAATATGTCTGCCCCCATGTGGTCAAAGATCCTGCCCCCATGTGGACACAAGATGGCCACCACAAGATGGTCAGCAGGGGAGGGCAGTTGGGAGGCACCCGGCCTGCAAGGGAGGGAAGTTGGAGGCGATCAACTCTGCAGGGGAGGGCAGTTAGGGGTGACTGGGCCGGCAGAGGAGGGAAGTTGGGGGCAAACAGGCTGGCAGGGGAGCAATTAGGCATCAATCAGGCTGGCAGCAGAGTGGTTAGGGGGTGATCAGGCTGGCAGGCAGAAGCAGTTAGGGGCAATCAGGAAGGCAGGCAGGCAAGCAGTTGGGAGCCAGCAGTCCTGGATTATGAGAGGGATAACCAACTGCCCATTAAGGCCCGATCCCACTGGGATCGGGCCAAAATGGGCAGTCAGACCTCCCTCGAGGGGTCCCAGATTGGAGAGGGTACAGGCTGGGCTGAGGGACACCCCCCCTCCGTGCACAAATTTCGTGCACCGGGCCTCTGGTATATATATAAAAGCCTAAGCAACCAAACAACCGAAACAATCAGAACCACCGGAATGACAGGTCACTGTGATGTGCACTGACTCCCAGGGGGCAGACGCTCAATGCAGGAGCTGCCCCCTGGTGGTCACTGCGCTCCCACAGCAGGAGTGCCGCTCAGCTGACAGACCCATCCCAGCAGCCCACAGACCTGGTAGCAGCCATTCCCTCAGTAATCCTGCAGGTCCAATCTCCGAAGAACAGGCCAGGCACCTACAAACCAGCGCCACCAGCACAATCCCAACAGCAGTGCCGCCAGCCTCCTGGAAGTCGGCCTCAGGCACCACAGCCACTTCCCCTCCTTAGATGCTCCACAAGGAAGAAATGATATAAAAGTGGCTGCCAGGTGGCTCCCAACAACCAGGGCGAATGTCAACAGGATGGATCCGGATCCCAGGCCTGCAAGGGCATCCCACCACCTGCCCAGAGGGCTGATTGTGTCCCAGCCTCCCCCACCCACCTCAGGACCCCACCCATGCATGAATTTCATGCACTGGGCCTCTAGTTATTTAATAATAGACTCCAAATTGGAATCAATATAGGGAATTGGTAAAATGTGGCACATCATATTATGTATGTACTAGAGGCCCGGTGCATGAAAATGCATGCACTGGAGGGGGGCGTCCCTCAGCCCGGCCTGCCCCCTCTCACAGTCCTGGAGCCCTCAGGGGCGGGAGGCAACCCGGTGATCAGGGGAGGGAACGCCCCATCACACTTCTGCTGCTGCCACTGCCAGCAGCACAAGCTTCAGCCAGCCCTGGTTATCTGAGTCTCAGGCTGGCCCTGGTCAGCTGGGCAGCTGCCATCCAAGGCTTGCCTGAGCCTTGGGTGTCAGCTGGGCAGTGGCCATCCAAGGCTTGCCTGTGCCTCGGGCCAGCCATGGGCAGCTGGGAAGCTGAGGGGACTGGGGGACTCAGGAGGCAGGCGCCCAGAGCGGCTGAGGGGACAGGGCGCCGCCATCTTGTGGCTATGGGCACCGCCATCTTTGAGGCCAGGGCAGTCAATTAGCATATTCCTTCTTCATTAGATAGGATTATGCAAGCCATTCACAGCTGTATTATCCACTGCTCTAGAGAACTAGGCTAAGGGAATTTTAAAAAGAAATAAAACCAGGCTAAGAATATTAACTAAAGAAAAACGAAATAAACATTGGAAAAGACAAAGCACACCAACTAATCAAAGCAAATTAAGATAGCAATAAATTTTTACTTTTCTGATTAGGAAGAATTTACAAAAGTAATTACACTCAAATTCAGTTGGACATTGAGAAAATGGCATTTTCATACCTTGTACATAAATCTCCTTTTTAAAAAAAGTATAAAGGAGTCTTTTACCTAGCTATCAACCACACCAAGAAATTTAGATTATTTCTTATAGATTTGTTTAAAAATCAAATCTTAAAAATAATGCCAATGTCTAGCACTAATTTGGGGATTCGCTTAAAAAGTTACATATGAACCCAGTCAGTGTTGCTCAGTGTTTGAGTGTCAACCCATGAACCAGGAGGCCACAGTTCAATTCCCAGTCAGAGCACATGCCCAGGTTGCTGGCTCGATCCCCAGTAGGGGGTGTGCAGGAGGCAGCCGATGGATGATTCTCTTGATGTTTCTATCTCTCTGTCCCTCTCCCTTCCTCTCTCTGAAAATCAATTAAAACCTTTTTTAAAATTACATATGATCAAGCACTATGGGACCTATAAAGTTATGATATAAGTTACATTTTGTCATAGGGAAGAATGGTATATTTAAGGCAAAAGCAGGTTAGACATCAGTATTCAGTCATATGTCACTCAATGACAGGGATACATTCTGAGATTTTGTGATCATAGGTGCACTTACACAAACCTTGCCCACCACACACCTCACAAAACACAAGACTGAATAAAGCACCAGAAAAAAGGATGCAGTCAAGAGACATGGTACATGTGAGATGTATAAGGCTGCAGGCCTAACATGCATACTTTTTTATAGCAAACTTTTTTTTAAGGTAGAAAGAGCACACTCAAAAAATATGACTATCCAGAGCTTCCAAAATGTCCTTCAAAGAGTGACATTAAGGCAGCTCTGAGGATGTCCAGGATCCCTCAGAAGTACACGGCATCCCACTGAGCCAAGGGCAGCTACATGGTGACTGACTAGAGCAGCATCAAAGGGGAAGTGACCCAGCATCAGCTGGCAACTGCTTTCCCAGAAGAGCTGCATTGTTGGTGGCATGGGGCCTCAGGGAGGAGGTGGGAAACGGCCTATGTTAATGTCCCAACATCCCAGAGGAGAAAAAAATTATAACTGACAGAAATGTAATGAATTAGTCCAAAGTAGGTGTGACCAGCTATGGGTATTGTGAAGCATATCACAGTCTTACTAGTACAAATATTACAATTTTATTAAAATAAAAATAGAAACATTAAAAACTTGCTTGCCCCATCTGCTCTCATACTGCTCCTCCCATCCAATATTTTCTCTATCTCCATTCTTGGACAAACAGACTTTTATTTAAAAAAATTCATTGCAAAATATACAGATATGAAAGTGCACAAAACATAAAGGTACAGTTTAAAGAATAATTACAAGGCAATCACTACAATTAATGTCAAATAGATGATGTAACATTCCAGAAATCGCCCATATGTCTCCCCCTAGTCAAAATGCCCTCTCTGCTCTCCAACCCGACTTAACCCACTATATTATTCTGCAATACTCTACCGGGTCTCATTCTCAGTGTTGAATGAGTGACTTCAGTTCTTTGGATTTATGTTATTATAGAGCACAGCAAGGATGTACCTTCTAAATCATCCCCATGCCTGGATAGAGAATGGGGATTTGGATAATGGGTCTCATATCCTGGATGAAATAGGATCTTATAAGTTTCAAGCCAGGTTCTGACAGTTCTCAACAGAATCCACCCACCAGGCCTTGCCTGCATACAGAGAACCCTCTGAGACACAAAGGTTCTCACCTTGAGGAGGAAGCGGCAAACAGAAGACCTCAACTGTCCTAACTTTTACTGAGAGTTCCTTCAGGCTCAAGTGACCTTAGAAAGTTGCCATCAGGGGCACAGCCTTGTTCTGTCATTTTCCTTCTCTGCCAGCACCCTCCACCCACCCAGCAGAGAGAACTACTCAATCTGCCTTGACAGCTTCTAGAAAGAGGTGGGAGCATCCAGGGTTTCAGCAGCTTCTGTGCCTTCTTGGGATATTATTGAATTAGATGGGTTTAGGGTCCTGGGGCGCCATGCCCAAAGCTTCTCTCCTTGTGCCCTGGTTCCCATTTCTGCTGAACATGACTCAGCGGCTGTGGGAGATCCAGTGTTGCCTTCCCCCAGGTCACTGGTGGTTTGTAGATGAACCTCCTGGCCAGCCAAGGGTGATGAAACCTATTATACCAACAGAAAAATTGGAATGGGAACCCTCAAGTCCCCACCCTACCCTTCCTTCCTCTCTTGGGGATTAAAAGCCTGGCAGGAGGAAGCACCAGCAGCAACTGACTGGTCAGCCTTCCTGGGAAGATGCAGCAACTCCTGCTCCTGGTGGCCTTTCTCCTACCCGCAGGGGCTGGGGCAGGTGAGTGACCGTCCAAACCCGCAGAGGCCCAATCCCATCCCATAGACTCTGGGCCCACACTGCCTCAGCACTTCCTCACTGTGTGTCATTGGGCACAGTGTCTGCATTCACAGTTCCCAGGTATTTCATCTATAAATAGAAATAACAGCAATGCCACCTCATGGAGTTGTAAGATGGTTACATTAGTTAGTGTACATGGAACTCTTGGAATTGCCCCTGGCATGTAGAATGTGCTCTGTAACTCTGCTCTATGAATTTTTCTGCAGCCCATATGCTAAAGCCAAGGAGAGAAGGATACACAATAACAGTCCCCTCAGGTCATATCTAGATTCCTAAAAAGCAGTCTGAGCTGGTCATGAGCTGGACTAAGAAGGACCAAGAAGAGAAAATACCAGGGAACCTCAGGGAGAAGCCACTCCAGAGGGCTCTGGTTGCAGACAGCAAGCTCTCCCCCACCTGAGAGGCTCAACTGGCCTTTCCTGGAGCAAGGGTTGTTCTTATTTTGGAAAGGAGGGGAGCTAAGTTCTGGGATGGGGACCCAGCAATGTTTCCTGTAAAACCCTGAAGCCTCTCCCATAATGTGGTACCCTGCAAACCCCAATTCTCAATATATAATCCTAATCTTCCTTTCCCTGCATCATCTCTGTAGCCTCCTCAAATCTAGCCTTTCTGAAGTCACCACACTAGTGCCCTCACCCCTGGTTCAGCGAGCACAGAGATAAGTGCTGAATACTTCCTTCCAGGGGAGATCATCGGAGGCCAAGAGGCCCGGCCCCATTCCCGCCCCTACATGGCATTCCTCGTGATACAATCTCCAGGGAGAGTGAGCACTTGTGGGGGGTTCCTGGTGCGAGAAGACTTTGTGATGACAGCAGCTCACTGCTGGGGAAGGTGAGCAACTAAGGAGCTCTCCGGCGGCCATTAGGCAGGCTCAGGAATTAGTGTTCATGAGAACATAAGGCTGAAAGCAAGGTTCTAGCAATGGCGGGGAGGCGGGGGAGGGTGAGAAGAGGTTGGGGAAGTCCTGGGGGATGGGTAACAGGCTAGTATAAATTCTGGAGGAGAAAATGACACAAAAAGCATGCATTAAAACTCAAAATATGACTTCAAGCTATTTATTAATTTATCCTATTTATCAATTTATCCTTGAGGTCCCTTGTGTCCCCTACCACCCCCAGTTTAAGGCTTTGGAGAAGCAGAGGACACAGAGATCTCAACCCCAGAGACTTCCTGTCCCCTCACTTCCTTCAGCTGCAGTTTTGCTGCCCTGGGCTCTCACCTGCCCTGCACAGCTGGTGGACTTTAGCACATGCAGCTCATACCTACCCCTAAGCCACCATTTCTTTGCAGAACTATAAATGTCATCCTGGGGGCCCACAACATCAGGAGACAGGAAAGGACCCAACAGCGCTTGTCTGTGCTCAGAGCCATCCGCCACCCTGGATATAGTGAGCAGAGACTCCTGAATGACATCATGTTACTGCAGGTACCACCTGCCTGAGCTGGCTCCTTCCCAGCATGGGGGTTTCGTGGAGGAGGAAGCAGGGGCAGAGTCCCAGGGGTGGTGGGTGAGGGCTGCATAGACCTTCCCTGAGTGCCTGCACTCTTCCTGCCAGCTGGGAAAGAGAGCCAGACGGAATCGATTTGTGAGGCCAGTGGCTCTGCCTCAGTCCCAGATCAGACTGAGTCCTGGGTCCTTGTGCACTGTGGCTGGCTGGGGCCTGGTCAGCCAGCACAGGAGAACAGACACACTTCGGGATGTGCAGCTGAGAGTGCAGAGGGATCAGGAATGCAGCCGTCGCTTTGAGCCCTTCAACGGCCAAACACAAATTTGTGTAGGCAACCGGAGGGAAAGGAAGTCTGCCTTCCAGGTAAGGTCACTGGCACCTGCAACACTACCTGAGACAGGGGGGCTGGGCAGAACAGGGCAGTGGGAACAGACTATATCCCCACAGCCTGTCTGGGGGCCAGACCAGAGTGAAGTGTGGGTGGAGAGGTTCCCATCAACCCAGTCTCTGAGGGAAGGGGAGGAGCAAGGGACACACAATGGATACACATGCAGCGTTTTCATGGGAAAGGGCAAGGTACCTTAACATGGGTTGAGCTAGAGACAGTCACCACAGCCAGGTTGAAGCCTAACCAATGAGAGACCCAGGAGCTTGACTTCTGCACCTGCACCAGCCCCCCTCCTCTGAGGGCCAGACCTTAGGGCCCCAAGCATGGGAGGTATGAAGTTCAGGGGCCTGGCTTAGTGTCCCTCCCTCTCATCACCCACAGGGGGACTCCGGAGGCCCGATGGTGTGCAACAATGTGGCCCAGGGCATTGTCTCCTATGGAAGTAATAATGGGACTCCTCCAGGAGTCTTCACCAGGATTTCCAGCTTCCTGTCCTGGATAAATAGAACAATGAGACGCTTCACACAGCAGGGGAATCAAACGGAGACCCCCTATGACTGACTTTCTTCTCTGGGACAGCCGGGGTTGGCATAACTTAATAAATGACCATATCTAGAGTCAAAATAACTGACTTTGCATCATTCTGTACAAAACAAATGTATTCAGGACTGGGTCTGAGCTCCTTCAGGAAAATGGGGTCTTTTCCTCAGGGCAAATGAACCTCCCACAATCCATCCTGGCGGACAGGATGAGCTACTTCCCAGCTACCCATTCCCCATCTCTCCTCCCCACACAGCTTTGGGGAATGTGTTCAAATGGAACAGAGAGGCCTGGACATTTCCTCCTCTGCCTTTTCTACAAAACTCTGTCCTGAGAAGAATGGTCGGTGCAGTGGAAATATAAGGGCACTGGTGATGGTTGCAAAACAATGGGAATGTATTTAATGCCACTGAAGTGTACACCTAAAAAATGGTTAATAGGTAAATTTTGATGTTATGTATACTTTACCACAATTTAAAAAGTAAATCGTGATACAAAAGGGACAAATCTCTAATGATAGTAGACTTGTTTGGAAAAAGTGGGCAGCAACCCCCTCTGCCATGACCAGCAATGTTGGAGCTACGCTTCCCTTCTGAGTTCTCGGGTGTCTGAGTCAAGAAGAAGAGGCCCCACATCTAGCTAACATCACAGACCCCAGAAGTAGCTCCATCCCAGCATTTTCCTCCGGTGAGCATGACACTAAAAGCAATAACAAATTACAAACTCATGAATATCAACCTCACAAAAGCAGCCAAGCTTCTGTCCCAACACATGGCTAAGCTGAGGCACCGATGCCTTCTGCCCTTGGTCACAGAAACAGAATTGTGATGAGCAGGTGTGAGGTCAGGTGAGACAGAGGTAAAGTGGGGAGGAAGGAGACCAGATAGAGACAACTGTCTGCCAAAATTAACTGGATCCGTGGGGAAACCTGGGAGAATGGGGGCCTGAGCCATGTCCGGGGACGGGGAAGTGTAGCCCAAAGGAGCATCCCAATAGCTCAGAGGAAATAATCTATCAGGAAAATCTGATATCATAGGCAAATGTACAAGAAATTAGCTACGGAAATTGCTAGAACTCATGGTTCTATGTGACAAGATTCACTCAAATAAACATTTGCTTTGGGCCAAAGGTACATCCTCTCATCTTTGATATTCTATGCTTCTAGAACTTCATAAATATTATTTAATAGGTACTTGATATCCCACACTTATTTAATAAATCACTACAACATTGCAGAACATACTTGTGGTTTCCAATCTGAAGGTGGGGAGGGGGCATAAATAATCAAAGGTAAGAGAGCAATGACAGACCCTCAAAGGAACTGTCATGCATGGGATAAAGAAAGAAAATGAGAAGACACTTCACATGTTCCACCTCTGGGGAAGACTGTCCGAAAGATGCAGAAACAGCAGAAGCATTTTGTCCAGTTGGAGATAAGATTTCAGAAGTCTTCTTCTATCCATTTTATAAAAGAACAAAGAGAAGTCATCCAAACTCTTAGGCTGACTGCTTGTATTAAAAGTAGAATCAGTCCTTGAAACTTTGCCCTCCAAAAGCCCTCAAGTACCTCTGTGAGGAAAACTGTGTGAGCAACAAGGCCCAGTTCCTCACCAGGGACAAGGAGCCTCGGGGACAGAATCTCTGCATACATTACAGTCTTCACTGAGGCACCAGATTACTTGGGATGGAGGACAGGAGTGACCTGAGTGTGAAAAGCCACGGCCAGCGTGGCTTTCGGGTTCAAAGGCTTGGAGAAAAAGTTGAGGGGCAAATTGAAACACAAAACAAGAAATAATAATTTTGAAATTATGGGGGGAAAGCCAGGGAAAACTTAACCTTTTGCACTCGGATGTCGAGTATGACTCGACACGGTTAGCATTAGAACAGTGATGGGCAACCTTTTGAGCTTGGTGTGTCAAACTTCGCCAAAAAACTGAGCATAGCTCGGGTAGTGTGTCACTTTGAGGAAAAAACTAACTCCAAGACTCTAGTTGCAAATGTTTCATCCTCGGCATGCAGCCGCGTGTCATCAGAAATGGCTGACACACGTGTCATAGGTTCGCCATCACTGCATTAGAATAAAGGAATCGAGAAAAAAGCAAGCGAGTGCAAAGGGTTAACTGTAGTAGTCAAGTTCCCCTGAGTCTCATTCCCAGCTGCTTTTATTTACTAGAATACACAATTGCCTTTTAGGAATGCAAACAGACATATCAATGATAATGTTTAGTAAACAGTAAGATTATCAGGTTAGGGGGGAGTTTGCTTTAGGCCATTGAGTCAGCAGTAGGTAATAAAATGCAAATTCACCCTGTGAATATCAAAGGAGCCCAGGTCAGCCTTCTGAGGGACTTCTCGCATTTATATTAATTACTGTTGATCTTGGTTTCCAGCACCCGAGAAACTCAAAGTGAGTGGCAAAGCTTTGTTTTTCCTCTTTCAGTCTCTACCTGCATGCCCCCAACTACTTTAATATTAGGGTCTTTTAAATCTTTGAAATATCAACAATTCGAGAATAACATTGGCTTTAGTGGAATGATCAGAAACCACAAAGTGAACTCAAGTGCATTTGTCTGTCAAACCCCTTCTCTCAAAATCTCATTCTGTCATTTCCTTATCTTTCTAGTACTCTCATCAACATCCCACCTCCACTTTATCCCCAATATCTGATCCTCATCCCCATCTCCAACAGTTTGCAGTTGCCTGAAACAACCAAGAACTTGATGGATGACTGGGCTCTTGGCTAGTGTATTTTAGGAGAGATCAGTGTTGGGCACTTTTGCATTTATACCACCCTAAAAATGGGGGCTATCAAAAAAATGAAGTTCTACAAAGAGTAGGATTGGATAGCTTCAGGCTCCTCCCCAGCCCGGCCCCTGGCCGGAGCTCGTGCAGGAGGCAACCAATCAATGTGTTTTTCTCACACTGATGTTTCTCTCTGTCTTTTCCTCTCTCTTCCATTCTCTAAAAAGCAATGAAAAAAGAAAAAGAAAAAGAAAATGAGGGCTATAACTCCTCATTCTCCAAGCTAAGAGTGGTTATCTATCCCAGTGTTAGGTCGAGGCAGGGGGGAAGTCCACAGCCAAGCAAGCATCCGCAAGGTAGATGGTGACAAAGATAACTGGCGCCTTCCCAGACCCTTGCCAGCCTTCCCAGACCCTTGCCCGAGGCAGGAATTCCACACCTCTCATGCCCTCCACCCTACCCTCACTAAACAGCTGTATAAAGGAAGTACCAAAGCCCCCGTTTTGGCGCGAACTTCCCTGGCCCACTCGAACTGTTGAGTTTCGCCCGGGAGCGCAAGATTAAAACCTCCCCCCTTTTTCATCGCCTGGACTCTGTGTCTTGTTTCCTGCGTTGCAAACCTTTCACCCAGATGCTATTGTCTGAGCCAAGAAGGAAAGAGCTCATTTCCTAGATGGCACCTTCTCCCTGTGCCCACTCCCATGAGCCTCTCATCTCTACCAGGGCAGACACTCAGAACCTAACCAAGCCATTAAAGTGGTGCTTTAGCACTTAACCCACGGCCCTACTGGAGACCGGCTCCCGCCCAGTCTCCTCCAGTTCATTGCCCTCTCACTCTGATTTCTAGTCTTTTGTACTCTTTCCTCTTCATCCTGAGGGTAAATGCCCTGGAATGGTAAAGTGTTGGGGTTCAGATTGCATTAGGCCTGCTCCTCTCCAGCTGCTAGACAAAGCACATCTGAGGACGTTCATTCGCATCGTCATTTGTGGCTGGTTTACTACCTGCCTGACTCAAGATGGGGGAAAAGAAGCCAGAGTGTTCTGCTCGATGAGCTCAAATCGTTCAGGTCTTAGATCAGACCCTTCCTGGAAGTAAACAGGACACGGGTCTGAGAAGCTTGGGAACAAAGAAGCAACCTGGGTAGGTCAGAGAGAGTAATGTCCAGGTCTTCTAAGACAGTCTATCCTAAAGACAGCCTTTTCCCTTAACATGGATTTGAAGTGTGTTTGATTCAGAACAAAGGCTGAGCTCTTCCTCTGTATGGGAAAAAAAAAAAAAAAAAAACACTGAGAACTAAGCAAGGCAACAAGTCATGCTGCAGCCTGCCTTGCTGCCCACAGAAGCCTGAAGACCACTACAGACTACCCCAGCCTCTGGTCATCCCACTGTCTCAGGCCACCAGGCAGTGCCTATGAGCAGAGATCCAGGGCCATTTTCTCTTTCAGGGGAGATTAAATGGGGCAGAGAGGCCAGCCTGCACTCCAACCCTACACGGCATCTGTATGTTTCTATCATAACAAACAAGGCTGGAGCAGATGTGGGGGTTTCCTGGTAGGAAATGACTTCATGCTGGCAGCGGCTCACTGCAGTGGAAGGTGAGGAGCACCAACGAGTCCTTGTCTTCCTGCGGACCCCTGGTACCATCCCAGGGCCTGTAAATCAGGAAGGCCTTTGAATATGCAGAGCCAATGGCTAGTCAGAGGAGCCATTTGATCTTCGAGGGGGCCAGGGCAAAGTGAGTGTGGATACAGGGGTGGAGCGTGTGGAGAGAGGCCTGGGTGACAAGACAGGCTGCTGAAGAACTAGGCCTGGGTCACCACTGCAAATCAAAGAAAGGCCACACTGTCCACTTTTCCCTGCTCCTAATCCGGCTCACTGTTAGTCTGCCTTAGGCCTGCCTTTCAGGGACTGCGTTATTGTCCTATCCCCCTTTCCTTTACAGCAAAAATGGGAAACCTCCCTGGTTCCACACTAGGATCTCGAGCTTCCCACACCGAATAAAAAGAAAAAATACTTCAAACTGCAGAGGCCAGACTGAGGCACTCCAGGATTGACTCACCCATCATCACGCTGGAGCAAGGCCAGAACTACGCTGGGAGCCGGAGGGGTTCTGCCAGAGATTTAATAAGCTTCCATTTCTAGAGTAGAAATCACTGGTTCCTTCTTTATTCACTAAATAGCCTATAGCTAATTGAGTGAAGTTTTCTATAATCTCTGAATCTTTTTTTAAAAGATTGGATTCAGAGAGGTAACCTCATATTTCAAACACCCACCTTGGAGAAGTCTAGGCTGACAAGAAGTGGCTTGCTGAATGTCTGTCATTGATGAGTGTGTTTAGACTATGGAAAAGTGTGTGTTAGGTATAAAAGTAATTTATATTCATCATAGAAATGTAGTTAATCCAGAACACACAAATCAGAAAATGAAAATTACTGAGAATTCCACCACCCAGAGATGATCATCACTGATGCATCTAAGCATGTTTTTCTTTGTGTTCATAAGGTGCTGCTTCTTGCACAGAATTGGGATTGGGCTGTTTAGAACTCACAGTGCCTTCCTTTTCATTACTCTGTCTTCTGCCATCACACTGATGAGTGTTGGGATACTCTGTTTGCAAATGATGTAACTTCTAGGCCCAGGGACATCAGAGACAAGATTCTCTAGACACTGGACCAGCAAAATGTCACCCACAATACAAAAGGGGGGACATCCAGCAGGTCACCTGTGCTCAAAGCCTTCCCTCACAAGGATTATAATTCAAAGGACAACCACATCCTACTACTGAAGGTACCACCTTGCTGAGTTTCAGGTGCACTTGTACAAGATCGAAGAACTTCTCCAGGGACATCACGTTACTGCAGGTAAGGAAACCTCCTGCTGCTCTTGCTCTCCTGGGTCCTCATTATTTCTCCTCCCACTAAGACCTGTCCCTTCCCTCCTTCCTATCCCGGCCACGTGACCACTGCCAGTGGCTCAGCGGGGAGAAAGACAGTGCAGCTCCATTTCAGTATCCAGGCCCAGAGGCCACTGGCAGACCTGGGCTCTTTCCCCATTAGCAGTTGAGAAAGGCCACAAAGACCAAAGGTGTGGTGCCCCCCTGCCTGTCCAGGGGGAGACCGCGGTAAGCCCAGGACAAAAGTATGGGCAGCTGGTGGTGGATCACAATAGGCACTTCGGACACTCTGCAGGAAGTGGAGCTGACCGAATAGGAGGACCCTGAGTGTGAATCCCACTTCCCCAGATGCTAAAGATTTGTGTAGGGGACACAAGGAAGATGAAGACCAGCTTCAAGGTCAGGTCAGGTTTCCAGCTTTTACCTAGACAGGTCCCAAGAGAGAGAAACTTGGGGAGCCTAGTTCTTAGTATTTTTTTAAATATATATTTTTTATTGATTTCAGAGAGGGAGAGATGAAACATCAACGATGAGAGAGAATCATTGATCAGTTGCCTCCTGCATGCCCCCCACTGGGGATCGAATCCACAACCCAGGCATGGGCCCTAATGGGGAATCGAATCGTGACCTCCTGGTTCATAGGTCGGTGCTTAACCACTGAGCCACACTGGCCGGTCAAGAATCTAGTCTTTCCTGGAGGGTTAGGAAGGATCAGCCATCCCCACAGCACAGTGAAATTAAAGAGATTTGGAGATCTGCAGGTCCTGCAGTTTCCAGTCCACTCAGTGGAGTCCATGTCGGGAGGTGAGGGAGGAGGCAGCCAGGGCAGCCTTATCTTTACTTACAGAACATGTAGGGAGCATTAGACTCAGCCCGCAAACCCACAAAATGCCACATTTCAAGTGCAAGGCAGTTCATTGTGACCCATAAGACCCTATTTCAGAGTCCTGTATCCTCCAAACAGCACCACCTGTGGCTGGTATGACAGAACACAACAAATTCACAACAGCTGCACAAACAAGGAGTCAAGTGGGACCCACATCGAAAGGAAAAACAATTTCCTTAAAAAGAATAGCAAATGAACCACAAGGATATGAGGAACAAAACCCAGCACATTTAAGCGTAGCTAGAAAGCAAATAAAAGCTCATTTTTCACACTAGACGGTCCCTACATCCATGTGCCAAGTGTTCCCTGGGGCTCCCAGCCCTGTCAGAAGCACAGGTGAGAGAAGAGCTGAATGCACGTGTGAGATGAGCAGGTGAAGGGTAGATGGTGCAGGAGTTAAGGGGCCACTTCAGTCAAACACGACCCCCAGGAGGAACCATCACACAAAAGAAATGGAGCCCCCAGCCAGTCAGCCATGAGGAGCTCCCTGGGGCCCCAGGTGTAAGGCAGAGCCAGCAGCAGAGAGTCCACGGCTACCCAACCCCAAGGGCAAGGTGTGTGGCCTTGAAGGACAGCACCTGGTGGGTGTCTTTCTCTGCACTTGACACAGGATGACTGAGCATCATGAGGACAAGGCTGCTCTTGACAGTACACGTTTCCTTAAAATGATTTCTAAGTATGTTTACATTTATTTATCCCTCTTTTGATGTAGTGATTTTTTATTTCTAGAACCCTTATTCTATGGAAGGTCTAAAGTGTGTGGTGGGGTGGGAGGGTTACTCACAACAATATTCATCACACCGTTATTTAAGAACTAGAAGCCCAGTGCACAAATTCATGCATGGGTGGGGCCCCTCTGGGTGGCCTACAGGGATCGGGCCAAAACCCACAGTCCAATGCCGCCTGCAGCTCCTACCTGCTGCTCCCACTCATCCCAGCCCCACTGTGCCTACCACGGGCTCGCACCCAATCAGTCCCAATTGGGAGAGGCTCGTGCTGCTGCAGCAGCACTCACCAGCCATGAGCCCTGTGTCTGGTGCCCTCCTGAGGGGTGTGGCCTGTGGGATCAGGCTGAAACTGGCTCTCTGACATCCCCTAAAGGGTCCCAAATTGCAAGAGGGTACAGGCCAGGCTGAGGGACCCCACCGATGCATGATTGGGCTGGGGAGGGACCATAGGAGGGCTCCAGGGCATGTCTGGCTCATCTAGCTCAGTCCCAATTGGTCGGACCCCAGGGGCAAACTCCTACCTATTGGAACGTCTGCCCCCTGGTGGTCAGTGCACATCATAGTGTGCAGTTGAGCAGCCTTAGCATATTATTAGCATATTACGTATGCTTTGATTGGTTGAACAGTCTACCGGTCTCTGGATGACCAGACACTTAGCATATTAGACTTTTATTATATAGGATAGACTACAAATTGGAATCTTATTAATGTCCAAAACAGGGAAAAGGTAAAATATGGTACATCACATTATGTATGTACTAGAGACCTGGTGCACAACATTCATGCACTGAGGCTGGCCTGCATCTGCTCGCAGTCCAGGACCCCTCAGGGGATGTCCGATGGCTGGGGAGCGGGTCTAAACTGGTTGTCGAACATCCCCCCAAGGGGTCCTTAAAACAACCGCAGAGGCAGGAGAGGCTCCTGCCACCACCACTGCGCTAGCCAGCTGGCTTCTTTCTGAGTAGTGCTCCCCTTGTGGGAGCACACTGACCACCATGGGGCAGCTCCTGCATTGAGCATCTGCCCCCTCATGGTCAGTGCTTGTCATAGTGACTGATCATTCTGCCGTTCAGTCAATTTGCATATTAGGGTTTTATTATATGGGACTAGAAGCCCAGCGCGTGAAATAGTGCAAGACCCAGACCCACTGCGTGGGCAGAACCCAGACTCCCTCCCACCATGCCACAAGACTGAGACCCGCCGCGCTGCGAGACCCATCAATACACCTCCTGGTGACCAATTATTTGGTCATTCCAGCATTCCAGCATTATGGCCACTGGCCTTTTATAATACAGATTATGCAAGTAATTCATACCTATATTATCCACTGCTCCAGAAAACTAGGATAAGGAAAAGAAGAAAGAAAGAAAGAAGAAGAGAGAGAGAGAGAGAGAAAGAGAGAGAGAGAGAGAGGGAGGAAGGAAGAAAGGAAGGAAGGAAGGAAGGAAGGAAGGAAGGGAGGAAGGAAGGAAGGAAACTAAGCTTAGAACATTAATAGACAAATTATAAGAAAAACTAAAGATTTGGGGAAAAGTCAAAGTTTACTAATTAATGTGATTTCAAATAGCAATAATTTTCTGTTTATCTGGTTAAGAAGAATTTACAAATAATAATCATACTTAGCTTCAGTATGGCCATTGAGAAAATAACATTTTCACACTTTGTACACAAACGTCCTAAAAATAAAAAAGGCAGTCTTTTACCTAGCCATTAACCACACCAAGAAATTTGGACAAGATTGTTTTTTATACATCTGTTACATAAGTCAGAAACAATACTATGTCTAGCACAAATTTGGGGATTAGCTTTTAAAATGTTACATATGATTGAACACTATGGAACCTATTAAAGTTAAGACATAGAAGTACAATTTGCCACATAGAAGAATGTTCACCAGGTATGATTAAGTCAAAAGCATATTGGAGAGCATATACAGTCATGCACAGCTTAATGACGGGGATACATTCTGAGAAATGTGTCATTAGGATATTAGTATTAGTATTGGTTGTGTGAACATCAGGGAATGTACTTACACACACCTAGATGGTATAGCCTACTACACACCTAAGCCATATGTCATAGTCTATTGCTCCTAGACTGCAAACCTGTATAGCAAGTTACTGTACAAAACAACACAAGTTAAATCAAGCACAAGATAAAATGTTGCAATCAAGAGACTTGGCAAACAGAAGGTCTATGAGGTTGCTGCCTGCATAATACGCATACTGTTTTGCAGTATAAATAGTACACACTAAAATAAAAATAGCAAGTACAGAATAGTAAATATACAAACCAGTAACACTTGTTTATTATCATTATCAATGATTATGTGCTGGGAATTGTATGTATTATACTTTTACACGACTGGCAGCCAGTAGGTTTGTTTACACTGGCATCACTACAAACATGTGAGTAATGCCTTGAGCAAGTGTGGCTATGGCATCACTAGGCAACAGGAATTTTCCAGCTCCATTATAGTCTTACAGGACCACCATTGCATATGTAGTCTGTTGTTGACCAAAACATTGTGGGTCTCATGATTGTAATCATCAATCAAATTTTTATTATACACATATTTTCCTTTTAAGCTTTTTTCTTTTTCCTGAATATTCATTTTCCTAATTTTTCTACAACTTTTATGTATTATTTAGATAATTTAAATGCCTATTTTAAAAATATGAATGAGATTCTAAAATGATATTCACAAATAGATTTTAATAAAATGAGGCATAAAGGTTTATGTTGAATGATTTAAAGTACAGGATTCAAAACTAAATATATTGTAAACACATGTATGTAAAAAATATACATGGATAAAAAACCTAACCTGGAAATACAACTGTTAACAGTGGTCAGTTGGGGTAGTGGAATTAAAGCTGACATTTTAATTTATTAAATACTCTAAATTTTATCATTATTAAAATAATTTTATTTATTAAAATATTCTATGTCAAAAAAGGCAGAATTAAATAAGTTGGTACATATAGTAGTTAAGCTAGCCCTAACGATTCTAACACATAAACTTAGCATTTCCTTGACTAACACAATAAAAGTCTGTTTCTTATTCACACACAGTCCAAAATGAGCAGTACCCCTATTTACTTCAAGTGTCCCAGGTTGGACAATAAATTACATGGTCAACCCATGCAAACGGACCCTAAAATAGCTTCCAAGTTCCCCAGGTTCATCTGCATCAAAAACTGGAAGGGGATAGTCAGGCACGAGAGCATGTTATGGGCCAGAACTAGAAGGTGTCCACATGCTATCCACTCACATCCCATTTGCTATGACAGTCACACAGCCACACTTGGCTTTAAGTGACGCTGGGTAATGTAGTTCACCTATGTCCCCTAGAAGGAAAGGAAATTGTTTTTGCCAAACTGTTACCTCTTCTCTCCTACAGTGTTTAACAGTGTGTGCTGTCTATAAAGATTAAGAGCCCTAAATATTATTCTGCTCATAAAACTAACATTTCCATTATAGAAAAAATTAGTCATATAAAGGTGAAAAAGCGTCCCATAAAATAGTTGTTCTGGTTGTTGCCCTTTTTTAACAGGATTAGTATCAACTTTACATCATTTTACATTCTACTTTTTCCTCTTAATATTAGATGAAGCAAACTGCTCCAGGCCATGAAGCATTCTTCTAAACCTGGAAGCTTTTCATAGCTGGATAGCATTTCATCCCATGAATATGTCATGATTTATCCCACGATTTATATTTTGTAATATATCATACTACCATCTCCTATTGTTGAATACTTGGATAGTCTGAGCAGTTTTGGAAGAGGGTCTCAGGGAATATGTCCACCTCCAGCTCTTTCTCGCATTTATCCAGGGCCCCAGGGTCAGCGGCTCAAGCTCATAAGTAAACTCTTCTGCCAGGAACACTGAGAGCCTTGAACCTTTTGTCAAATCTTTCTCTGCCACACCCAGGCTTTGCAGTCCCCTCTTTCCCGCTAACTACGCTGATGGGAAGGTTTTGTGCAGATCCCATTAGATTTCCTTTGTCACCTGCTCTTCCCTACAAGGAAGTGCCTCAGGAGCGCTGGCACAGTCTTCTCCCAGTACAGACACTCCGTGAAATAACCACAAGCTTGTCAGTAGAGATTTCCCAAAGAGTTTCCAAAACACCCTTCAAAGGGTGATATGAAGGCAGCTCTGAGGATGTCCAGGATCCCTCAGAAGTTCACGCCTCCCACAGAGCCACGAACAGCCTCATGGTGACTGACTAGAGCAGCCTCAAAGGGGAAGTGACCCAACATCAGCTGGCAACTGCTTTCCCAGAAGAGCTGGGCATGGGGGCCCCAGCGGGAGCTGGGAAACAGCCTACGTTAATGTCCCAACATCCCAGAGGAGAAAACCGTTGTAACTGACGGAAATGTAATAAAGCAGTCTAAAGTAGATGTAACCAGCTATGGGTATTGTGAAGCAAAGTGCTGTTATTAGTACAAATATTACAATTTTTATTAAGATAGAAAATAAAAACTTGCTTGCCCCATCTACTCTCATATAGTCCCCTCTTTCTCAAAATGCTCTCTCTAATCCCCACTCTCTGGCAAATAGGCTTTTACATTGTTTTATTGTAAAATATACAGACATGAACCGAAGCCGGTTTGGCTCAGTGGATAGAGCGTCAGCCTGCGGACTGAGAGGTCCCAGGTTCGATTCCAGTCAAGGGCAGGTACCTTGGTTGTGGGCACATCCCCAGTGAGAGGTGTGCAGGAGGCAGCTGATGGATGTTTCTAGCTCTCTATCCCTCTCCCTTCCTCTCTATAAAAAATCAGTAAAATATATTTTAAATATATATAAATATATATATATAAATATATATATATACAGCCATGAGGAGTGCACAAAACATAAAGGCACAGTTTATAGAATAATTATAAGGCAAGCACTACAAATTATGTCAACTAGACCATGAAACATTCTAGAAATCACCCATATGTCTCCTCCTGATCAAAAGGCCCTCTCTGCTCTCCAACCCCAGACATAACTACTATTGTGACTTTTGTGATAACTCCTTCCTTGCTTTTCATCATAATTTTTCACCTATGTATACATTTCTATCCAATGATGTTTCATTATTGCTAGCATTCAGCTTTATATAAAGAGAATCATACTGAATGCAGTCTTCTTGGGTTCTTTTGCTCAACATCATGTTTGTGAGTTTCAAATTGTGAGCTGCCTGTGCAATAGTAATTCCTTTTCATTGCTATACAATATCCCATTATATAAATACTAGAGGCCCGGTGCATGAAAATTCATGCACTGGAAGGGGGGGGTCCCTCAGCCCTGCCTGCCCCCTCTCACAGTCCGGGAGCCCTCAGGGGCGGGAGGTGACCTGGCGATCAGGGGAAGGTGATGCCCCATCACACCTCTACTGCTGCCACTGCCGGCAGCACAAGCCTCGGCCAGCCCTGGTTACCTGAGCCTTGGGCAGCCCTGGGCGGCTGGGAAGCCACCATCCAAGGCTTGCCTGCACCTCAGGCCAGCCCTGGGAGGCTGTGGGGCTGAGGGAACTGGGAGACTCTGGAGGCAGGCATGTGGAGCAGCCATACCACGCACCTGCGGCCCTAGCAGGGCGGAGTGGACTGAGCGCCGCCATCTTTGAGGGTGGGGCAGTCAATTAGCATATTCTCTCCTTATTGGCTGTGGGTGCCACCATCTTTGCGATGGTGTGAGGGTCAATTAGCATATTCCCTCTTTATTAGATAGAATGCCACAATTTGATTATCTGTGCTGCTGGTGATGGACCTTCCAAGTGCTTCCAGTTTGGGGCTATCATAAATAATGCATGACCTTTTGGGACATGTATTTGATGGAAATTTGCACGTGTTTCTAGGGTATACACCCAGGAGAGGGCACATAACCAACCTGGTGACTGTAACTGGTATCTCACTGTGATTTAAGGGGGAGGTTCTAACTACTGAGAGTAACACCTTTTCACATGTTTATTGGCCACTTGGATTTTCTCTTTGGAGATGCAGCTGTTCCAGTCTTTTGCCCATTATTCTACTGACTTAAATATCTTTTTCATATGTGTGTTATAAGCATTTTTGCCCTCTCTACAAAGTATCTTTTATTGCTCTTGATTTTAACCCTTTGCACTCGCTTGCTTTTTTCTCGATTCCTTTATTCTACTCGGGATTTAATTTTTTAAATACCCCAGATTTTACAAAGCGCGGCAGTAGAATAAAAAACTGGAGTTTCTTTTCATACAAACTTATTTATTTGGATTTTTTTATATTTCAAATTATTGATACATTCAATAACCATCACACTCGACATCCGAGTGCAAAAGGTTAATAGATCAAATTAACAGTCCTTTTTATGATTAGTACTTTTATGTACAGGGGTAGACAAAAGTAGGTTTACAATTGTGAGTATGCAAAATACATTGTTTATCCTTGTATTATTATTTATTAATTATTGTATTATTTTTTGTATTACAACTGTAAATCTACTTTGCCCACCCTTATATATAGCATTTAACATTTTTACCTATCATAAAGACATTATTACATTACTAGAGGCCTGGTGCATGATATTCGTGCACTGTGGGGAGAGGGGGGTTCCTCAGCCCAGCCTGCAGCCTCTCCCAGTCCAGGACCCCTTGGGGGATGTCCGCCTGCTGGCCCAGGTCGATCCCCTCAGGGATCGGGCCTAAGCCAGCAGTCAGACACCCCTCTTGCAGTATGGGACTCCTTGCTCTTTACTGCCCACCTGCAGGGAAGTCGGGAGAGGCTCCCACCACCACCGCTGCCCCTACCAGCCATGAGCCTGGCTTCTGGCTGAGCAGTGCTCCCCCTGTGAGAGCACACTGACCACCAGGGGGCAGCTCCTACATTGAGCATCTGCCCCTGGTGGTCAGTGTGCGTCATAGCGACCAGTTGTTCCACTGTTCAGTCGATTTGCACATTAGGGTTTTATTATATAGGATATTTTCAAATATTTATTCACACCTAAAATGGATTATTGGATATGGTATGAGTAAAGGACAAGTTTTTCTTTTCCACATAGAAAATGTGTCCCTACAGGACACCATGGAGATACCTATTGTCCTAGCATCATTAATTGGGGAGGAAAAAACGCCCTTTCCCCTCTATCTTTCATGACCTCCATCATAAATCAAGTGTCTATATATGTCTGTATCTGTCCAAATGGGTGTGGAATCTCTATTTTTGGTCCATTAGTCTATGTCTCTATGCCCCCATCAATCCCACGCTAGCTTCATCACTATGGCTTTATTTGCTAAAGCAAGTCCTCCCATCTTATTCTCATTCCTCAAGAGTGTCTTGTCTATTATTGGCCTTTTTTTTTTTTCCGCATATACCAGAAATCATTTAAGTTCTATAAAATCTCTCTTTAGTGCAATGAATCTATAAATCACTTTTTGGAGAATTGACATTTTTAAAATATTTTGTCTTGCAATCCACAAACATGGAATATCTTTATATTTAGGTCTTTTTAAGTGTCTCTTAATAAAGTCTATGAGTTTCTTCAAAGAAATACTGCACACCCTAGGTGGTTTTGCTCCGTGGTTAAGAGCATCAGCCCACAACGGAAGGGTCTAGGGTTCGATTCTGGTCAAAGGCTCATACCTCAGTTACAGGCTCATGCAGGAGGCAACCAATCAATGTGTCTCTCTCACATCAATATTCCTCTCTCTCTTTCTGTCTCTCTCCTCCCTTCTGCTCTGTCTAAAAATAGAGGATTTTAAAAAAGCCCTGAATATCTCCTTAAATTCATTTTTTGTTATTTGATCATTTTCATGCCATTTATATTATTTTTTTCAAAGTTTAAGTTTCTAGCAGTACTTATGTATCTATAGGAATATCAGGCACAGTAGGCCACCCGCTGCTTTCATGGAAGCCGGTGGGAACCACAGCACGCCGCCAGGAGCCGTGCTGCTTCTGCAGGGGGCAGAAGCCAGCTGCCCGTGCCCACGGGAGCCGGGAGGGAGCCACACCACTTCCATGGAAGATGGGCCCACGTCTCCTCTCCCAGCCTGTGCTCAGCCACGGAGGCTGCGGGCCAGACCCCTGTCCCCCAGAGGCCCCAGCTGCTCCATGCCGGCTGCCCAGAGGCCCTCCACAGGGCCGGGGCAGAACGGTTGCCTCTTTGCCATGGCAACAAAGCAAGCATTCTGTCAGGCTGCTCACACTGCCCACTCTCAGCGGCCGCCCCTCCAGGACTGGGGGACTCCAGTGGGGCTGAGGGGACTGGGTGCCACCATCTTTGTGACAGAGTGACAGTTAATTTGCATATTACCCTTTTATTAGATAGGATGGTTAATCTATATATACATAAATTTCTCTAGCAATTTTGTTAAACTCTATTTTTAATTATAATAATTTATCTGTAGATTCTCTAAGTATATATCATGTATCAATTCCTGTCCTTATACCTTTCACTTCTATTTCCTGCCTAAATGTCCTCACTAAAATCTATAGCATAATATTGAAGAGAAATGATGATTATGGCTACCCAGGTGTCATTGAATTGTTTCACTCTCAAACATTAAACATTTCACCATTAGGTATAATCATTGTTGTGGCACTTTTGTGGATAATTTTTACCATATTAAAAACATTTTTCTATATTATTTTTAAATGAATGAGGATAAATTTTAGCAAATGCTTTTTTTGTTTTGCTTCCATTAAATAACCACATAGTGTTTCTTCTTTCATCAATCGATGTGATGTGTTATAGCAATTGAGAGTAGAATGAAAGATCACCCATACCTAGTGTGAACCCACATTAGTCATGATATAATATCTCTTGCTAATTAATTGATTTGGTTTACATCAATATTCAAGTGGCCTATAATGTTTCTTTCCCATGTTATCTTCATTGGCTTTGGCATTGAGGTTTTGCTAGTCTCATAAAGGAAATAGGTAGCATCTACTCTCCAGAAGAAATTCTATAGCATTCTTTGCATATTCTGTATAGATTTTCAGTGCAGCCATATGAGCTTCTGGTTGTCCTTAATGAAATCTTTTTGATAACTGAATTAACTGATTTCATCTTTATGAAAATAATTCAAACTTCTTGAGTATGTTTTCTAGGGACTTGTCAATTTTCAAAATTATTGGCTTTCTAATACTTATAAGACAACATAGATAAGATTTATATATATAAAGTATATATACATATATCTTCCAGGTACAAACCCCTTCCCAGTTATTGCAAATACTTTTGCCCACTCTGGCTTTACTTTTCACTATCTTAATAGTGCCTTTGAAAATAAGGATTTCTGAATTTTTACATAGATCAATTTATCCACTTTTCCTTTATAATTTTAAATGGTTAGTGTTTTGTAGGTCTTGTTTAAAATTTTTTTCTTACCTTATGTTTATAAAGAAATTCTCCTATCTTATATTTTAACATTTTTACCTTTAAATTAATTAATTTGAGGTATAATCTATATATATAAAAGCCTAAGCACCCTTTATGACCGAATGACCCAAACTGAGGTGATTGGTAGCTATGATACACACTGACCACCAGGGGGCAGATGCTCAATGCAGGAGCTGCCCCCTGGTGGTCAGTGCGCTCCCACAGCCAACCTCCTGTAGACCCTCCACCCGCCCCTGCCAGCCAGCCAACCTTCCACTGCCCCTCCCCGCAGCCAGCCAACCTCCTGCAGCCACTCCCCACTCAGCCAGCCAGCTTACTTCCGATGGCCCCTCCCCGCAGCTGGCCGGCCAACCTCCTACAGTCCCTCCCCCTAACGGTCAACCTCCCATGGTCCCTCCCCCTGGCTGCTGGCCCCCCCCCCCCCATAGGCCTTGATCGCCAGCCAGGCCAAGTGACCCCACCCATGCACAAATTTTTTCACTGGGCCTCTAGTGTTAAATAATCATGCTTCATCTTTATAGATAACCAACACATTTTGCTATAAATTATTGTTATTATTATTAATCATTTTGAACTCACTTTTGATTTCCATTATGATTTAGACTTTGACTCGTGATTTATTTAACATTCTATTTCTTTAGTTTTAAAAATAGAGGGGAGCAGACTGGATCTTGCCCTCTGGGGTGGCCTCAGCCAGGACAGTGTTTTATAAGAAAATCAAACGGCATGATCCAGAGCTCATGTGGTACCTGCAGTGGGGTGGACCCAGAGTTCAAACATAGGTGAAGATCAGATACTAATCTCACATTTCTGTTAGTGATGATTATTGCAGGAAAAAATGAAGAATTCAGAAACCAACCATAGGCTCAGATCAACTGCAAAAGCAGGAATGAAAATTCAAAAACCTTGGAACAGAATTCCAGCAACATCAAACCAGCAAGCAAGGCCTTGCTTGTTGTTCATAAATCCAGGCCATCCTCCACCACACCCAAAGGCAAGCGGAGGGCCCTCCCCACCACCAGCAGCTCTGCCACCACCACCCACCACCTCTACCCGCAGGAATTGCTCCTGCTTCTCATATATATGTAGATTTTCTGAACATATTTTGTTCTGCATTTCTAGCTTAAATTCATTTCAGCCTACAATAAATGGTGTGTAATTTTAATCCTTTATACACTTGTTAAGACCTTACCTATGGCCTAATCTATGGTTAATATTTTGTGAATATTGTACATGTGCTTGTAAAGTATATAATCTTTATTTGTTGGCAAGGTGTCATTTCACTTCATCAGCTATCCATAACTTCTATATTATTATTAATCAATTTATAAAATGTGTCTGAAAAAGCCTAAAGGACTATGAAGTTGTTTCTTTCTGGCCTTTCCACATTATTGCTATTTAGAATTCAGCCTTTAATCACCATTCAGTTGAAAGTCCTCTTTCTCATTCTCTCTCTTTCTTAAGATTTCTGCCATGTGTCTATGGCATTGATTTCTAGGTATACATTTTTTGTTATTATTGTACTTAACTTTTATTTATCCTCTTAAACCTGTAATTAGATGTTTTTAATCACTTTTGAAAAAACAAATCTCAGCCACTATTTCATTATTCCTTTTCTGATTCTTTTGTTTTTCTTCTAGAACTCCAATTAGACATATATTCAGCCTTCAAATTGGGCTGTTTAATATATTTTTGTCTTTGTGACTCTGTTCTTTATTCTTGACAACTTTTTCTGAGCTACTACACATTACAAATTTTCTTTTAATCTTTGTCTAATCTGTTAACTTTACCCACTATGACGTTAATTTTGCTTATAACATTTTTTACTTTTAGAGGTCATATTTAGTTTTTCAAATGGCATGTCTCTTTTTAAAATTCCATATTCCCTGCAACTCCATTTAAAGCTTGTTTTTATATCAGCACACTTGTTTTGTAAACTATATCAGATTATTCTTATAATATTATCCCATGGTTGCCTAGTCATGGTGTCATATTTCTTTGTTTGCTTCTTGATCTTGTTTACATTTGACAACATGCTTGTCATTATAATTGAAATAACCCCCCCCCACATCTTTATTCAAATCATTGGATGCATATATGTTACTCCCCTTTACCATATGTGCAAGCTATACTTTATCCTTCTGTTTTAATTTAATGTTTCTAAAACAAAATTAAGTTGTGAAAAATAATGTAAGAATAAATTAAAATAGCCCAAATACTAAGAGACTAATGAGCTATTATACTATTATACTATTTTTCTTTTTTCTCTTTGTTCTGCATATTGCTTTTCAGATGTATAAAAAAAAATTCATGATGTTGCAGTCATGGAGATGTATTAGAAAAGGTATTAAATGCCTTACAGCTTTGAAAATTAAGTGAAAATCTGTGTATCCTATGTAATAAAAAGGTAATATGCAAATTGACCCTAAAGGCAGAATGACCAGGTATGACCGTTTGCTATAACGCTTACTGACCACCAGGGGGTGGATGCAGGAGCTGCCCCCCGGTGATCAGTGCACTTCCACAGAGGGAGCACCACTTAGCCAGAAGCTGGCTCATAGCTGGCCACACAGCAGCAGTGGCAGGAGCCTCTCCCACCTCTGTGGCAGTGCTAAGGATGTTCGACTAACGGCTTAGACCCACTCCCTGGGGAGTGGGCCTAAGCCAGCAGGTGGACATCCCCTGAGGAGTCCTGGATGGTGAGAGGGCGCAGGCTGGGCTGAGGGACACCCCTCCCCACTCTGAGTGCACAAATTTTCATGCACTGGGCCTCTAGTATTTATATATAAGGAAAGGACACAACTTGTATAAGATTTTCAAGTGGACTTATCACAAACTTTAAAGTTTAAGAATTGTACTACTTTTCTTCTTTTATTTATTTCTTTATTGATTAAGGTATCACATATTTGTCCTCATCCCCCCATTCCCATCCCAAACCCCTCCCTACGCATGCCCCCACTCCCCTGTTGTCCTTAACCACTGGTTAGGCTCATAAGCATGCACACAAGTCCTTTGGTTGATCTCTCCCCCTTATCTCCATCCTCTCCTACCTTCCCTCTGAGGTCCAACAGTCTGATCTATGCTTCCTTGACTCTGGGTCTGTTCTTGTTCATCAGTCTATGTTGTTCCTCATTTCCCCTAGATGAGTGAGATCATGTGCTACTAGAAAAACACTTATAAGAATTGAAAATGAGACAAGCAATAATGGTTATGCTGAGAGGCAAATTAATCAGTCTGTAGTGAGTTTCTTTCTGGGCCAACAGTTCTTTTGAGTCCCAATTTCAATGTCAAACAGTTCCTTATGTGTACATGTCAGCAATGATATTTCAGTTCTGGATGGTGGACAGATGGTGGTATTGCAGGTCCAGCCCTCTCTGGTTTGGTCCTGGGCAACCTGCAGTGATGCACAGCTGCTGACTGCTAGTATGGCAAGGCGTCATCAGTGTCTTCCATCTCTTGACTGTTTCTCTTCTGACTTCATGGCTGGAGTAGTTAGTCCTGGCAATTCCTCTCCATTGCAGGAATCCACATGGTCTCGGAGTTGTTTTCTGAAAATATACAAACATATTCTCGACCAAAAGTTAATAAAGGAATCTTTTCTATAAATTTGACTTGCGATCCTTTTTCATTTTTTGCCCAAACGATTTTCCTTTGGCTTGTTTTGACACCATGTATGTTTTACATGGGTGTCTTGCTATTAGCATTACAAATGAAAGTTAATTTTCTAAAGTATAAATTTTCTAGATGTAATTTACTTACAGGATATTTTTCCTTATATGATATTCTTCTACTATCTCCCCTTTTTTTATTTAAATATTAGGGGGCTTTTGGAAATTTTATGGTGTAGTCTTGATAGCTTTTAAATTTTAATTTTTTGCACTAAAATATGACTGCTTTAGGTTCATTCCATGTTACGCAATTTTACCATGAGATGAACTACCAATAAAAAGTTTAGTTAACACTTTAGGAACAGCTTTTTGTCCAGTACAATTAATTTTTCTAGAATATTCGCTTATTTCAATTAGCCAATTTAAATTAGCGTGAAAACTTGACTACTATTTTACTGTCAAATTTAATACTTTAACAAGATTGTACTACTTTTCAATTCTGGTGTACTTTTTGCAAAAATTATACTGGATACTGTTTTGTTGAACATATACAGAATCTCCTACACAGTTTTAAGAGTGTCTCACAACCCACTGTATTATTCTGCAATACTCTACCAGGTCTCATTCTCAGTGTTGAATGAGTAGCTTCAGTTCTTTGGATTTATGTTATTATAGGCACAGCAAGAATGTACCTTCTAAATCATCCCCATCCCTGGATAGAGAATGGGGATTTGGATAATGGGTCTCATATCCTGGATGAAATAGGATCTTATAAGTTTCAAGCCAGGTTCTGACAGCTCTCAATAAATCCACCCACCAGGCCTTGCCTGCATACAGAGAACTCTCTGAGACACAAAGGTTCTCACCTTGAGGAGGAAGCGGCAAACAGAAGACCTCAACTGTCCTAACTTTTACTGAGAGTTCCTTCAGGCTCAAGTGACCTAAGAAAGTTGCCATCAGGGGCACAGCCTTGTTCGGCCATTTTCCTTCTCTGCCAGCACCCTCTACCCACCCAGCAGAGAGAACTACTCAATCTGCCTTGACAGCTTCTAGAAAGAGGTGGGAGCATCCAGGGTTTCAGCAGGTGGCCAAAGCCCGAAGGGTGAGTTCAGGCAGGCTTCCATCCCAGAGGGATAGGAAATGAGGTAGTAGGCAGCTAGCAGCTTCTGTGCCTTCTTGGGATATTATTGAATTAGATGGGTTTAGGGTCCTGGGCACCATGCCCAAAGCTTCTCTCCTTGTGCCCTGGTTCCCATTTCTGCTGAACATGACTCAGCGGCTGTGGGAGATCCAGTGTTGCCTTCCCCCAGGTCACTGGTGGTTTGTAGACCAACCTCCTGGCCAGCCAAGGGTGATGAAACCTATTATACCAACAGAAAAATTGGAATGGGAACCCTTGAGTCCCCACCCTACCCTTCCTTCCTCTCTTGGGGATTAAAAGCCTGGCAGGAGGAAGCACCAGCAGCAACTGACTGGTCAGCCTTCCTGGGAAGATGCAGCAACTCCTGCTCCTGGTGGCCTTTCTCCTACCTGCAGGGGCTTGGGCAGGTGAGTGACTGTCCAAACCCGCAGAGGCCCAATCCCATCCCATAGACTCTGGGCCCACACTGCCTCAGCACTTCCTCACTGTGTGTCATTGGACACAGTGGCTGCATTCACAGTTCCCAGGTATTTCATCTATAAATAGAAATAACATCAATGCCACCTCATGGAGTTGTAAGATGGTTACATTAGTTAGTGTACATGGAACTCTTGGAATTGCCCCTGGCATGTAGAATGTGCTCTGTAACTCTGCTCTATGAATTTTTCTGTAGCCCATATGCCAAAGCCAAGGAGACAAGGATACACAATAACAGTCCCCTCAGCTCATATCTAGATTCTTGAAAAACAGTCTGTGAGCTGGTCATGAGCTGGACTCAGAAGGAACAGGAAGATCCTTGAAAGAGAAAGTCCCCAGGGAATTTCAGGGAGAAGCTACTCCCATGGACTCTGGATACAGACAGTAGAGATCTCTCCACATTGTGAGAGGCTTAGGTGCCTTTCCTGGAGCAAGGTTTGTTCTCCTTTTGGGGAGGTGGGAGGAAGCTGAGGTCTGGGGTGGCAGCCGGCAGTGTTTCCTGAAGAATCCTGGAGCCCTCTCCCATAATGTGGTACCCTGCAAACCCCAATTCTTACCACCAAATCCTCCTTTCCCTGCATCATCTCTGTAGCTTCCCCATCTTCTAGCCTTTCAAGATCAACCAAGCTGTGAGTTCAGCGAGCATAGAGATAAGTGCTGAATACTTCCTTCCAGGGGAGATCATCGGAGGCCAAGAGGCCCAGCCCCATTCCCACCCCTACATGGCCTATCTTCTAACCCGAACACCAACGGGTCTGAGCACTTGTGGAGGATTCCTGGTGCGAGAAGACTTTGTGATGACATCAGCTCGCTGCTGGGGAAGGTGAGGAATTAAGGATCTTCCAGGCGGCCAGTAAAGCAGGTTCAGAAGAGTTCAGAAGACCATGCAGCCAAAAGCAGGGTTCTAGCAATGAAGGGGTGAAGAGAGACTAAGTAAACCCTGGGAGGCAGGGAATAGTCTAGTGTAATTGAGGTCAAGAGGAAGAGGTGGAAGGCATGCATTAGGCCTCAAAATATGAATGCAAGCTATTTCTCAAGTTATTCTAGGGGAGGCAAAACTTAAGGTCAGTGTGTCCCCCACCATCCCCAGTGCAAGGCTTTGGAGAAGCAGCAGACACAGAGATCTCAACCCCAGGGCCTCTCTGTCTCCTCATTTCCCTCAGCTGCAGTTCTGCTGCCCTGAGCTCTCACCTGCTCAGCACAGCTGGTGGACTTTAACACATGCGGCTCATACCTACCTCTAAGCCACTATTCCTTTGCAGCCGTATGCGCGTCATCTTGGGGGCCCACAACATCAGGAGACAGGAAAGGACCCAGCAGAGTATATTGGTGCTCAGAGCCATCCGCCACCCTAGATATAATCAGCAGAACCACCTGAATGACATCATGTTACTGCAGGTACCACCTGCCTGAGCTGGCTCCTTCCCAGCATGGGGGCTTCAGGGAGGAGGAAGCAGGGGCAGGGTCCCAGGGGTGGTGGGTGAGGGCTGCATAGACCTTCCCTGAGTGCCTGCACTCTTCCTGCCAGCTGGAAAAGAGAGCCAGACGGAATCGATTTGTGAGGCCAGTGGCTCTGCCTCAGTCCCAGATCAGACTGAGTCCTGGGTCCTTGTGCACTGTGGCTGGCTGGGGCCTGGTCAGCCAGCACAGGAGAACAGACACACTTCGGGATGTGCAGCTGAGAGTGCAGAGGGATCAGGAATGCAGCAACTACTTTGATACCTTCAACGGCCAAAGGCAGATTTGTGTAGGAGACCAGATCGAAGGGAAGACCACCTTCCTGGTAAGGCCACTGGCATCTGCAACACTACTTGAGACAGGAGGGCTGTGCAGAACAAGACAGTGGGAACAGACTACATCCCCACAGCCTGTCTGGGGGCCAGACCAACATAAAGTGGGGGGTTTCCCATCAACCCAGTCTCTGAAGGAAGGAGAGGAGCATGGGACACACAATGGATACACATGCAAAACTAAGGTCAGTGCAGTGTTTTCATGGGAAAGGGCAAGATACCTTGACTTGAATTGAGCTAGAGACAGTCACCACAGCCAGGGTTGTAGCCTAAGCAATGAAAGACACAGGAGTTTGACTTCTTCACCTGCACCAGCCTCCCTCCTCTGAGGGCCAGACCTTAGGGACCAAGCATGGGAGATATGGAGTCGGGGGGGGGGGGGAGGCGGCTGGCTTAGTGTCCCTTCCTCTCCACACCCACAGGGGGACACTGGAGGCCCCCTTGTGTGTAACAATGTGGCCCAGGGCATTGTCTCCTATGGAAGAAGATTCGGGGCTCCTCCAACAGTCTTCACCAGGATTGCTCGTTTCCTACCCTGGATAAATAGAACAATGAGCCAACTTAACCAAAAGAGAGCACACTGAGATCTTTCTTCCCCCTGTAACTGACTTCTCTGGGATGGAAGCCAGCTCCAGTGGGGTTGCCAGAGCCTTAATAAATGGCCATGTCTACAGTGGAAATAACAGATTTCTCATGTTATTAAACATCTATTCTGTATAAAGCAAATGTATCCAGGACTGAGTCTGACCTCCTGCAGGATTATTGGGTCTTTTCCTCAGGGCAAATGAACCTCCTCCGAGCCAACCATTCTCCATCTCCCCTCCCCACATAGCTTTGGGAAGTGACGGAAAGCCAGATGTCTTAGCAGGGCAAGGGTCTCTACTCTCCACCCTACCAAAAACTCTCCTACCAGACATTAAAGTATACTCTAGAATTCTGTGCCACTGGTGTGTGTAGCACAGGCTGACCAAAGGAAAGAATTAAAATTCCATACAATGTTCAATTTAATATATGGCAAAGGTGGCATCTCAAATCACTGGGAAAAAAGGAACTTTTAATACATGGCATCAAAACAACTAGATAGTTTGGTGGCTAGGGGCAATAAAATTGGATCCACTCTTCACACCATAATCCAAAGTAATTCTCAAATGGACCAGAGATCTAAATATAAAAAAATTAATCATACAAGGCCTAGAAGAAAGAAAGGGATCTGCTTGTTTAAAAATAGCCAATGAACCTGGCCACTGTGGCTCATGGTTGAGTGTCAACCTATGAACCAGGAGATCATGGTTCGATTCCCTGTCAGGGCACATGCCTAGGTTGTGGGCTTGATCCCCAGTAGGAGCATGCAGGGACAGCTGATCAATGATTATCTCTCATCACTTATGTTTCTATTTCTCTCTCCCTCTCCCTTCCTCTCTCTAAAGTCAAAAAAAACATATTTTTTAAAAATATCCAGTGAACACCCATGTTCACACTAGCACTATTCACATGGCCAAGAGATGGAAGCAACCCAAGTGTCCATTGATAGCCAGAGTCCTTCTCTCAAATCCCCATGCCAACCAATGTAGACCAATGTCCTCATTTTCAATATGACAGGGGCCTGATTCCTGTTTTCAATACTCTAAAATTTTACCAAACTCAACCCATATCTTGACTAAAATAACATGACTTCTACCCTAAAGATTATCCCAAGACTGTCTACATTAATATTATATTCAAAATAAAAGGTTACTGAAGTCACATGACTTAAAATCACACTTTAAACACATTCTTAATGTGACTGTACAGAATCAGCTGGGAGGTTCTTCTATGTCCATCAAAATGTCAATTATTCCCTGTAGTCTGGCATTTACCATCTGAACTTCGCAGTTTCCATCCTCTAAATGGAATTATCATTAAACACATAGCAAATCCAACTGGCTATATACATAAATACTTTGGTAAATTCCAAAGTTCTTATTAGAAAGTCATTTGTCTAATATTCAGTATAAGCTATTTAGCAACAAAATTTTAATCAACAATGCATCTTTGACAATACAGTCATTCTCTCTATAAGTGCTACAACCTAACCATAGGAATTCCATCACTGCATGTTCTGGGGGATAACAGTCTCATTTTTCAAATGTTTGCATTGCCAAATGGAAAGAATACTTGATGATAGAGCTTGGGAGGAGAAAGGGTGGAAGAGCCCTCATCCAGCCCTTACTGTCTGTGACCGGTACTGAAATTCCTAGAGCCCCACCCAGTCTCAGGATTCAGTCCCCAGGAAACACCCAGGGCAAACCCATCTCACTTCCCCATCTTTTCTCTGACACTCAGCACTTCTAAGGCAGCTCTCTGCCTCCAGCTGCTCTGCTGGAAATGTTTCTATAGACCTCACGGTACTCACCTCCAGAAGACAATTTCTTTCCTGGCCATCCCAGACTCAGCCGCACCGCTTCCCAAAGCTCGGCACGCTTCCCCACTAAATAAACCTCAGCAGCAGAGCTTTGGCAAGAGCCTATTTTCAAGGCACATTGAAGCTAGTGCAAAAGGATGACAATTCCTCCCACTTTCTTTTTCCAGGTACAGACTCTGTGCATTAGGGGCCCTACTGACCAAACTGGAAAAATCATAAAACCAAAACAAGCTCTTGTGCAGTAACCTCATGAGGAACCTCTCTCCCAACCCAATAGCCAAGGCAGACTTCCCATCTACAAAGGCTACTGCCCCTGGCCCTGCACAGAGTATCAAGGTCAGGAGAAACTGGACACTGGCTACTCATCACAACTGTAGCAGAATTGCAGAAGTGACTGGTGATGACATTGATAATGGTGCCTGAGTTTGGGGAAAAAGTTGGTGCCCCTGGAGAAAGCCATCTGAACCTTATGTAGGACAACAGAGGGCAGCACAGGTCAGTCCCAATCGCTCAGGGAAAATAGAAATGTGGAAAAAACCATCAGAAGTGCATGAAATCTGAAAAATAAATTATAAATGATTTCAAGATTTTAGACAGCATGATTCCCCAGAACAATTAAGAACTCTGTTAGCCTGATACCCTGCCAAGATTCATTTTTCAAGTTTCTAATGGATTTTCCAAAGTATAATTTTTCAATGCTACAATATGATCCACTATATAGCAAATTATTAAAACAGAAATTTTACAGTGTTTGTTTTAGTAGCTGCTGTTACAACTTTGACAATTAGAATGGGTTTCAGAGGTAGCCAGCCTCTAATATGGCCCTGAATGACCCCCTCTTCCCCACACACACCTCCTGGTATTCACACTGGAGAGTGAAGACTTTGTTGGCAGACAATCATCACTGAGACCCCAAATTCCCAGTGCAAGGGAGACCAGAATGACTAGGGAATGTCAAGATAAACTGCACCCTTTTCATCTTTTCTACACAAACAGGTGTTACTCATGGTGCCCACATCACCAAAGGGGTAGCCACCCAGAAGCACACCTCTGTGGGCAGATCCATCCCAAATCCTGATGGAGACAAGAAACAGGGATTGGATACAACTTAAGTGCCCCATGCCTGCATTCCTGGCTCAGCTGCAGGCCCCATCTCCACCCTCTCCTCCAGCCTGACTCATCTATTGGGTCCCAGGTCACTCAAGAAGGCTCAGGAAACATAGCTCCTCCCTGGCTCTAAGACCCAACACAGAGCAACAGATCATTTTCCATCTCTTGCCTCTTCCCAGCCATCTGTAAACAGGCCAAAAGACTTCCACTTTGAGGTCCTTCTTCTTGCACAAGAGCTAGAACTAGGGAATTGAGCGGATAAAGTGCAGATAGGTGGGCTGGGAATATGTGGATGATGGCAACTATTCAGACACATTCAAGGAAGTGGAAATGGAGGTACACAGAGCATCATTACTACTAAGGCTCTGACCAGTTGTGCATGGGATGTTGCATGTGGGAAAACCAAAAGAGAAAAAGGCTGTTGCAAGGGATAGGTGACTCAGAGGTAACAAAAAAAGTCCTAGTGGCATCTCAGAAGATTATTATGACATGGGTGAGTCTCAGATCCAAAGAAAATCTAGCTCTGAGAGGAATGCACCTGAAAAGCCAGGTGAGCAGAGTGAGGAAGATACCTGAACAGGGGTGGTGAGCTGGACTAAGAGATACCTAAGGGTCCAAGAAACCACTCATTCCACCATGACCCTTTCCATAGAAAATCACCCACATATCCCTGGCCCAGGTTCACAACAGAAACTATGCAGGCCAGATGGGAGTGGCAAAAAATATTCAAAGTGATGAATAGCAAGAACCTACAACCAAGAATACTCTACCCAGCAAAGCTATCATTCAGAATTGAAGGTCAGATAAAGAGCTTCACAGATAAGAAAAAGCTAAAGGAGTTCATCACTGCCAAACCAGTATTATATGAAATGCTGAAAGGTATTCTTTAAGAAGAGGAAGAAGAAGAAAAAGGTAAAGAAAAAAATTATGAACAACAAATACATATCTATCAACAAGTGAACCTAAAAATCAAGTGAATAAAAAATCTGATTAACAGAATAAACTGGTGAATATAATAGAATCAGGGGCATAGAAAGGGAGTGGACTGACAATTCTCAGGATGGGGGAGGGCTGTGGGTGGTGCGGGAAGAGACTGTACAAAAATCATACACTTATGAATGAGGACAGTGGGGGGTTAAAGGCAGAGGGTGGGGTGGGAACCAGGTGTAGGGGAGCTATGGGGGGAAAAAAAGAGGAACAATTATAATAATCTGAACAATAAAGATTTATTTATATTATATATAAAGATATATATATATTTATATATATATATACAGATTCTACAGCTATTAAAAGGAATAATATGGTAATATTATGAATAACTTTATGCTGTAAATTTGACAAATTAGGTAAAATGAAAAAATTCCTTAAAAGACACAATTATCAAACTCACTCAATAATAAATGTGTTCTCTAGAGTATCACATCATGTAGTTAGTTACTCGTCTTCCTTCAAACAAGCTTCAGACCCAGAAAGCTTCACTAGTGAATTCTACCGAACATTAGAGGAAAAAAGTAATACCAATTCTTCCAAATCTTCTTTTAAAATAGAAGAGGCCTGGCCAGTGTGGCTCTGTGGTTGAGCATCAACCTATGAACCAGAAGGTCCTGGTTCAATTCCCGGTAGGGCATGTGCTCAGGTTGTGGGCTTCATCTTCAGTAGGGGGCGTGCAGAAGGCAGCCGATCAATGATTCTCCCTCATCATTGATGTTTCTATCTCTCTCCCTTCCTCTCTGAAATCAATAAAAATATTTTTTTTTAAATAGAAAAGGCAGCTCATTTCCCAACACATTCTTTGAGGTCATTATTACCCTTATACCAAAAACAGACAAAAATATTACAACAAGAGGAAACAGATAAATATCCTTCATGAACATTGTGTTAATTATTTCTGCAAAACAAACTACCCCAAAACCTGATGACTTAAAACCACAATTTCTGTGAATCAGGAATCCAAGTGTAATTTAGCTAAGAGCTCCTGGTTCAATTTCACCCATGAGGCTTAATCAAGCTGTTGACTGAGGCTGTGGTCTCATCTGAAGCCTTGATTGGGGTTATGGGATCCACTTCGAAGCTCACTCAGGTGGTTGTTGATAGGTTTCAGTTTCACACAGACTAAGGAACTAAGGGCCTCAGTTCATCACACACCCATTAGAGTCACTCCATAGAGTTATGTACAATATGCCAGTTTTCTTCTCCTAATGCAAAAGAAAAGAACTTTAAGATTAAAAGAAAGAAAGAAAGAAAGAGAGAGAGAAAGAAAGAAAGAAAGAAAGAAAGAAAGAGAGAGAGAGAGAGAGAGAGAAAGAAAGAAAGAAAGAAAGAAGAGAGAGAGAGAAAGAAAGAAAGAAAGAAAGAAAGAAAGAAAGAAAGAAAGAAAGAAAGAAAGAAAGAAAGAAAGAAAGAAAGAAAGAAAGAAAGAAAGAAAGAAAGAAAGAAAAAGGTCTGGTCCATGTGGGTCAGTTGGTTGAGCGTCATCCAGTGCACTGACAAGTTTCCAGTTAGATAAGGGCACATGCCCAGGTTGTGGGCTCGATCCCGGATGGGGAGCATGCAGTAGGTAGCCAATTGATGTTGTGCTCTCATATCTCTCTCTTTCTCTTTCTCTCTCTCTCTCTCTCTCTCTCTCTCTCTCTCTCTCTCTTTCCTTTCCTCTCCCTCTAGAAACCAATAAAAATATTTTTTTAAAAAGGAAGGAGGGAGGAAAGAAAGATGCCCAAATAGAAGTCATATTGTTTTAGCAAGATAATCATGAGCCCATCTAGCCTGGCTCAGTGGTTGAGCATCGACCTATGAACCAGGAGATCACAGGTCAATTCCTGGTCAGGGCATATGCTCAGGTTGTGGGCTCGATCCCATGTGGGGCATGCAGGAGGCAGCCAATCAATGATTCTTTCTCATTATTGATGTTTCTACCTCTCTCTCCCTCTCCCTCTCCCTTCCTCTCTGAAATCAATAAAAATATATATATTTTAAAAAGATTGCCCTGGCCAGTTTGGCTCAGTGGATAGAGCGTCGGCCTATGGACTGAAGGGTCCCAGGTTCGGTTCCGGTCAAGGGCACATGCCCAAGTTGTGGGCTCCATCCCCAATGTGGGGCGTGCAGGAGGCAGCTGATCAATGCTTCTCTCTCATCATTGGTGTTTCTATCTCTTTCTCCCTCTCCCTTCCTCTCTGAAATCAATAAAAAAATATTTTAAAAAGATAATCATGAAAGTGGCTTTCTGTCACTTCTACAATATATTATTAAATAGAAGTGAATCAGTCAGTCTAATCCACACTAGGGTGAAGGATATTACACAAGAGTAGGTACCAGGAGACAGGATCACAGAGGACCATCTTAGAGGCAATAAAAGATTCAAATATTATCTTAAATATTTTAGAAAATCAAATATAACAACATAGAAAGGAATGATGTATCATGATCTGGTAGAGTTTATTCTAAAATTGTAAAGTTAAATATTTAAAAATCAATTCCTGTAATTCACCATATTAACAGACTAAAAATGGGAAACCTTATGATCATCTCAAACCATGCAAAAAAAGTTTTTAAATAAAATCCAACATTCATTCATGATTTTTTTTAATTCAGCAAACAAGGAATAGAAGGGAACTTCTTCAACCTGATAAACAGCATCTACAAATACCTAGGTCTAACTTCATACATAATGGTAAAAGACTGAATGCTTTTCCCTTAAATGAAGAAACAATGTCATTCTCACCACTCTTAACTCAGCACTGCACTGCAGGACCTAGCAAGAACAATAAGACAAAAAGAAGAAATGAACAGTATATAATTTAAAAAGAAAACTGTCTTTTTGTTGTTGTTGTTTTGTTTAGTTAATCCCCACTAGAAGATTTTTTTTTTCATTGATTTTAGAGAGAGTAAAAAGGAGAGGGAAGAAAGGAGAGAGAGAAAAATGTCGATGTGAGAGAACCACATTAATTGGTTGCCTCCGCACATGCTCCAACCAGGGCGGGGAACCTGCAACCCAGCTACATGCTATTGACCAGGTACGTGCCCTTGACTGGAACTGAACCCAAGACCCTTTGGTTCAAAGGCTGACACTCTAATCACTTAGTAACACCAGCCAGGGGGAAAACTGTCTTTATTTGCAGGTGACATGCTCAACTACAGAAAATCTTTTTTTTTTTTTAATATATTTTATTGATATTTTACAGAGAGGAAGAGAGAGGGATAGAGAGCTAGAAACATCGATGAGAGAGAAACATCGATCAGCTGCCTCTTGCACACCCCCACTGGGGATGTGCCCGCAACTAAGGTACATGCCACTGACCGGAATCGAACCCGGGACCCCTGAGTCCGCAGGCCGACGCTCTATCCACTGAGCCAAACCGGTTTCAGCTCAACTACAGAAAATCTTAAGGAATCTACAAAAAGCTACTAAAACTAATATGAGTTTAGCAGGTTTACACATTAGATCAACATATAAAATTCTATTTTATATACAAACTAGAGGCCCGATGCACGAAATTTGTGCCCGAGGGGCTGTCCCTCAGCCCAGCCTGCACCCTCTCCAATCTGGAACCACTCGAGGGATGTCCAACTGCCCGGGATCAGGCCTAAACGGGCTGTTGGACATCCCTCTCACAATCCAGGACTGCTGGCTCCCAACTCCTCGCCTGCCTGCCTTCCTGATTGCCCCTAATCGCTTCTACCTGCCAGCCTGATCACCCCCTAACCACTCCCCTGCCAGCCTGATTGATACCTAACTGCTCCCCTGCCAGCCTAATTGCCCCTAACTGCCCTCCCCTGCAGGCCTGGTCAACCCTAACTGCCCTCCCCTGCAGGACTGGGTGCCCCCCCAACTGCCTTTCCCTACAGGACTGGTCACCCCAACTTCCCTCCTCTGCCAGCCTGGTCACCCCTAACTGCCCTCCCCTGCAGGCCTGGTCCCTCCCAACTGCCCTCCCTTGCTTGCCATCTTGTGGCAGCCATGCTGTGTCCACATGGGGCCAGCCATCTTGTGTGTTGGAGTGACAGTCAACTTGCATATTACTCTTTTATTATATAGGATAGAGGCCTGGTACACGGGTGGGGGCCGGCTGGTTTGCCCTGAAGGGTGTCCCAGATCAGGGTGGGGGGTTCCCTTAAGGCGTGGGGTGGCCTGGGCGAGGGCCCTGTGGTGGTTTGCAGGACGGCCACGCCCCCCGGCAACCCAAGCAGAGGCCCTGGTATCTGGGATTTATTTATCTTCTATAATTGAAACATTGTAGCCTTGAGTGGAGGCCAAGGCAGGCCAGGAAGCTTGGGTTCCTCCATTGCCAGGGAAACCCAAGCCTTCTGCTTGCTCTGTGGCTGCAGCCATTTTTGTTGGGATTTATTTATCTTCTATAATTGAAACTTTGTAGCCTTGAGAGGAGTCCAGGGCTGGCCAGGGTGTGCGGGAAGCTTGGCTTCCTCCATTGCCAAGGAAACCCAAGTCTCCTGCTTGCTCTGTGGCCGCAGCCATCTTGGTTGGGTTAATTTGCATACTCGCTCCTGATTAGCTGGAGAGCATGGCTTTTGGGTGTAGCAGAGGTATGATCAATTTGAATATTACTCTTTTATTAGATAGGACAAATATGTGTCCATTTATATAGAGGCCTGGTGCATGAAAATTCATGCACTGGAGGGGTTCCCTCAGCCTGGCCTGCCCCCTCTCATAGTCCAGGAGCCCTCAGGGGTGGGAGGTGACCCAGCAATCAGGAGAAGGTGACACCCTATCACACTTCTGCTGCTGCCACTGCCAGCAAAGCAAGCCTCAGCCAGCCCTGGTTACCTGAGCCTCAGGCAGCCCTGGGTGTCTGGGCAGCCACCATCTGAGGCTTTCCTGCACCTTGGGCCTTCCATGGGCAGCTTGGGGGCTGAGGGGCCTGGGGGACTCCAGAGGCAGGCTCCCCAGCAGGGCTGAGGGGACTGGACATCATCATCTTGTGGCTGTGGGCACTGCCATCTTTGAGGGAATGACAGTCAATTAGCATATTCCCTCCTTATTGGCTGTGGGGACCACCATCATTGAGGGTGGGGCAGTCAATCAGCATATTCCCTCCTTATTGGCTGTGGGTGCTGCCATCTTCGAGGGTGGGGCAATCAGCATATTCCCTCCTTATTGGCTGTAGGCGCCACCATCTTTGCGACTGTGTGAGGGTCAATTAGCATATTCCCTCTTTATTAGATAGAATTCTTTTTAATTTTTTTATCCTCATCCAAGGATATGTTTTTATTGATTTTAGAGATAGAGAAAGGGAGAGGAAGAGAGAGAGAAATATTAATTGGTTGCCTTCCATAGTATGTGCCCCAACCAGGGATCAAACCCGCAACCCCGGTGTGTTCCCTGACCAGGAATCTAACTGGCAACCTTTTAGTGCACAGGACATTGCTCAACTAACTGAGCAACTCCAGCTGGGCTATATAACATTATTGAAATAACAACATTATAGACAAGAGATTAATGATTGCAAGGCACTAGGGAAGGGGTAAGTGACCACAGTGGGGGAGAGGTGAGTGTAGTTATAAAATGAGATCCTTGTAATAATAGAACTGTTCTATAACTTGACTATTGTGGTGGATAGATGAACCCACAAGTGATAAAATTACATAGAACTAAATATTACATGTGCATGTACACACGCAAGCTCGCATACACATTATGAGGTGGATCCAGGCCAAAAGCTTGTTAATAACTTCATAAGCCCCTCCTCTGACTAGCGGTGCACAGAGGCCTTGTGGGTCTTTAGAAATTAATATCAATCAGAGCCAGTGCATAGTAACTGAACAAAAAGACATAGTTATTTCTCAGGGGTTGTTTTTTTTCTCTAATTCAGTCACTCTGGGAGATGGCCACAGGTAGCTTTGGGAAGTCATGAAGGACATGTACTTGACACCTAGTTCTGATATTCATTGGTTATGAAATCTTCTCAAGTGACTCATATTCTCTGAGCCTCCATTCCTCATTGGTAAAATGGAAACAACAGTACTTCTCAGAGTTGATGTGAGGGGGAATAAGATAAAGTACGTACCTGTATTATGCTATAGTTTGTAATATTTCATTGATTCTAAGGTGCACAATATTTCACATTTTAACCTCTTTTCAAGAATGAATCCTGTAATCAATGGCATGTTCCTATCTAATTGAGAACACATTTTCTTTTCTTGGTGCACATCTATACTAATAAAATGGTAATATGCTAATAGACCAGGTCGACTGGACATCTTCAGGATGCCCAACTTCCTTCCAGACAAAGCCACAGTGGCGGGGGCTGAGGCAGAGGCAGTTGGGGGCAATCAGGCCTGCAGGGGAGCAAGCAGTTAGGAGTGAGATCAGGCCAGTGAGGGGGAACAAGCAGTTAGGGGCGTGATCAGACCAAGATAAAGCTGGCATGGGGGAGCAAGCAAGTTAGGGGGCAATCAGTCCAGCAGGGGAGGGCAGTTGGGGTGATCAGGATGGCAGGGGAGGGCAGTTGGAGGTGATCAGGCTGGCAGGGGAGGGCAGTTAGGGGCGATCAGGCAGGCAGGCAGGTGAGCAGTTAGGAGCCAGCAGTCCCAGATTGCGAGAGGGATGTACGACTGCTGGTTTAGGCTCGATCCCCTGACGGGTGCAGGGCCGGGCTGAGGGACCCCCCCTCCCATGCACGAATTTCATGTACTAGGCCTCTAGTAAAATAATAAGAGCTCAGAGTAATATCTCAAGTAATGACAAGTGCTGCCCTAGTTAGTTTGACTGAGTGCTTAGTTAGAGTATCAGCCTGAGGGTTGAAGAGTCCTGGATTCAATTCTGGTCAAGGGTACCAGAATTCAGTTGCAGGCTCAATCCCCAGCACCAGTCAGGCCACGTGTGGGAGGCAACTAATCAATTCTCTCTGTCGATCCCCCTCCCTTCCATTCTCTCTAAAAACCAATGAAAAAAGTATCCTTGGGTGAGGATTAACAAAAAGAAAATAATAATGACAAGTGCAGACATCATTTCATTATCAAATAAAACTTGACTCTCAGTGTACCAGTAGGAAACCTCAACACTCCTTAGAGAACACAAGTGTTCTCCTTTACACATTCCATTCCTTTCTCCATTCATTGTACTAACCCTTCATTCCACACCCCTTATTATTCAGTTTAGTGGAATGAAAAAGTATGAGTTTTAGAATCTAACATATTACATTTTCAGTCTTAACTGCTATGTGACATTCTGAGCATCAGTTGAGTGCTCCATAATTGTGTATAATAATACTTACCCAAAAGGATGTTTAAAAGATTAAATGAGATGATACCTGTAAAGCTCTATCAGTGCCAAACACATTGTGGGTGTTCAATATCTAGTCTGCTGATTATTTGCCTTGAAGGAAGGGCTGATCTTCTAGATGGGGAAGTAGGGCAAATACACCCACTTCCTGTTTTTGTAAATAAGGTTTTCTTGGAATACAGTCACACCCACTGGTTTACAACTCTTTTTTTAGGCCCAGTCAATGCCATTTATTATACATGTTGAATAGCCTCTAAGATCCAAAGGCTCCCATATGAGGGTTGTTTTTTTTTTTCCTGTTTTGTTTTGGTTTTGTTTTGTTTTTTGGCATCAAACAGTTTCTTCCAAGAGTTTGCTCACAGGAAAGACAAAAACAGAGTAATCCTCAATAAAATAAAACAAACAGGAATAGCTGAACAGTCTACATATGAAAAACAAAGGTTAAAAAACTCAACAGACAAAAACCACACCAAACACTCATCCCATTTAATTTCCTGTTACATGCACTGAGGAAACCAAGAACATCAGGCTCTAAGGCAGTAATGCTCTGAGGTTCTAGTTTAGGCTCCTTCTATGTGACAGATTCATGCACACACATTCACACATACTACTGACCCAGGCAGAAGTACACATGCATGCACAGGTGGCCAAAGAACCACAGAGGGGAATGAGGAAAGGGGGGAGTGGTGGCTGGTCAAGGACATAACATCAACTGGACACTAGGGACTGCGAGAACCTTTCTGCTGCAGCAAGAGTCAACATTAAAACAAAGGCAGAACACATCCCCTAGACAGTTTGGCTCAGTGGATAGAACGTCAGCCTGCAGACTGAAGGATCCCGGGTTCGATTCCAGTCAAGGACACATGCCCTAGGGTTGTGGGGGCATGCAGGAGGCAGCCGATCAATGATTCTCATCATTGATGTTTCTATCACTCTCTCCCTCTTCCTTCCTCTCTGAAATCAATAAAAGTATCTTTTTTTTAAAGGTAGAACACAGGATAAATGTAGGATGCTCAGAGAAGACTGGATAGATGAAGAGGGAAAGATGCAGGGGAAGTATTGGGAAAGCAGCCTCAGAAGAGGGTTTTTGTTTTTTGGGTTTTTTTTTTGAGGTTTTTTTATTGGGAATGCAGATGAGCAGAGGTCCTGTTACTTGAGTGACGCTGAGGCTAAAGGAATATGCTGCAGCATTACCGCTGCCTCCTGTGCTCTCTCTCAAGGTGGAGGGAAACTGCAAACACCCACTCTCTAGTCCTCCCCATTGCCACTCAAGGACTTCCCAAGAACTCCTCCAAAAAAATGACCTTGCCCACATTCAAAGTTAAGCCCAGCAAAGGGCCAAGCACAGAAAGCCTCAGTAACTAACCTTGGTGGAACCAAAGCCAGAGAAGCCCATCACAGCTGCATCTCACCATCCCCCTCAAACGTCAGCCCTCCTTTCCTCCTCTTTCCATTTCTCTTTCTTGTAGGCTTTGGCCTTTTCCTCTTCTGCTCTAAGCTCTTTCCTCAAAATCATAATCCTTTCGTTTCTCTCCCATCTTCTTGTTGACTTCAAAACATTTTTTCACCTAATCCAAGGTGGAAAGTTGCACACCCATAGACATGCCCAGGTTTCGCTGATGTTTCTTTCCTTTAATGTGATCCAGGAAGTTGATGGAGTCCTTCACAACACAGTCACAGACATTGCAGTAATATCCTCCCATCTCAGATTGCGGGGTGGTCTTGGTAATAACAATTGTCTTCCCAAGCTTGGATTCTAGGTCCACCTTGTAGTCCCTATACTGGAGAAGTTCCTCCTTGACTGGCTGCACTGGTTTTCCATACTTCTTTTCTCTCTCTTCTATGAGCCTCTTCTCAGCAAGCCTCTCATATTCATCTTTGCCCCACTTGTGGCAAAAGTCCAACTTTTTGGCCCACTGCTCAACACCATCTTCCCACTTGTTTACATCTTGCCTATGTCTGCTTTTGTGCTATGATGGCAGAGCTGAATAGCTGAGACAGAGACAGTATGACTCACAAAGCTGAAAATATTTACCATCTTGCTATTTATAGGAAAAGTTTGCTGATCCCTGTTCTAGATTCCTACAACATCTAAAACACGCACCCCCTCCAATTTGTGATACGAGTATGCCTCTAGAGAGCTGCATTAGATGAGAAAGGTGCGTTCCTCACCCTAGAAGCCAGGACTCTGGGGCTCTGACCACAGTTTCCATACCAGCCAAGCAGAGAGGAGAGCTATGAGAATCTCTGATTAGGAAGATAAGCCAGGCCAGAGTGAACAACAAAAATGTGGTTTCCAGCACCCCCCCTCACCCCCTTCACCACCCCACCCCCACCCCGCCCCGCACCCCCACCCCCGCACACACACACCCTTCTATTACTGGGGTTATAAAAGCAGGGACAAGAGTGGGGAGTGACAGAACCTTGCCATGGGCAGCGTCGCTGGGAAAATGCAGGCTCTACTCCTTTGGTTGGTCTTCCTCTTGCCTCCTGAAGCTGGAGCTGGTGAGTCTAGGCTATAACTCCCTGTCCTCCGGGTCCTTAACTTCTATTCCAAATTTACTGATCCGAGTCAAAGAAGACCCTAAAATGAGAATGCAAGATCCCATTGCAAGTGTTCCAGGGGAAATCTCTACCTGGAAGAGTCATATTCTTTCCCAGCAGTTAGTAACAGTTTCCTAGGGGGGAAAAAATCTTGGATGGAGATAGAAAACTGGCTTTGGAAGTGCTCTCCTCAAAATATCCATAATTCTGATTCCTGGTCCTTTTCTCCTCTGTCTTTGCTCTCATGTGGAAAAGGTCAGGATCAGGACATGAAGAAATGTTTAAATGACAACTCAGAATCAAGACTAGCCATTGTGTTCTGAAAAGTGGGATTGACAGGGTGGACTGGGATAAGGAAAGCCAATAAAAAGGATACATGGAGGGGCTGAGTTACATTACAGGTAAGGGTGAGGCTGGGGATGGGGGGATGCCTCAGCTTTCAACTCATTTTCCTTACCTAGTGCTCTGTCTGAAGGCTTAGTTACCCTGTGTTTGGGAACCTGAGATTTTCTATTTCAGGGAAGATTATTAGTGGCATTGAGTCCAAGCCACACTCCCGTCCCTACATGGCCTATCTGAAAATCATCTCTTACCAGAGCTATGTTTTCAACTGTGGTGGATTTCTCATAAGTCAAGAATTTGTGGTGACAGCTGCTCATTGTAAAGGAAGGTAAGAAAACTTTGATTTGTTCTCTTTTCATGTGAGGATTTGTAGGAACCAGAGTTAACACAATTTTCAAGTGGCCTCAGGAGAGATTTTTGTGCCTAACTAATCTCAAGATGGTCAGTGATGTATATTGGGAGGAGCTGGGCCATTGTGATTGATTAGTCATCTCCGTCCCCAGAGGTCAGGGCTTTACTATTGGGCAACCCAGATCAAGACAGGCCAATACTGCCCCTCTTGTCCTGGTGCCAGTGAGCTCTCTCAGTCTGCCAGGGCCTGGCCCTTCCTAAAACAGCTGTGGTCCCTGGGAGGAACGTCTTTCCTCAGTAAGAACTGAGTTCCTCAGTTGGCTCTACACTGATGAAGAGGGCCTGTTGTCACTCTGCTCAAAATGGGCCCTTCTCAAGAGACCAGCACCTTTCCTGACTCTCTCTTCCCTCTCAACAGAAAAATTACTGTCATTCTCGGAGCTCATGACATAAAACAAGAAGAATCCACATGGCAGAAGCTAGAAGTCAAAGAACAATTTGTTCATCCGAAATACAACTATTTTACTAATGTCAATGACATCATGTTACTGAAGGTGCCATTCTCTTTCTTGGACTTCTCAATTCCCCCTTCTTAACCCTTCTCCTGACTTGTACCTTTCTCATTCTCTCCCAACCCACTTCCTCAGGTACCACCCCCACTCCATGTCATCACCGCCCCATTCGGGAAAAACTCTAGGCCCTGCCCAGGGAACCTCTACCATACCACACCACCCACATTCCCTGTGACTGGCAACCATCTACTCTTCCTCCCTCACAGCTACAAAAGAAGGCCAAGCTGAACCATGCCGTGGGGACAGTCCCCCTGCCCACCAAGTCTACCTTTATTCAACCTGGAAAAGTATGCCGAGCAACTGGCTGGGGGAGAATAGGCGTGGAAAAGCCAGGGTCAGATACTCTGAGAGAGGTGAAGTTGAGACTCATGAAGGCCAAGGCCTGCAATCACTTTATGTTTTACAGTCATAACTTGCAAATCTGTGTGGGCAACCCCAGGAAGAAAAGATCACCATATAAGGTACCACAAACTTACACTTGCTCCTCATAATCAGTTCCTGGGAGACAGGGTCCTGCTGAGAGGGAGTGGATCAGGAAGTCCCCTGGTTCAGTTACCAGTGTCTGCATTCATGGGTTTCTAGAACTATGGGAACTGGAATCCTCCTTCCGGGTTCCATCCTTTCATACTCAAGTCCTGCCTCTAATATTCCCATCTAGTCTGCATACTGGGCTCCAGGAGAGAAAAAAATAAGATGTTGGGGGGGCAGGATCTATGTTCTATGCTAGAGAGAGAAAGAAGACATTTAAATTATGACTCCTGATTTATGACTCCATCGGGTGTCAAGATTCCTGGCCTGACTCTGGGGTATCTTGAGGCCAGCCTGGGTGCTGATAGAACCAGGATGAAGTAATAGTAGGAAGTAATCTCTGCTCATGATCTGCTTTTTTTAACCCACAGGGTGACTCTGGGGGCCCCCTTCTGTGTGCTGGGGTGGCCCAGGGTATTGTGTCATATGGACGTAAAGATGCAAAGCCTCCTGGTGTCTTCACTCGAATCTCCCCATATGTGCACTGGATTAATAAAATTATAAAGCGCAAGTAGCCACAGAAGCCTGGCCAGCCGCAGGAAAAATCCCAAAGCCAGAGCTCTCCCTGGGTAGCCCCCAGGTTCCACAGGAGCCTGGACACAGCCCAAGACCAGGGAGGCTCCCAAAAGTACCCAAAGCCCCTGCTGATTGTATCCTCCACAAAATTCAATAAAGATGCAGCCTCCGGCACATGTGTGTGAGACCGTTTCTTCCTCAGAGCTCCCCCAGAGACGGACTGCTCCACAGGGAGGAGTTCAGGTCCTCTTCTCTAGTGGGAATGAAGAATTTTGCTGGGCTCCTTTCTTGCCAGATTAATAACCAAGCCCACCAATTTCCATAAACATTGTGTGGTGCTATGGATTATTAAAGAAAATATTTTAATCTGCACAATACCATTCAATATCCAGAGTAATATTGGCACTGAGCGACCTTCTTTCTCCTCTGTCCCCTCTTCCACTTCCTCTTCCTACTCCCCTTCTCCTCTCACTTCTCTTCTTCCCTCAAACCCATGCCTTGGCCACTGCACTACAGGACACAGATGAGCCATAGCAAATTCTCCATGACTATTTCTGAAGATGGGCCAAGGCCTGGGTTTATGTCTTTACACCCACCTCTGCCTCATGATCGTCACCTCAATAGTGTGTCTACAGCCACAGAAGCATCTGCCAAGTGGAGAAAAAAGAAAATTTCCCAAGCATGAGAGCTCAGGATAGTAGGGTGAGGGAGAGATGACCCTTGGAAGTCCTCAGGATGTGTCTGTCTACTGCAACAGTCACAATGGGCTGTATAAGGGTCAAGGCCATTCTAGCTCAGGAGGGGGATCCCCAAGAGCATCAGAGTGAGCCACATCCCTGAATTACATCAGAGCCACCCAAATTCAACTGTCATCTTCCTTCAGATATGATATGGTGTCTCCAGGTCTCCAGAAAAAGAATACATGAGTTAGGCAAAGTCCTCCAAAATTTCCTTCCATACGGCCTTGAATGCTCTGAATCCCATACCCACCAGCATCTGAGCTGGATTGAGTACACTCACAGCTATACATATCAAATACAAGAGGAACAGGGTGTGACCTCCAGCTACCTCTCAGGAGCCTGCAGTTAAAGGACCTCTTACAGGCCCTTGATCCCTAAGAGGCCTAAGAAGATAGGCCTGGCCCCATGCAAGAAAGAGCTGCTACTGTTGGTCCCAGATCAGGAACCCCAGAGCTCCTCCACTTTCCCCACTGCCCACCAGCCCACAGATCTGAGCTTCCAGCTTTGTCAATGACCAATACGTGTAAAATAAAAAGAGAATAATATGTACAAGACTGATTATAGACTGGCTCTACGCAAAAAAACAAAAACAAAACACAAGCATATGTACAACAACAACAAAACTTGGAAGATCTCAAAAATAAGAGAACATATGCTGAAATGATAATATAAAGATGTTTTTTCTTTTTATCCTAACTCATGTTTTACATTTGTATAACGAAATAAGAATTTTTAAATGTGAGCTACAAGAGGCAGAGACACTGTGTAATATTTGCTTCGGAAATCAGAGCACATACTGAGTTGCAGCTAAAACCCCATCCATTCTTGACCCCCCAAACCCTAAGGACAGCACATCCACAAGGCGGCCCTTGTTCCCTCGAAGCTGGACAATGGAGATGTGAGGAGAGTAGTCAGCCTGTCCTGCCAGCCCCAAGAAGGAGCAGGGCCAATGGAGACTGCAGGGAGCTGGACTGAGCCCACAGGCTATACTGGACTCCAACAGATTGACAGGCACTGACTCCAGTACAGCCACCGCAGAAGACCAAACGAGCATCACATAGTCCCCTGACATGGAAAAAGGCCGTTGGTGGCTGTCACCCCGAGAAGATAAGCGCATCAACATCGCCACAGTGTTCGTTCTGCCATGAAGAGGATAGGCCCACAGTGTGCGTCCGCCTGACCAACGTCAAGAGTGATAAAGTCTTCGCATCACAGGGTCAGCAGGAGAAACTGTCCAGATAAGAGGGCTTTGCCCAAACCCATGGGAAGAGGGCCTCAGGACAGCTGAGGGCGGCACACAGGGAAATAAATGCTAAACAGCCAGTTCCCAGGGTCAGGGTTGTTGGGGCCCAGGTCCAAAAGCCCAACAAGAAAATATTTCCTCCACCCACCCTACCCCAATGCCAGGCCCTCCCCTGGGAACCTAGGGACTGTTCTCCTGTACCCACAGTTTCCCTGGCAACTATTACCCTCACATAGTCATGCAGTGTGCAGTGGCTTGGCACGTGTACGTACTGAAGGAGTTGTTATGGATTGTCTTGTGTCCCTCAAAAAAACATATTGAAGTCCTAACTCCCAGTGCCTCAGAATGTGACCTTATTTAGAAATAGGGTCTTTGAAGAATTGATTTAGATGAGTTTAAACTGGAGTCGGGTGGGCCCTTAATCCAGTATGGCTAGTGTCCTGATAAGAAGAGGAGAAAGACACACACAGGGAAAAGGCCATGTGATGACAGAGGCAGAGATTGAGTGCTGCATCTATAGGCCAAGGACCACCATGGACTTCCAGCTGTCACCAGAGCTAGAGGAGAGGCATGGGACAGATTCTTCCTCACAGCTCGCAGGAAAAATACAACTCTCCCGACACGTTGATCTCAAACTTCCAGTCTCCAAACTCACAAAGAATAAATTTCTGTTGTTTTAAGCCACCTAGTTTGTGGTACTTATTTTCTCCCTCCATCTTTCTCCCAAATACAGTTAGACAAAAGCACTACTGAAAACTCCACAAATGACACCTGGAGGGTTAGCCCTACCCTGTACTGTTGAAACACTATACTTCCTGTCTCATTAGTCTCACATAATTGGCCCCTTCATTCTCCCCTAACAGCCTTACCAAAATCATATCTGCAGCTGGGCAGCATTTTCCATTCAATACTAGTAAACAAAGGAATCCTCTTGCAACCAAGGATGTAGGATATGGAGAAAAGCCTAGACAGATGAGACACCTTTATAAGGCCTCCACATAATAAGCAATCCCAGTAGAAGAATATTAGGCTATTCTAGAGCTACTAGAAGAAAAGTTACTCCCATGCCCTGACCGGTTTGGCTCAGTGGATAGAGTGTCGACCTGCCATCAGAAGGGTCCCAGGTTTGATTCCAGTCAAAGGCATGTACCTTGGTTGCGGGCACATCCCCAGTGGGGGGTGTGCAGGAGGCAGCTGATTAATGTTTCTCTCTCATCAATGTTTCTAACTCTCTGTCCTTCTCCCTTCCTCTCTGTAAAAAAATCAATAAAATATATTTTTAAAAAATAAAAAGAAAAAAGAAAAGTCACTCCCAATCTAAGAACTATACCCTGACAAGAGCAGGAATGGAGACTGTGAGGAGAAAGGCTGAGCCTACAAGCACTGACTTCACCATTGGCAGAAACCATACACTACACATGCATCTTGTGAACCCCTGAAATGTAAATAATAGTTGTTGTCTCTCTGGTAGCCCACCCAGCAAAGATCATCATGGATATGATATTAATTCTGAGGTACACAAGATGATGACCCAAGAACGGGGCTCAATTGATTGATGAGAGTGGTAAGGGGAGTGGTAGCATCACAGAGTCTACAGGAGGAACTGTACTTTGCCAAACTAATGAGAGGGAGCATTCTAGGACTTTCCCTCCTCAAATACTAGCCTATTGTTGGAATGGTAAATGGAAACTAGAAATATAAGGGGGCTTCTGGTCAAAATGGCACAGTAGGTAAATGCTGTATTCCCTCCTCCCATGACCACATCAAAATTACAACTAAACTACAGAAAAACCATCATTGAGAACTGCCTGTAGGCTAACTGAACAGAACTCTTATAACTAAGAAGAAGCCACGTAGAGACTGGTAGGAGGGGTGGAGACACTGAATGGGCTGATTTGGTTAAATATCAGGAAGGATATCTGGACTGCAGAGGTCCCCCCCTGAGGAGCCAGGAGTCCCAGCCCCACGTTGGACTCCCCACCCCTGGGTTCCAGTGCCACAAACGATGCAATCAAAGGATAGACTTGGCAGGCACCAGGGCCCTGCTCAAGTGAATTCTGCTCTATAAGGTTAGCCCCTGCACAACAGCTCCTCCACTATAGTCACAGCCAGTTATTACAACCAATCAACCTGAGGGTCAATCCCTCCCATTGATGTGTCAACAATGATCAAGGCTAAACTACAACAGAAGGACACACACAAGCTACACAAGGGACATACCTGGAGAACCCAGCTCAGGTGACCAGGGAGACTGCATCACTGGGCCCCAGGGAACACCTACTATATAAGACCACTATACCAAGACCAGGAGACATATCAGCTCTACCTAATACATAGAAACAAATACAGGGAGGCAGCCAAAGTGATAAAAAAAAGAAGGAGAAGAAGAAGAAGAAGAAGAAGAAGAAGAAGAAGAAGAAGAAGAAGAAGAAGAAGAAAAAAAGGACAAAACTCTAGAAAAAGAACTAAACAAAATGGAGACAAGCAATCTATCAGATACAGAGTTCAAAATACTATTTATAAGGATGCTCAGTGATCTCAGTCAGAATTTCAACAAGGAGATAGAGAATATAAAAATTGAGATAGAAAACATAAAAAAGAACCAATTAGAAATGAAGAATACAATAACTAAAATGAATAATATATTAGAGGGGCCCTGGCCAGTATGGCTCAATGGTAGAGCATTGGCCCACAAACCAAAGGGTCATAGGTTCAATTACCAGTCAATGGCACATACCTGAGTTGCAGGTCAATCCCAGGCCCTGGTCAGGGCACATGCAGGAAGCAACTGATCAAGTGTCTCTCTCACATAAATGCTTCTCTCTCTCTCTCTTTCTTTCTCCCTCCCTCCCTCCCTCCCTCCCTCTTTTGCTATCAAAAAAAAATCAATGGAAAAAAATATCCTTGGGCAAGGATTAACCAAAAAAAAGAATATATTAGAGGGAATCAATAGTACAGTAGATAAAGCAGAGGATCAAATCAGTGATTTGGAAGATAAGATAGCAGAAAACACCCAATCAGAGCATCAAAAAGAAAAAAGAATCCAAAAAAATGAGGACAGTTTAAAAGGCCCTTGGGACAACATTAAGTGTTACAACATTCACATCATTGGGGTACCAGAAAGAGAAGAGAGAGAGCAAGGAACTGCAAACCTATTTAAAGAAATGATGATGGAAAACTTCCCTAACCTGGTAAAGGAAATAGACATACAAGCCCAGGAAGCACAGAGAGTCCTACAGAAGGTGAACCCAAAGAGGCCCACATCAAGACACATCATACCAGGTATACCAGTTAATAATGCAAATTTTTTTCAATAGATGGAGTTATACATATGTTGATATGCTTGATAAGTATGCTATTTTGTTGTATCGACAGCAAGCTTCAAAACTTCATATGTCAAATTTTCTGAAGGTGTTAACATCATAGATATTTTTATGCTTAAAAATGTCAAATTTCATGCAAAAAAAAAAAAGCATTTGTGGGAAGTTTTAATTCATTACTTTATTTTGAAAAAAAGTGCTGCTGAAAGTTATTGTATACTTCAGAAAGCTTATGGTGAACATGCTCCATCTCAAGATACTTGTGAACACTAGTTTAAACGCTTCAAAAGTGAAAATTTCGATGTGAAAGACAAAGAACACCCAGGTCAACCAAAAAAGTTTGAAGACCAACAATTACAAGCATTATTGGATAAAAATGTGTGTCAAGAGGCATTCTGGGAAGTTAGTAGTAGGGGATGACAAGGAGGAGAGGTTTGTCAGGAAAGATGGCGGCAAAGTTAAACAACTAAACTGCCGCTGCGCACAACAATTTCAAAAATACAACTAAAAGACAAAGCATCTACCACCCAGAACCACGGGAAAGCTGGCTGAATGGTAGATTTACAACTAAGAAGGAAAAAGAAAGAACAAACGCGGAAGGGCTGAGGTACGGAGGCGCATGAATTGGGCTGGTGGCGGGCGACGGGACACGCAGATTTTTTTCCAACCCGAAGGGAGATAAGCTCCCGATCACTCTGAAATCCAGTTTCTGGGGACACGCGGGGAACCCAGACACCTACGGGGAGAAGCTGGACTCTCGGCCATTGTGTCGGAAAGTGAGAGTGACTTTCTTGTAGAGGTGCGCCCAGCAATCAGTGTTTACTATGCTGGAGCACGGGACGCAGGGACTTGGAAATGGGAAAGGCAGAAAAGGCAGACTAGCAGCCATTGCTGTTTGCCACGCCCTAGCCTAGTGATGCCCTGAGACCCCGCCCCGCCCTGAGACCCGCGCCGCACATTCTACAAACCCACCCAGGCTCCAAACAGCAGCTTTTGCATATAAATGGCCTGCCCTGTGGCAGCTTAACCAAATAAACTGCAGCTCCAGTCAGACTGCTCCAAAACCACTCAAGCAAAGAGGAGAAAACTGCAGTTTTTGCTGTAACTCCTGCTGAGTGGCCTCAGACAGTAGCTGACCTGCACCCCATTGGAGATCCAGAAACGAGGGCATCTAGTGGTCGGTGTGAGACGACACCAGATTTCAACCACTTGCATAAGGGACACATTCAAGAGGCAGACTCAGTGAGTGCCAAAGCCCTACTGCAACAAGTCCCGGCCCATAAACGTGTCTCTAGCACAGCAATTCTTCCTTTATAGACACAGCGGGTCCTCACAGCCAATTGGCCTGGAGGTCAATAAAATAAGAATAGAAGGAAAGTGCCTTCTATTGTTAAACCCTCAGCCAATATCATACTCAATAGTGAAAAACTGAAAGCTTTTCTCCTAAGATCAGGAACAAGACAAGGATGTCCACTCTCACCACTCTTATTCAACACTAGAGGCCCAGTGCATGAAATTATGTATGAGTAGGGTCCCTAGCAGCTGTTGGCTGAAGGCCGGGACCTCCCTTCCCCAGGCTGCCTACTGCTGCTGCTGGCCGGGGCTTCCCTTCACACCTGCCTTGGCCTGTCACTGCCCGCTCACCTGCTCCACCATCCCGCCGTAGTCCTGCTCTTGTCAGGGCCCATCAGGGCTGGCAGCACCTCCACTGCCACCCACTGCCAGTGCTGCATAGCCAACACCCACCATGTTCTGCATCACCCCCTGGTGGTCAGCGCAGGTCTAACTCCTAGTCTGTTGAACTCCCGCCCATGGGGACAATTTGCATATTAGCCTTTTATTATATAGGATAGTACTGGAAGTTCTAGCAAGAGCAATAAGGCAAGAGAAAGAAATAAAAGGCATCCAAATAGGGAAGAAAGAAGTCAAACTGTCACTTTTTGTGGATGACATGATGCTATATGTAGAAAGCCCTAAGGACTGCCAAAAACTACTGGAAATAATAAACAAATACAGTCAAGTTGCAGAAAACAAAGTCAATGTTCAAAAATCTATTGCCTTCCTGTATACCAACAACAAAATTTCAGAAAAAGAAATGAAGAAAACAATTCCTTTTGCAATAGCAACCAAAAGAATAAAATACCTAGGAATAAACTTAACAAAGAATGTGAAAGACCTATACACTGAAAATTACAAAAGATTATTAAAAGGGATTGAAAAAGAAAAATATATTTCATGAAAATTTAAAAAAAAACTCATGTAGCAATACTTGTACCTAACAAAATGACAAAATAGAGTTTAAAACAATGGCTATAACAAGAGACAAAGAATGACCCAGCAATTCCACTTCTGGGTATTTATCCAAAGAAACCCAAAACATTAATTCAAAAAGATAAGTGCATCTAGCCGAAACCAGTTTGGCTCAGTGGATAGAGCGTCGGCCTGCGGACTGAAAGGTCCCAGATTCGATTCCGGTCAAGGGCATGTACCTTGGTTGCGGGCACATCCCCAGTATGGCGTGTGCAAGAGGCAGCTGATTGATGTTTCTCTATCATTGATGTTTCTAACTCTATATCCCTCTCTCTTCCTCTCTGTAAAATATCAATAAAATATATATTTTTTAAAAAAGATATGTGCATCCATATGTTCTTTGGAGCATTATTTACAATAGCCAAGATATGGAAGTAACCTAAGTGTCCATCAATAGATGAATAAATAAAGAAGAAGTGATGCATATGACTCAGCCATAAAAAATGGATTAAATCTGCAACAACATGGAAGGTCCTACAGGGTATTGTGCTGAGTAAAATAAGTCAGACAGACAAAGACAAATACAATATGATTTTACTGATATCTGGAATCAAAAACAAACAAACAAACAAACCAAAAACAAATTTATAGATACAGAGAACATTTTGATGGTTGCCAGATGGGAGGGGGATTAGGAGAGTGGGTGAAAAAGGGGAAGGGATTAAGATGTACAAATTGGTATTTACAAAATAGCCACGGGAATGTAAAGTATAGCGTAGGGAATATAGTCAATAATATTGTAATGACTATGTATGGTGACAGATGGGTACTAGATTTATCAGGGTGATCACTTCAATATATATATATCTATACTAATAAAACAGAAACATGCAAATTAATCATCACTCACCTACACCCACAAGCCACGCCCACCAACCAATCAGGAGCAAATATGCAAATTAACCCAACCAAGAGGGTGGCCGGCCACTGAGTGAGCAGGAGGCTTGGGTTTCCCCGGCGATGGAGGAAGCCAAGTTTTCTGCCCGCTCTAGTCAGCCCTGACCTTCGCTCAAGGCTACAAAGTTTTAATTATAAAAGATAAATAAATCCCAACAAAAATGGCTGCGGCCATGGAGCAAGCAGGAGGCTTGGGTTTCCCCGGCAATGGAGGAAGCCAAACTTCCTGGCCAGCCCTGGCCTCCACTCAAGGCTACAAAGTTTCAATTATAGAAGATAAATAAATCCCAGATCCCAGGGCCTCCACTTGGGTCGCAAGGGGGCGCGGCCAGCCTGCAAACCACCACTGGCCCCTCGCCCAGGCTACCCCACACCCCAAGGGAACCCCCACCCTGATCTGGGACACCCTTCAGGGCAAAACAGCTGGCCCCCACCCGTGCACCAGGCCTCTATCCTAACTAATAAAAGAGTAATATGCAAATTGACCATCACTCCAACACACAAGCTGGCTGTCCCTATGTGGTCAAAGATCCTGCCCCCATGTGGACACAAGATGGCCACCACAAGATGGCCAGCAGGAGAGGGTAGTTGGGAGGGACCAGGCCTGCAAGGGAGGGCAGTTAGGGCGATCAGGCCAGCATGGGAGAGCAGTTGGGAGGGACCAGACCTGCAAGGGAGGGAAGTTAGGGCGATCAAGCCTGCAGGGGAGGGCAGTTAGGGGTGACCAGACTGGCAGAGGAGGGAAGTTGGGGGCAACTGGGCCTGCAGGGAAGGACAGTTGGGGGGACCCAGGCCTGCAGGGGAGAGCAGTTGGGGGGACCAGGCCTGCAGGGGAGGGCAGTTGGGGGGGAACAGGCCTGCAGGGGAGGGCAGTTAGGGCTGACCAGGCCTGCAGGGGAAGGCAGTTAGGGGTAACCAGGCCTGCAGGGGAGGGCAATTAGGGGCAATCATGCTGGCAGGGGAGCAGTTAGGCATCAATCAGGCTGGCAGGGGAATGGTTAGGGGGTGATCAGGCTGGCAGGCAGAAGCGGTTAGGGGCAATCAGGAAGGCAGGCAAGCAAGCAGTTGGGAGCCAGCAGTCCTAGATAGTGAGAGGGATGTCCGACTGCCCGTTTAGGCCTGATCGGGCAGTCGGACATCCCTCGAGGGTTTCTAGATCGGAGAGGGTGCAGGCTGGACTGAGGGACACACACACCCTGTGCACGAATTTCATGCACCGGGCCTCTAGTGTGTGTGTGTGTGTGTGTGTGTGTGTGTGTATGTGTATATCTCACTATGTTGCATACCTGAAACTAATAAAAATATTATATATCAACAGTAATTTAAAAATAAAAATTATTTTTAAATGTTATTTGATTTCAAATTAATATTTATAAAAAAGAAATTAGAAAAAAAAAAAAAAAAAAAAAGAAATTAGAAATATCAGAAAGAAACAAAAAAAAAAAAAAAAAAAAAAGGTTGGGGCAGAGCTGAGGGAGTTCTTGCTTAAAAGCCTGGGACAGAAGTGATGACACACAACTATGAGACATCTTGTTCTCAAAACAAAACTTGGGTTAATCGCCCAGAACTCCTCCATTCATCATTCCTCTGGATACTGTGTCCACTGAGAGAATTATGCAGAGTGCGGTAGTTCAAAAAGGAACTAGTGTGTTCAGAGTTGAGGCAAGAGCATAGTAAAATAAATCAGCTCATATCCTTGAAAACTGCTTTTCAGGTGCTGAATGTAAGCTAGTAGCAGTTAAATTTAGACTTGTTCAGAAACATCAACTACAGTAGCAGATAGAGGTTATTGCAAGGGCAAACACAGACTGAGCTCCAGCCTGTTTCTGGAACATGTGGTCAACCCCATAAAGGGACTGCAGCTCCATTGCCCTGCTGTCTCAATCTGATACAAGGTGGCATGAGCCTCTGCCATCAATTGTCCCTTATCCATAGTATCTCTTACATGAGACTTTAATATTTACAAAAGCTTATAGGTGTTGTATCTCTACATGGCAACTCAAAGATTAAAACAATTTATATACACATCCTCAATCAAAAAAGATACAGCCTGCCGAAACCGGTTTGGCTCAGTGGATAGAGCGTCGGCCTGCGGACTGGAGGGTCCCGGGTTCGATTCCGGTCAAGGGCATGTACCTTGGTTGCGGGCACGTCCCCAGTGGGGGGTGTGCAGGAGGCAGCTGGTTGATGTTTCTCTCTCATCGACATTTCTAGCTCTCTATCCCTCTCCCTTCCTTCCTGTAAAAATCAATTAAAAAAAAATATATATACAATCAAAAAAGATACAGCCTGCCCTAGCTGTGTGGCTCATTTGGTTGGAGCATCGCCCCATACACTGAAAGGTTGTGGGTTCAATTCCCAATCAGGGCATGTGCCTAGGTTGCAGGTTCAGTCCCTGGTTTGGGCGTGTGAGAGGCAACCAATCAATGTTTCTCTTTCATCTCTCTCTCTCTCTCTCTCTCTCTCTCTCTCTCTCTCTCTCTCTCCTCGCCCCCCTCCTCCCTCCCACCCCCCTCCCTTCCTATCTATCTCTCTCTGAAATAGGTAAGCATATCCTCAGGTAAGGATTTTTTTTTTTAAGATTCAGCCATTAACTGGAAGAAAAAGTAAAAAAACAATCTGGCAGCCTAAAGTTAAAAGAATAGAAACAAGATGCTGTCCAAAGCAGGGCATAATTGAAGTCTGTAAACCTGAGTGATCTGCAATGTGTTTAGGGCAGTGATGGGCAACCTTTTGAACTTGGTGTTTCAAACTTCGCCAAAAAACTGAGCATAACTCGGGTAGTGTGTCCCTTTGAGGAAAAAACATTATTTCGCGATATTTATAGTTTAAATAACATAAATGTTTCATCCTCAGCATGCGGCCGCCTCAGTGGCCGCGTGTCATCAGAAGTGGCACTGACACGTGTGTCAGAGGTTCGCCATCACTGGTTTAGGGGAATTTAGACAAAGTATAATCTTCTTCACACAGACAAATATATAGCCTCGATGAGGACATGCCCCTCGTTTACCCATTAAATGGTCATATGGAACACAAGGTGTAACACAATTAAAGGAACAACACCTGCATTTACTAAAGACCAACCATGTGGCATTTCACATTTCTAGCACCATATCTAGTTCTCCAGAAACCCTGTTTCATATCACTCTTCATATTTCACAGATGCAGTAACTACTGCTGAGAACTTAAGGAACTGTCCTAAGTCACACAGAGTTCGGTGTTAGAAGCAGGATATAACTGCCCCATCTAACCCCAAAGGTAGCTGCATGCCTCAAATGTCCAAGTGAATAATGGCACAGATAACATGTTTCAGGAACTCAGAACAGGAATGATCCCTCTGCACTAAGGGATCACTGCCATCATTAAAAAGTCAGTTCTTTTACATCAAGTCCAACCCTCTCCTTTCCCCTAATTGTGAATCCTAAACAAGGATCTATGCAACATCTACTTCAAATATCTCTAGCAAATAGGAAATCACTTACCTTCCCTGAATACACATTCATGTTTTAACAACTGATCATTAGTAAATTCTTCTTTATACAAAGAATTAGTAAATTCTTCTTTATACAAACATCTGTTTGCCATGATGCTGTAGAACCCGATCTGGACGCAGCCTGGCCAGAAACAATATCTGAACTACACCATGAGAGTGTTCAGCGAAAGTCTCACTGCCTGCTGGCTTGGTCCAGACACTGTAGGCAACACCAAACACCTAACCCATGACTAATTCTGTCCCCAAAGCCAGGTCCCTTTGGGACTTACTTTCACCATGAAAATTAACCCTGCAGAATGCCTGATATCTCATGTTACCCCTTCTAAATCAAATTTTACACTCACTCATCTGATTGGCAAAGTCTTGTTCACATGGGCCTCGATGCAAGACAATCAGAGAAAGAAAATCTGTGGATTCTACCGTAGGAAGGCAAGAATCATAATTGAGAATTCTTCTAATACTGGAAGGGTGTTCAAAAGACACTAAGGACCCACCACATGCATGGCAAAGGTCCGCTACAATCCACCATTTGGCTGCCCACCATGAATGTGCACTCTTTTTCCAAACTTTACATTCCCCGAAACAAAAAGTCTCCCATTGAATATAACTCTCACTGTCTTTTGTACAAAAGAAAAAGAGGCTTGACTCTCCCCAGAAATAAAATAGCCCAGTCTCTTCATTTACTGCTTTCAACTCCAAGTACAGGAACTCTATGTGATACCCCATTCCACTTCTAATCTAGTCACACTCCCAATTTGATATTCTGCAAACTGTATATAAACTATAAACTTCACCAACAACAACATATCACATATACAACAGCAGAAGGAGCGAAGAGGAGGGAGAAAAGGGAAATCTGTTGAAATATAGAAATACACACATGACATTGCAAGAAAGAAATATGGACAGAAGTGCAGTCATTTCAGAAAGTGGTCACCTGACTGACACTGTACCTATTCCATTCCCTTGTCCTCAGCCAGTGCAGGCAAAACAAAACTTAGTCTTGGTGAATCTGAACCTTAATGATGCTGTGGAGCTATCATACTTGCCCTGAACACCCTACCTCTCAACTTCTCGTTACATGAATGAAAAACAGAGGCCCTTCATTTGTTTACCCCTCTGCTTTTTGGTCTAACTGGTGTGGGGCTACAGGACAGGACTTCTCCAACTCCAGATTCTCCCCTACTCTGCTGAGGGTAGAATGCAGATGGCAGCAAATAAAAATGCAGGATTCCAGTTATGTTTGAATTTCAGATAGATCATTTGTTTTAGTATAAGTACGTCTCATTCAATATTGGAACTACTACTTAAAAATGATTTGTTATTAAACACGGATTTCACTGAGCAGTCTGTATTTTAAACTGGCAACTCTAGAAAGTGAAAGAATTAGTGCAGGAACTCCTTCGACATGAGGAAAAATGTGTAAATGTTCTATTCTAGGCAAGGTCAGAGCTGAGGGCAACAGAGGACTCTGCCAATATATACTAAGAATTGGATCACCCAATTACAAGCCCAAGCTGAGACCTAGGGCATGATAGAATGATTTGGGGAGGTATTTATGCCCTGTGCTTCCCAGACTCTGAACTAAATGCCTTATAAATCTCCAAGAGAAATGACATGCCATATGTTACTCCACTCTTCCCTGTACTCTCTGCTTCTCCAACTCTGGGGAAACAATAGATATGCACTTGAAACCCAGTTATGATAGTTATGAGTTGTGTGATCTTGGTCATATTTGTGTCTGAGTCTCAATTCTACATCTGTAAAGTGACAGTAATGGTATTTCCCAAGATTATATGGAAAAAAACCTCAGATACTAACATCTGTGTGTTCATATTCTTTTTCAGCAAAAGCAGTTTGATTCCTAATGTGAGAATAGGAAACTCCAGCCCCGCAAAAGCAAACATCCTTCTACATCTATATCCCCATTGGCAGGACTCAACTTCTCTATTTCTCTTTGGTGGTAAAGCAGAAAAGGGCCTTAATTTATAATCAGGAAAGTCTCATTCTGGACCATAAGCCTGGATACATAAAATTGAAATAGTAATAACTACTTCACAGGATTGTGATGAAAATATATCAAAGAGTTATGACAATAAATGATGTGCATAGGCTCTCAAAAAGGCTACTTCCAATCCCATTTGCTCTTGTGATAATGTGTGTGAAATCCTAAAACAAGGTATATTCCCTTCCCGCATCTACTCTTTTTGGATCTCTCTTCTGCCAATGAACATTTGATTCAGAGGAAGCGAGAGATCCAGATCAACGTTTTTCAAATTGCAGGAAATAATCCTTTAAGTCGATGCTGCTCACATTTTTAACATGGAATGGAATGCAATAGTTATTACTATTTCAATTTTATGTATCCAGGCTTATGGTTCAGAATGAGACTTTCTTGATTATAAATTAAGGCCCTTTTCTGCTTTACCACCAAAGAGAAATGCAATGCAATGCAACGAAATTGAATCAAATCGAATCGAAACTAACAGAGAGCACTGTACGTGGTAAAGATAAATATTGTTTGCTGAAACTTTTGATTCATTTGTATGTGTGTATGTTTGTGCTCATGTGCTCACATATAACGTGTATGGCATTGAGTCATTTTGCAAAATGCATTTCCTACTATGAGCTATATAGCCATAAAAGTGCATATGCTCCTGAATGCTCAGTGTAACAAATCTCCCCCACCCATGTTTCTTATGGGCCTCTAACAAACTGCCCTAACTGGGAAGGACATGATTCCCCCATGACCCCACTCCAGATACGGCACCATGGTGGAGAATTCATCCTGGAAAACAGGACTTCACCTCTAACAAAACAAAGGGCAGCTCTGGGGAAACTTCAGATCAAAAAGACAGCCAGCTTAGAATGAGAGAAAAAAACATGACTACCAGTTCCTGTGGTTACCAGCACTGCCCTTTCCTCTCTTGCTGCGAGTTATAAAGCCCAAGATTAGAAAACAGAAGCGGAGCCTGCCATGGGCAGCCTCTCTGAGAAGATGGGTCATCTTCCTCTTCCCCTGCTGATCTTCCTCCTATGCTCCAGATCTGAAGCCGGTGAGTCTCAGAGCCCTTCCCTCTAGAACAGTGATGGCGAACCTCTGACACGCGTGTCAGTGCCACTTCTGATGACACGCGGCCACTGAGGCAGCCGCATGCTGAGGATGAAACATTTATGTTATTTAAACTATAAATATCGTGAAATAATGTTTTTTCCTCAAAGGGACACACTACCCGAGTTATGCTCAGTTTTTTGGCGAAGTTTGAAACACCAAGCTCAAAAGGTTGCCCATCACTGCTCTAGAAGCTTCAGGACCAGTTCCTAAAACAAAATTGTGTCTGAATATAGCCGACTCTGAAACAAGAGAGGGGCAGGCTATCTCTTCAAGAGTCCAGAGTGACATTTCCACTTGGGATGCGCCCACCCATTCTCTGCAGCCTATGGTAGCTCCCAGGAACAAGGAACCCCGCGTTGATTGGGGAAAATTCCAGAGCAATTGGGAGGAAAGGGGGTATCTTCTCTAACATGTGTGATCATGCGGATAAAGTCCTATGTTCTCTTCACCTTCTGAACTTTGGGGCTACACATTACCTTATAATTTGGCCCTCTTGTGTCACAGGTCAAGGACAGAAGCCTGGAGAGCTTGTCCTGCAAGGTGACACAAGAGGGTTGAGGCTGGGCAGAATGGGGGTGGGGGAAATCTGAGGTGAAAAAATGCCTGAGTGGCATCTGAGGCCGGTTGGCTATTGTGCCTGAAGGAAGGAATGAGAATTCATGTAGAAGGCTGTGCCTGGGGAAAGCTGATATCAAAGACACCTGAGAGGGAAGATGAGCAGAATGCAGGGTGAGGATGAGATTCAAGAGAAGCCTCTCTCACCTTTCAAATCTGTTCAGGCCTGTGGCTCTCTGTTCCAGGGGACATCATCAGGGACACAGTGCAAGCCTCACTCCCACCCCTACATGGCCCACCTGGAAATTGTCACTCCCCAGAATTCAGTGATGCATTGTGGTGGTTTTCTGATAAGACGGAACTTTGTGCTGACAGCTGCTCACTGTGCAGGGAGGTAAGAAACAGGGTCTTGTTTATCTCCAGATGAGAGATAAACATCCAGGGTAGCAACCAGGGACATCCCCACAGGGGGGCCTAGGGAGGGACTCCTGAGCCTGGGTCACTTTAAAGAGAGGTAAGAATTGGGCTAAGGAAATTATTCTCACAATTGAATGGATGCCCTCACCCTCAGTCATTGTGCACTCAGCTCCCCTAAAAAGGAATAGGGACCCCATCCAAGCATTCCTCCTCTAAAAGTAGTTCCCCCTCTCCCCAACCCCAACACATAAGATGCCCAACTCACTTCTCAGGGCTCCACCCAGTTCCCTGGGCCACTTCCTCTCTGCTCTTTCCAAGAACACTGGCCCTTAGTTCTCAGGGACCTAAACCCATCCTTTCCATGGGAGGCAGGAAACAGAGTCCACCTGAGACCCCACCTCTTCCTCTTTTTTTCTGACATCTCTTTCTCCAAAGGGCTGGCCCTCATATAGGACTCCCTGAATTAGGAAGTGCTAACCCTGCCCCCTGGGTCCTCCATGGCCTGCTCAGTCACTAGCATTTCCTCAGAGTCTTGGAAATTGTCTCTATTCCCTCAGAAAAGCTTTCCCTGAGTAAAACCTGCGCCCCCCCAAATGCCACAGTAACCCAGGAAAAGGAGAGTGGGTAGAGTCCTGTGACCTACTGAGAGATTCCAGTCCACTTATCTCAGAAAGGGTACATCTCAGGAGAAACTCCAAACCGCCACTGATTCTCCTTGACCTTCCTTCTCCTTCACAACAGGTCTATAATGGTCACCCTTGGAGCCCATAACATAACAAAGAAAGAAGACACACAGCAGAAGCTTAAGGTCACAAAACAATTCCCTCATCCAAAATTTGATTATATTCTTGCTCATCATGACATCATGTTACTAAAGGTGACAACATCTTTCTTCCCCTTCTTCACTTCCTGTTCTCTCATGCTTCTCCTTCAGGTCCCCATTGCCCTGAAATTTTCCCAACCTGCCTCTGGACTACACCTCCCCTCAACTCAACTCTCTGGACGTGGCTCTATTGTGAAGCAATGTACACTCCCCCTCCCTGATTGCTTCCAACTGCACCCTAACAAATCTCTAGCACTGACAGCCTCTCATTCCCTTCACAGTTGAATGAGAAAGCCAACCTGACCCTGGCTGTGGGAACACTCCAGTCCATGATTCTTGGATGTTCTTATGTGAATAAGATCCACAGCAGAGGTGCTGGGAAAGAATCTCTCCATGGCGTGCAGACCGCCTCATTAGGGTTTTAACAACACATGTGATTAAATTCTGACCCATCCAGGGGATGCATACAAGGGCTGGTCACCCAGCATCCTAAGTCCTCGCAGCTGTCTTAGACAGCTGAGAGAGAAACTGAGACACGGTTCCAAGAACAGCACATTTCTGACCCACTACATACGTCCACTCCCCTGGCCCAGATCCCAAGTAGGTTTTAATTGGAGAATCATCTGCCTTTTCTTCTGCTTTCTATCTCAGTCAGGTCAAATAGTATCCAGCCAAGACCACTGCCTCCGCGGTCCAGGACCCACTAAGCTTACAATCCTAAGCTTCCATTGGTGCAGGCCTTTATAGTAAGGGTCCTGGGGAAAATTTCTAGGCAAGAGTTAAGAAAGGAAGAGCCAGCTAACTGTTTTCCACCCCTGTAGAATTTTTTAGCCTTTCAGAGAATTCAGCATTAGAGCCAGACATAGCTGTTAAGTTAGAGACATTGCTTTTAATGGAGTGCCTTGCGGAGTGTCTGTGGATTGTGCTTCCATTGGAAAATGTATTTAGGCAGGTCTTTAAACAGCCCAAAAGGCTCTTTTACAGGCCCCATCTTTAAGTCTCCCTGCAGGTCAGCAGCATCAACCCCTAAATTCATCTGTCTCCAGTGAGCCTTCAATGCCAGCACAGGAGGAGGATGTAGCTGCATTGCCATCAGCTAAATCACCAGATTTCTTCTCATGTGAGCCTCTAAAGGACCTGAAACTTCTCTTTCGAAGGGATCCTGGGAAGACAATGAGTGCCAGATAAGTAACATACTCTGGTATTTCTAAATAATCAGTATTTTAATCTTTTTAACAACTCTTATTCTGCCTTTTTATAAGTGTCATCTAAACCCTAGGCTGGTACCTGGAGACCTTCTCTGTCCTTACTGGGACCCAGAAACACCACAAGATACTCCTGCTTATATCCCCTCTCTGTAACCCTCGTACAGTACATTTATCAAACCATGCTGGCTCCTCAAATCCCTAACTACTAATTATATTATAAGCAGCCCAACTCAGAGTAAAATGTGCTAAATCTTGGTCTATAGGACAACCTATGCTACCTCTACCACCAACCAAAACCACTTCCTCAGGCCTTGGTTTATACTGTTTCATTATTGCTCATCTTTAATCATTGCTTGTTGTGTTTCATATTCTCCATTTAGAAGCCCTAAAGCTGTAATTGGTCCTTCACATGCAACAGCAAATGGAGGCCACTACATCCATCTTCTGCGGACCCTTAGACCACCCACTTCTGATGGGACCCTGACTGCCACCCCAAACTATGACCCCTTTGCCAGCAGGAAGCAGCCAGAAAGATGCGGCATCCCCTGTCCCCAATGGCAGTTGGGGTTTCCTAATCAGAGGGGGGACTGAAGCAGGAATTTTGGAGGAACATAGGCAGGCTAAGGGATTTTTTAGAAATGAGGGTCCGTGGAAAAGCATGGGGCTGCAGACTGGGAGAAAGTACATTTTCATAACACAAGGAAGCCAGGTGCAGTTACATCTCCATAAGACAAGGGAGCAGCAACAGTTGCATTTACATAAGACAAGGGAACTGGAAGTAGCCAAGAAAGGTCTATATTTACAGAATAAAGAGAAGGAAGCCCTTCATTCACAAGAAGAAGAAAGCCCAAAGGGTATAGGAAAACAATAAGGAAGGAGGAGGAAGAACCTCACTTGTGCCATGTGAGGTTTGACCTTTGAGCCCAGGAGTTACTATAGTAACCAGTCTAAGGAAATAGTGACCAATCAGAGGGATTAGCAAGGCACCAGGATCTGTAGCCTACATAAGCCATAGAGAAAGCGAACCCAATGGGACTTTTCCCCCTCCCTACTTGAGAGTCCATTCTGTGGGATGCTTCCCTCTCCCCACGTGGGAGTCTGTACTTGTTCTTCCATAAATCTCCACCTTCGCTATAAAAAAAATAAATTACACCAGAGCCTTCCTTGCCTTAATTATCAACCTTATATCAAGATTTATTTTAGTAATATTCAGAATTACTAAGAACATTTTGAATTGCAAGCAAGATGTATGATGTTTACAACATCCCTGACCTCTCTCCACTTAATGCCAATAGCAACCCCCTCCACCTCTAAGCTATGACAACCAAAAATGTCTTCAGGCATTGTTAGATGTCCCTCAGAGGGGTAGGCGGTGGATGGGACAGGAATCACCCTCAGTTGAGAACCACTGATTTAGATACATTATGTAGAAAAGGCAGTTAGTACTATATAGGGTCCACCTCGATAAGAAAAGATCTACCATCTGTGGAGCTTTAATCTGAGATGTAGATTACTTCTCACTCATTGCTTCAATACATATTCTTGGAGCTGATAAGAGGAGGGACAGCATCACAAGTTCTGCACATGCAACACCCTGCCAAAGGGCTACACCCAAACCAGCAGGAAGTCAAAAGCCTGGAGCCTGCACAGCACAAACTCTTGTCAGGTGATGGACTGGCTAGAGGAGAGAAAACAGGGCAGGATAGGGACAGATACACAGGATCCTGCAGCTAATAGCAGTCCTCACTGAGGGTATGATGAATCCTTTCCATGAAGTGAACTCTTTCTGGAAATTCATCTTTAAGAAATAATCAGAGATATACAAAAAGAGTCATGAATAAAGAATTTAACCTCAGCTTTTTTTAAAAATATATGTTATTGATTTCAAAGAAGAATTTGTGCACCGGGCCTCTAGTGTGCATATAAGATCCTTAGTTATTCTCTTCCCCCCCGCTCCCCTTCCCTCTGAGATTCATCAGTCTATTCCATGTTTCCAAGCCTCTGGTTCTATTTTATTCATCAGTTTATTTTGTTCATTAGATTCCTTGTTCATTTATTTTGATTTTTAGATTTAATTGTTGATAGATATGTATTTACTAGAGGCCCAGTGCACGAAATTCGTGCATGGAGGCCAGGGGTGTCCCTCAGCCCAGCTTGCACCCTCTCCAATCTGGGACCCCTTGAGGGATGTCTAATTGCCCGTTTAGGCCCGATCCCACTGGACATCCCTCTGACAATCCAGGACTGCTGGCTCCCAACTGCTCGCCTGCCTGCCTTCCTGATTGCCCCTAACCGATTTTGCCTGCCAGCCTGATCACCCCTAACCACTTCCATGCCAGCCTGATTGATGTCTAACTGCTCCCCTGCCAGCCTGTTTGCCCCAACTTCCCTCCTCTGCCGGCCTGGTCACCCCTAACTGCCCTCCTCTGCAGGGTTGATCATCTCCAACTGCCCTCCCTTGCAGACCTGGTCCCTCTCAACTGCGTTCCCTTGCAGGCATGGTCCCTCCCAACTGCCCTCCCCTGCTGGCCATCTTGTGTCCACATGGGAGCAGGATCTTTGACCACATAGGGGCAGCTATCTTGATCTTGTGTGTTGGAGTGATGGTCAATCTGCATATTACTCTTTCATTAGATAGGATTGCTAGTATATTGTTCATATTTTCTCTTCTTCTTCTTCATGACCCTTCAACATTTCATGTAATACTGGTTTGATGGTGAACTCCTTTAGCTTTTTCTTGTCTGTGAAGTTCTGTTCCCCGGCCAGCGGGGTCTTCTAACGGGGGTACCGAGGTGGTACACCTAAGAGAATGAGAGACAGACAAGGGACGCAGAAGAATGGAGGCAAGACAAAAGGGTTTCTGATCAAGCCTCGAAATTTTATTTTTCACAGCGTTCCTTATATGTGGTTTCTAGAAGGGGAGATGCCTAGGAGGGATGGGGGCTGAAAGGGTCATGTGGACTTAGATAATTGACTAAGGTCGTAAAGGGTGCTGACTATAAAGAATATGGCGGTTGAAGGGCAACTATGGAAAGAATGCTTTGTCCTCATGCAAGAGGAAGTGGGCCTAGTTTCAGTAACTTACTGAAGTAAGGTCAGAGTTAATCCTTTGACCAACTCTTGGCTCCTGACAGTTCTTTATCTGAATAATTCTAAATGAGAGCTTTGCTGGATAATCTTGGTTGTAGGTCCTTGCTTATTCATCACTTTGAATACCTGCAAAGTTTCTATTGAGAAATCAGCTGACAATCATATGGGCACTCCCTTGTGGGTAACACTGCTTTTCTCTTGCTTCTTTTAAGATTCTCTCTTTGTACAACTCTGAGACCATGTGGATTCCGGCAACAGAGAGGAATCGACAGGACTACTCCAGCCATGAAGACAGAAGAGAAGCAGTCCAGAGATGGAAGACACTGACGCTGCCTTGCCATACTAGCAGTCAGCAGCTGTGCATCACTGCAGGTTGCCCAGGACCAAACCAGAGAGGGTCGGACCTGCAATACCACCATCTGTCCACCATCCAGAACTGAAATGTCATTGCTGACATGTACACATATGGAGCTGTTTGACATTGAAATTGGGTCTCAAAAGAACTGTTGGCCCAGAAAGAAACTCACTACAGACTGATTCATTTGCCTTTCAGCATAACCATTATTGCTTGTCTCATTTTCAGTTCTTATAAGTGTATTTCTAATAGCACATGATCTCACTCATCTAGGGCAAATGATGAACAACATAGACTGATGAACAAGAACAGAACCAGAAACAAGGAGGCATGAATCAGACTGTAGGGCCTCAGAGGGAGGGTAGGAGAGGGTGGGGATAAAGGGGAGAGATCAACCAAAGGACTTGTGTGCATGCATATGAGCCTAACCAGTGGTTAAGGACAACAGGGGGGTATGCGTGGGGAGGGGTGTGGGATGGGAATGGGGGGATGAGGACAAATATGTGATACCTTAATCAATAAAGAAATTTACACAAAAACAAAACAAAAAAAGATTCTCTCTTTGTCTTTAACCCTTGGCATTTTAATTATGATGTGTCTTGGTGTGGGCCTCTTTGGGTTCATCTTGTTTAGGACTCTCTGTGCTTCCTGGACTTGTAAGTCTATTTCTGTCACCAGGTAGGGCAAGTTTTCTGCCATTTCTTCAAATAGGTTTTCAATATCTTGCTCTCTCTCTTCACCTTCTGGCACCCCCATAATGCAAATGTTGGTAGGCTTGAAGTGGTACCAGAGACTCCTTATACTATCTTCATATTTTTGTATTCTTTTATCTTTTTTTAATATATTTTTATTGATTTGAGAGAGGGAGAGAAAGATAGAAACATCAATGATGAGAGAGAATCATTGATCGGCTGCCTCCTGCACACCCCCTACTGGGGATGGAGCCCACAACCAGGGTATGTGCCCTTGACCAGAATCAAACCTGGGACTCTTCAGTCCTCAGGCCAACACTCTATCCACTGAGCCAAACTGGCTAGGGCTATTCTTTTTATCTTTCTGCTCTTCTGATTGGGTGTTTTTTTTTGCTTCCTCATACTCAAAATCATTGATTTGGTTCTTGGAATCCTCTACTCTACTGTTGAATCACTGTAAATTATTCTTTTTTTTTTTCATCCTCACCTGAAGATATTTTTCCATTGATTTTTACAGAGAGTGAAAGAGAGAGAAAAAGACAGAGAGAAATATCGATGTGAGAGGAACACATCAATTGGTTGCCTCCTGCATGAGCCTCGACAAGGGACCAGGCCAGGAGGAGCCTGCAACTGAGATACATGCCCTTGACTGGAATAGAACCTGAGATCTTTTAGTCCACAGGCCAACACTATCCACTGAGCCAAACTGGCTAGGGCTAAGTTATTCTTTATTTCAGTTAGTGTACGCTTAATTTCTGACTAGTCCTTTTTCATGTCTTTGAAAGTCTCCCTAAGATCTTTATAAGCCTAACCAATGGACACAGACACCAGGGGAGTGAGGGCATGAGTTGGGGGGGAGGTGTTGGGGGGACAATGGGAGGATAAGGACACATATGTAATGCCTTAATCAATAAAGAGAGGGGAGAAAAAGAAAGTCTCCTTAAGATCCTTTAAAGTCTCATTAAGTCCCTTGAGGCTCTCTTTTAGTCCCTTGAAGCTCTTATTAAGATCCTTGAGCCCTCACTGGTTTGGCTCAGTGGATAGAGCATTGGCCTGTGGACTGAGGGTCCTGGGTTCAATTTTGGTCAAGGGCACATGCCTGGGTTGCGGGTTCAGTCCCTAGTGGGGGGGCATGCAGGAGGCAGCGGATCAATAATTCTCTCTCATCATTGATGTATCTCTCTCCCTCTCCCTTCCTCTCTGAAATCAAAATATTTATTTTTTTTAAAGATTCTTGAGCAACCTTAAAACCATTGTTTTAAAGCCTGTATCTAGTAGTTTGCTTGCTTCCATTTCACTTCATTTTTTTTCTTGATATTTCCTCTGTTCTTTCATTTGTGACATGTTTCTTTGTCTCTGCATTTTGACTGCTTCCCTGTGTTTGTTTCTATGTATTAAGTAGAGCTGCTATGTCTCCTGGAATTGGTAGAGTGGCCTTGTGTAGTAGGTGTCGTATAAGGCCCAGTGGCTTAGCTTCCCCAGTCACCTAAACTTGGCACTCTTGGTGTGCCCCTGTGTGGGCTGTGTGCAGTCATATTGTAGTTGAACCTTGATGCTGTTGGTGTCACTGGAAGGAGTTTATGTCCAGGCCAATTGGCTATGAGAACCTGCTCCAACTACAGTGGAAGAGCTGCTGTGCAGGAAACACCCCAATGGAGCATGATTTTCTTTAGTGGGGCTTTGGTGCTCACTGAGTCTGACCCTTGAGTGTGTCACTTGTGGATGTGTAGAATTATAATCTGGTATGGTCTGAAGGTGTCCACCAGGTGTGCTGGCTCTGAGGCACCCAGGAGATGCAAAGTCAGCTACTGCCTGGGATCCCCAGGCAGGAGCTACTGAGTGATCTGCAGATGGCTGCTGCCTGTATTGGGCTTGGAAGTGCCCAGGAGAGGCCAACCTGTAAAGCAAGGCAGGCTGGTGCTAGTGCCAGATCTTGGGCCTCTTATTGATAGGTATGGGGCACACTGAAGCCAGTTGCTACTTTCTTAAGAGATTTAGGAAACTATGAAGCCTGAGCCAGGAGAGGCTATTCATATGGAAAAGCCATTGCAAACAGTGTGGATGGGGCTGAAAATTGGATGGGGCAGGGTCTCAGGGAATCATCAAGGCAGAGTGAACATTGTGAGTCAAGCTGATGGAAACTCAGATATGGCTGCGAGTCAGCTCTGCGATGGGAGATATTCCAGCACAGGAACAATGATGCCTGTGAGCACCCCAGTCTGGGAGAAAGCTGCCCTGAGCTCTTTCCCTGACATCAAACAATCCAGTTCCTCCCCAAATGCACTGGAGCCTAGAGGGATGGAGTCCAACTAAGTCCTTGTGCCCAGCCTTTAAGAGGAACTTCCTGGGTCTCCAGCAACCTCTGTGTCACTCAGCTGCAATCCCCACTGATTACGGGGACTTCTCTTCCCAGCTCTGGAACCCTGGGCTGGGAGTCTGGTGTAGGGCTGGGACCACTTGCTCCTCAAGGGCGCCTCCACTGCTGGGATATCCCTCCTAGTTAAAAACACCAGCCTGTTCCGTGCCTTGGCCCCTTCTACCAGTCTCTATGTGCTTTCTTCTTTACTTCTCTAGTTGTAGGACTTCCACTCACCCAGATTTCAGGCAGTTCCGAATGATGGTTGTTCTGTATTTTAGTTGTAGTTTCGATGTGGTTGTGAGAGGCGGCAAATAGTGGCATTTACTTATGCCACCATCCTGTAATGCTTTTTAAAAGCAATATAAAAATCTCTCTATAGCAGAATCTCAGTTTTGTAAATGTACACTGAGTGGCCAGATTATTATGATCTCTGAATGCATAATAATCTGGCCACTCAGTATATATCCTACCTAATAATAGACAAATATGCAAATTGACCGTACCTTCGCTATGCCCGCGATTGGCCAGGAGGCGCGGGGGGGCAGGACTCGGGGTGGCCGGGGTGGCCGATTGGGCCGGCGGGACGCTGAGCTCGCGTCGCCAGTGGCGGCTCGAGCTCAGCGTCTGCACCATGGCTGTGCTGCGGCACAGAAGGGGCCTCTGGGGCAGCAAGCTCACGTCCCACCGTGGACCATCAAAAGCGGGGGAGCTGGGTGCCTGTCCGCTCAGGCACCAGGCCTTTCAGAAGCCTTCGCCGCGCCGAAGGCTTCTGAAAGGCCTGGTGCACCAGCAGACAGGCACCCAGCTCCCCCACGATCGAAAGCAAAAACGTGAGAATTGGGTGCCTGTCCACTCAGGCACCAGGCCTTTCAGAAGCCTCCGCCACGCTGGAGGCTTCTGAAAGGCCTGGTGCACCAGCGGACAGGCACCCAGCTCCCCCATGATCGAAAGCAAAAGCATGTAGGGGACCCTACACGTGCATGATTCAATCATGCACTGGGCCTCTAGTCCTATATAATAAAAGGCTAATATGCAAATTGTCCCCTCAACCAGGAGTTCGACCAGCAGGCAGGCCGGCCAACCGCCCATGTCCCTACCCCCTGGCCAGGCTGGCCGGACCCCACCCATGCACGAATTCATGCACCAGGCCTCTAATATATATGTATATATATATATGCACACACACACACACACACTGAGTGGCCAGATTATTATGCGTTCAGAGATTATAATAATCTGGCCACTCAGTGTATGTTTTATGTATGCATAGAAAAAAATTGGAGAGCTTATAAAACAGAAAGACCTTCCCAGAAGACTATGAAACCAGAGCAGAGAGGATCCAGATCCCCAGGACAGAAAGTACAGGAGAGACCCATGACCCTCTAGACCCAGAGCTGAGGGAACCACTCACAGTAGCAGCTGTAAGGGAACCCCAAATTAGACACTGCTGAGGCCTACCACTCAGGGTCCAATGCCCTGATTCAGCCTAAGCTAAGGGAAAGAGAAAGAAGCTAACACTGCTCAAGTCAAAACACATTGTCTGAGTACTGACTATATGCCAAGATGCAGTGCTGTGCATGTAACAAAAGGGGAGGGATCTGTGTCAGTATGGGGGCTTCTTTTTCCTGGGAAGACCCTGGACATTTCCTCTTCTCACTGTAAAAGATCTCATGACTGCACACCCCATATCAGTGCCCCAAGCCAGAGAGAGATTAGGTAGAAACTGACAGATCTCTGCCCAGATTATGTGATTTGTGGTTAAGACCACTATTTACTGAGTCCATGTTTTTTATTAAATGATGAAAGGCTTCTGTCCTTACTCAACCTTTCAGTACTTTCAACTTATTTGGATAGTTGAAGTGTTTGAAGTTTTTTTGTTTTGGTTTTGTAACATGGCTTTAGGGCTATCAGACATCATGGCTCCCAGAAGAGGAGTTGGCTGCATTACTTTGGGTTGGTTTCCTCATCAATGGTTGCATCACTGAGCAGGGGTAGCCAGGAAGCTAAGATCTTTGTTAGTTTTCATTATGCTTTTCCTGATTAAAATCTTCTGTTGTTATGACTTGAAAAGATCACTACCTTGAAGAATTAGCATCCAGATGAAACAAACTGACTGTAGGGCAGGAATGGACCAGATCATTTCAGAGGAAGGAGGGTGCTGATACTGTTAGTGTCCTATCCATATTCCATCACTGCTCACTGAGATGAGCCTCTCCAGATGGCTTCTGACTCCAATCACCCATAACCCTCTCCCTATGAGCTTTCTCTGGTTGTAGGAGCATGCTCAGCCAGTGCACACACCAAACCAGAAATGGCCCCTACAGCGGTCTCAAACCATGATGGATGGGAACTGGTTGATAATATTGTCCTGGTGGGATAACTCTGAGGAATGTCTATCACCATCTCCCAATAGTCCCATGCAAGATGAAGTTGTTAACAGAGGCAATCTGCTCATTAACACACCCTGTATTCTCTCCTTTCCTTCTCTGTTTCACTTCACTTTTCTCTTGATGCTTCCAGGAACCACATCACAATTATACTGCCTGCACTCAAATCATTGTATCAGGATCTGTTTCTCAAGGACCCTAATCTAGACATCAGGATTTATTTAATACTGCTGGCTTTTGTGTCCAACAACTTATTAAGGCTACAGTGGTGGCAGCTGCTCTTAGAGTTTCACTATGCCACCCAAGATGACAAACAAAAAGATGTTGGAAAGTTGGCCAAGAAAGACAAACACCCAGTAAACAAATCTGGGGGCAAAAAGAAGACATGGTCTTAAGGCAAAGTTTGGGACAAGCTCAATAACCTAGCCTAGTTTGGCAAAGCAACATATGACAAATTCTCTCAGGAAGTTCCCAGCTATAAGCTTATAACCCCAGCTGTAGTCTCTGAGAGCCAGAAGATCTGTGTTCCTTGGCCAGAGCAGCCCTTAGGAGCGCCTTAGTAAACTAGTTTATTAAACTAGTTTCAAAGCACAGAGCTCAAGAAATTTACACCAGCAACACCAAAGGTGGGGATGCCACAGCTGCTGGACACAAGATGCAGGAACAGGTACCATCAGCTGTACATTTTGAAAAGTAAAACTTTATTAAATCCAAAAATTAAACTACTATAATTAGTACAATATGATATTGATGCAAAGGCAATCAATTGGAGCAATAAAACAGAATAAAGTCTAGAAATAGACATATTCATCCATGGGCACTCAGTTTATGGAGGAACTACAGAAGTCATTTTTGTACAAGAGCCAAGTGAATATCCATAGGGAAAGATGAAATTTGACCCCTATCTTACAAAACCACAAAAATCAATTCCAGTTGACCCACACCTGAAAGGTAAAATAAAACTTCTAGATGATGTGACCAAGGAGTAGCTTTATTAACTTGGGGTTTAGAAAGATTTCCTCAAGCACATAAAAATCACTAACCTTAAAGGAAGTTTCTCAACCTTGCACAATTGACATTTTGAAACAGATAAACTTTTGTTGTGGAGGATTGTCCTGGGCATTATAGGATATTTAACAGCATCCCTGGCCTACCCACTAGATGCCAATAGCCACCACTACCCCAGTTATAATGAGCAAAATTGTCTCCAAGACATTGCCAAGTGTCCCTTGGGGGTCCAATTACCAAAATTGGGGGGGGGGGGGGAGGCACAAACTTTAAATCTAAGATAACAACAACAAAAAATAGTCTAAGTATGTCCCAAATATTACCTGAAAAATACATTAAATTTTTTCATTGTGTATCTGGTATTCACATTTAACTAGATGTCACATATTTTATCTTATAACCCTATCTGAGGAGCAAAATCACCCCAGTTGAGAACTACCATCTTAAAGAAAAAAATGACTTGATAAACTAGACTATAAGGACTTCTAGTCATCAAAACACATCTTTAAGAGAGTGAAAAGGCAAGCCACAGAGTAGAGAAAGTTCCTTGTATCACATATACCAACAAAGGGCTCATATGAAGAATCCTACCTAATAAAAGAGTAATATGCAAATCAACCATCACTCTGCTACACCCACAAGCCACGCCCACCAGCCCATCAGAGCAAGTATGCAAATAAACCCAACCAAGATGGCTACAGCCACAGAGAGCAGGAGGGAGGCTTGGGTTTCCCAGGCAATGGAGGAAGCCAAGCTTTCCACCTGCCCTTGCCAGCCTAGGCCTCCACTCAAGGCTACAAAGTTTCAATTATAAAAGGTAAACAAATCCAAACAGAAATGGTGGCAGCCACAGAGCTGGAAAGAGCGGGAGGCTAGGTTTGCCCCTGGAAATGGAGGAAGCAAAGCTTTCCGCACACCCTGGCTGGCCCAGGCCTCCCCTTAAGGCTACAAAGTTTCAATTATAGAAGGTACATAAACCCCTAAAGAAATGGCTGCCAGCCACAGAGCGAGCAGGAGGCTTGGCTCCACTCCAGGCTACTAAGTTTCAATTGTAGAAGGTAAATAAATTCCAGATACCAGGGCCTCCACTTGGGTCACCAGGGGGCGTGGCTGGCCTGCAAACCATCACAGGCCTCTCACTCAGGCTGCTCCATGCCCCAAGGGAACCCCCACCCTGATCCAGACACCCTTCAGGGCAAACCAGCTGGCCCCCGCCCATGCACCAGGCCTCTATCCTATCTAATAAAAGAGTAATGTGCAGATTGACCATCACTCCAACACACAATATGGCTGCCCCCATGTGGTCAAAGATCCTGCCCCTATGTGGACACAAGATGGCCACTACAGGATGGCCAGGAGGGGAGGGCAGTTGGGAGGCACCAGGCCTGCAAGGGAGGGCAGTGAAGGCGATCAACCCTGCAGGGGAGGGCAGTTAGGGGTGACCAGGCCGGCAGAGGAGGGAAGTTGGGGGCAAACAGGCTGGCAGGGGAGCAGTTAGACATCAATCAGGCTGGCATGGCAGTGGTTAGGGGGTGATCAGACTGGCAGGCAGAAGTGGTTAGGGGCAATCAGGAAGGCAGGCAGGCGAACAGTTGGGAGCCAGCAGTCCTGGATTGTGAGAGGGATGTCCGACTGCCCGTTTAGGCCCGATCCCACCTGGATCAGGTCTAAATGGGCAGTCGGACATCCCTCGAGGGGTCCCAGATTGGAGAGGGTGCAGGCTGGACTGAGGGACACCCCCCCCCCCGCCCCCATGCATGAATTTCGTGCACCGGGCCTCTAGTTTAAAATAATGTCTATCAATCAATAAGAAAAAATGAGACAACACAATAAAAATACTTGAATAAGAAATTCACAAAATATTAAATTGGCCAATAAATATATTAAAGCTACCCAACATCGTTAGTAATAAGGATAATTCAAATTAAAACCACAATACAATACCACTACATGCTCACCAAAACAAAATGGCTAATAAAAAAGTTTGTTAATATCAAGTATTGGCCAGGAAAGTGATAGGAACTCTCATACATGGCAGGAGGGAGAATAAATTGACTCAACCACTTTGAGAAACTGAAAATGCACATATCCTATGATCTATCAATTCCACTCCTAGGAATACACCCAAAAGATATCTGCATAATAAAGCATGAACAAGAATGCTCATAGCAACCTGATATTCGAAAACAACCAGAAAGTCCATCAAGAGTAGAATGGGGGGAAAAAGACTTCTCAATTTGGTTACACCACATGGCATACTAATCTCTATAAAAATTAACCTCAATAAAAGTATAACAACATGGACGAATCTCACAAGCACAATGTTGAGAGAAGAGAAAAAAAGCCAGACTAAAAAGAAAACCTATTGTGTCAGTCCATTTATAAAGAGTTCAGAAGCAGACAAAACTAACCTATGGTGTTAAAAGTCAAGATAGCAGTTGCCTTTGGTGAGGATGGAAAAGGTAGGAACTAAGAGGAGGCGCATAGCTTGGGGAATGGCAGGCCTCTGGAGGACTGGTACTGTTTCTGCCCCTGACTGGGGTCGTGCTTACATGCGTATGTTTATTCTGATAACGCACTAAGTTACATTAATGTTATACTGCACTTCAAAGTTTGGGGGTTTTGTTAAGTTGGTTTTTAGTACCCCTAAGTTTTTTGGTTACTCATTTCTAGTTAACATTTAAATCTTGATATTCAGTGACTTCTCTTTTTTTCTCATCCAGCCAATTTTACTATATTTTATTTAAAGGTGTGTTTTTACTTACAGCAGCCAGCCTCCTGGACTATGCTGGTTAGTCACTAAGGAGGAGGATTTTAAGTGCCTGAAAACATTAATCCAGGAATTTTAGTTCTTAATTTAGGGGGTTCTTATGGGTTATTGCCTTTTAATATTCTATCTTTCCGTTTTAATTAACTAATTTCCCTAATTTATCTCAGTTACCTCCCTCTTCCACAAGGATGTTGGGTTTAATTGGGTGTAAACACTATTACTAAAGGAATTACAGTTAATACCTGGCTTGGTTTATGTTGCTATCTATTTGCACATCCCAAAATCTTAAGCAAAAACATCACCTCTAATTTCCACCCTAATGAGGCATTTTCCACCCTTTGTTTCCTAAAGTAATACAGTTTATGTTCAATTAACAGCTTCTAGAACCTCACTTTTTACTCTGGACACTGGCAACAGCCTGCAGCCCTCCCTTTGAGTGGGTAGGAAATGGAATTTCTGGGCTAGTGAGGCCTCTGGTGGTGTAAGAGCTGCTCATGCTTAATACTTCCTTTCAGCCTGACCAAAGGCTAAAATCTCTTTCATATCTCTGTCTCTCCTCCCTCTTTTCTTTCTCTCTCTTAACACACACACACACACCAACACTGACAGAGCACTTAGGAGGGTAACCCTTAGCTCATTTCTCACTTACTGTTCTGGGAACTAAAAGCAGAGAGATATCAGGCCCTAGCTAGTTTGGCTCAGTGGATAGAGCGTCAGCCTGCGGACTGAAGGGTCCCAGGTTCGGGTCCGGTTAAGGGCCCATGCCCAGGTTGCAGGCTTAATCCCCAGTAGGGGGCATGCAGGAGGCAGCTAATCAATGATTCTCACTCATTGTTGATGTTTCTATCTCTATCTCCCTCTTCCTTCCTCTCTGAAATCAATAAAAATATAGTTTTTTTTAAAATAGGGTAAAAGCAGAGAGATATCAGGAGCATTCTTGTCTTCACAGCAGGTACAGACCAAGAGCAGAAGATGGGGCTGATACTAGAAGTGAGAAGGTATCAACTCCTGAGTAAAGCTCTACTGTGAATAGATGTCTGCGTAGGGGTCTGACTAGAGAGGGTAGCCTCTAGAAGTCTTCATGGAGGGGAGAGAAGAGAAGGTGTAGCTCTGGGACAAAGCTGGCCTCTCCACAGAGGGAAAGGCTTAGGAAAACCTGCTTTTATTACCATAAACCCCAGGGTAAGAAGAGACTATCTTAAAGAGGAGAGGCAGGGGATTCAAAATCTGTTGTGTCTTCATATTAGGATTTTGGTGGATTTGTTGGTTCTACCATATTTTAATCGGAAACCATGTGAAATGATTATTTGAATAGCATTTAGCAAGTAACGTTCCCGAACCTAAGAGAAGTTGCAAAAATCTGTCCAAACAAAGTGAAGCAGAGGGCATTCACATAGTTAGGAGTGGATGGGGGAAGAGCAGAGGCAGCTGTCACCAGCAACCCCCCTTCCCGTCCTGCCCTGCCATGCTGACAGAAGCAGCCAGGATCCTTGCTTCCTGTCCCGCCCACTAGTGATGGCCTGGCCACCCAGAGGGACTGTGCTCAACTCCTTTTACTGTTTCAGGAAACAACTGTGGGGGAAACAGTCCCATTTTGATGAATGAAGTCCTTGCAAGTTTTGCAGACTTAGGAGGGACCCTTGACTTCTTCAAGTGCAAACCCAATGCATTTGCTCCCTACATCAGGATATGTATGAGACAGAAATTTCTCATATCTTGTGGTCCATCACATATTTGAATGTTTTAATTGCCAAATTGTCAGATGAGCTCTGAGAGCTGAAAATAGTTACATTAGTTCAGTTGTTAAAGGAGAGGCTGAAGAAGAGTAAGTTGGTCCACCCATCCCCAGAACCCAGAAGAAAAGAAGACTTCAAGGCCTTTGAGGAGAGCTGAGTACACTCTGACAGAGCCTGCTCTCCACCAGCATCCCTGGAGAGGAAGGAGATTGTTGCTGGGAGCAGAGCACTGTCTCACAAGGGCACAAAGCTCTGGAAGGGATACCCATCTCACCTCCGTGAGGATATCGATGGACCTCCACCCTCCTGAATCTGTGATCTAAAAGCATCTAATTTAACAGAAACTCTGCTCCCTCTCCCCCCATCCCCACCCCAGAAGCTCCCAGGATTGTGCCACAATTCCCAGGCACGGCCTAGAGACTACAAGCCTCTCAGAGAAGCCCCAATTGCCCCCACAGAGTTTGTGGTGCTTTTTATTTGACACTCCTCTCTTCAAAAGTTAGAGCCTGTCCTGGCCGGTTGCTCGGTGGTTAGAGCATCAACCTGTGGACCATTGGGTCCCAGGTTCGATTTCCAGGCAAGGGCACATACCTCCGTTGCAAGTTCCCCAGCTCCACCCCTACTACAGGAGGCAACCAGCTGCTGTGTCTCTCATGAGGATGTTTCTCTCTCTCTCTCTCTCTCTCCCCCCCCTCCTCCTATATCCCTCCCTTCCACCGTCTCTAGAAATCAAAGGAAAAAATATCATCAGGTGAGGATTAAAAAAAATTGTTTTGAGTTAGAGCCAAATTCCCCTCCCGATGTATTTAGTGACTCACTTCTAACAGAGCATAGAAATAGTGACTGTGTTGGGAAGCACTGGACTTGGTTGAAAAGTCTGTAAGGAGGATTCTCCGAAAGGTCAGAGGCCTCAGGAGGGACCTTGCTGAAGGCGGCATCCCCTACCTTGACTTTTCCAAACAAGTCCGAGCCCCCAGGTGTTCTACTGGAAACTCTATGTTTAGTCTTCAAACCCGACCTTGTAGAAGCATGTGCTTTCTCAAGGATACTTACCCTGCTGATTGTATCTAGAGGTTAATTTTAGTTCAAGCTGTTGTTATAATAAAAGCCTAAGGAGTCAGGCAATCGAGGCTACTTTGTTCATAAAGCAAAACAGCCCCTTAGTCTCTCTTTCACAGAAACGTGTCAGAGTAATATATTCATCCATTGCTCAGGGTCTGCTGGTCAGCCCCAGCATGAATGTATGTAACTTCTGAGACTTGGCTATTAAGGGCATTGAGGCTTCTTCCTCATTCTTACTTTCTTAGATCACTCACTCCAGAGAAGCCAGCTGCCATGTTGTAAGGACATCAAGCAGCCCTAGGAAGAGGTCCATGTGGCAAGAAATTGAGATTTTCTACCAATAACCAACAAGAGACATGACCCCCTGCCAACAGCCATTTGAGTGAGCCACCTTAGAAAAGGATCCTCCGAGTCTTCAGATCATTGCAGCTCTAACTGCTATCTTGACCATAACTTCATGAGAAACCATGAGTCATAACTACCTAGCTAAGCTGCTTCTAGATTTGTTAGCAGTGATATGTAACTAATAGTGTCAGATTGCAGCAAGGTGCCTGGGCCGTCATGCCTGTGGCAGTTAATCAAGAGATGAGCCTGAGGGGAGACTAACCAAGGCCCATACATTCCGTGCTATTAACCAGAAGACAAGCCAAGTGTTCCTCAGTGCTCTACAGAAAACTCTGGAACGCTGAGATCAAGACAAGGAACATGAACATCAAAAGCAAAGGTATGATACCCAGAAGCATATGTATCGGTATTAAAGCATTCCCAAAGACCTGACCTAACCAGCTGTGCCTTAGATGTCAGCAGGCAACATCTAAAGGCCCAGTGAGATGAGATTCTTCTGAGCAGGCATTGAGGAGTAGACAACAGTGCCTGGACCAAAGGGCCTCCTACACCCAGGTAACTAGCTGAGAGAAGGAAAGGGAAAGAGGGATATAGCACTCTAAAAGACTAACAATTTACCCAGAGAAACTGAGTTAACTGAGAAATTTTAAACTAGAAATGATAACGTTACTTGGGTTGGGTGAGTTTAAGTTTATTCCACTACTAAGGAGAAATGTTCATGAGTAACTTATGTTCAATTATAAAAAATAAAGTTATATTTATGCATGTCTGAGACACAACTATACATTTTAAATCCACTATATATTGTTTTTTATTATGAAACTAGTGGCCTGGTGCATAAATTCATGCACATTGAAAGGAAATTAATTAGAAGAAATATTTTAATATCGCTATTTGCCCTTTCTCTATAATAAAAGTGTCAACCAAATTCATGACGGAAACACACACATGCGATTGGCGCCAGTGAGAGCTTTTTATGTATCGCACATGCACAAGTTAACTTAGCCTTTTATATATACTAGTATAGAATAAACTTGATTAATTAGACCTGCTTTCTGATTTAGTTAAACTTTTTCCAGCCCAGTGAAGCACCCCAACTTCTCTTGTCAGCAACACAGTAGTAAATGTCATCACAAAGCAGATTATTATTGTAGATCATGCAAGGAGAACAAAGGGTAAAATATTTAACTCCAGCAGTGTTTGACTATATTCTGTGCATTGAGAAAACCTGAAGTCATTTTCAAGGTCCACCATTTCTTACTTCTTTTCAGTTAGGTCAAGTTTCTAAATCTCCATTTTCCGGCTAATGAAAAGAAAATAAGATTCTGAGTCTCCCATCTACCTACTCCAGGACATCTGTGAGGATCAAATAAGATAAAGCACAGGAAAACACTTCACAGACATTTGGTTAAAGTATGAAATGTTTCCACCTGGTTATAAAGCAAGTTGTGTTCCTGGGCTGAAGAAACTACAAGGAGGCTAGTTGTCGCTAGGGAGAGGAAGCCGGGCGTTGCTACATGACATCATTACCCAGCACCCACAGTAACTTTTTCCAGGCTGGGATGGGCTGCGAGCCATGTTTTGCACCATGGCAGTGTTGGCTGCAATTTGGTGGGCTGTCGCTCTGGGGTGGTGGCAGGGCCTGTGTCCCACTTGTGGGAAGCCAAGTGTTCCTTTGTCGGCACCAGGTCCACACTGCCATTTCTCTGTAAATGGCCAGTGCACGTCATGGCAGCTCCTGCATTGAGTGTCTGCCCCCTGGTGGTCAGTGCACATCATAGCGACTGGTCAGACCATCAGAGGGACACTTAGCATATTAGCCTTTTATATATCTAGACTAGAGGCCCGGTGCACGAAATTCATGCAAGAGTAGGCCTTCCTTCCCCTGGGTGCTGGCATCGGCTTCCCTCTGGCACCCGGGACCCGGGCTTCCTTCACAGCCCTGGCTTACTTTGGAAGGATGGACGGACGTCTGGAAGGACATCCAGTCTAATTAGCCTATTATGTTTTTATTATTAAGGATGACTAGGCATGAATTTTTTTATTTATCCAACTTGAGATTTATTTTGTTTACTGAATCTGAGTATTCCTATATTTCATTACTTTGGGTATTTAATCAGCTATTATCTCTTCAAAGATTTTGTCTATCCCCTTCTCTGTCTCCTTTCTTCTGGAATGCCAAAAAAAAAAGAGAGAGTCAGAATCACTCACTTTATCTTGTGTCTTACCTTTTTTCATATTTTCTACCTCTTTGTCTCTCTGTGCTGCATTATGTGTAATTTTTTCATACCTAATTAATTTTCCCTTAACCAATAATAAATCTATTTCCTGCTGCTTAAACTCATTCAATGATTTTTTACATTTCAATCATTATGTTTTTAATTTTTTAGGAATTTAAATTGGTTATCATTTTTTTTTATAGCATCTTGTCTCTTTCACACATTTTTAATGTCTCCTCCATTAAATATTTTATATATTCTAATATCTAAAATCCTTTTTGGTCTAACTCTGCTGTGTTGTTTCTGCTGACTCTTCCTCAGAGTGGTTTCTTTCCCTTTGTTTTGTAATTTTGTATTGTGTGCTCATGCTTGGTAAGATTTTATCTATTAGGAACCTGTGAAACCTATTCTTGTTTTAGGGCTTCCTATACCAAGCAAGTAACAATGAGTTCAAACTCCAAAACTGTATGAGGGCAGGACAATAGATACAACTTCAAAAAAGACCAATTTTTTAAATTTAATTTTTTTCCATTACCATTTATCCCTTGTCCATGTCCATGAGTTGTTGTTTTTTTTTTCTCTTTTGCTCCATCCCTCCACCCCCATAATACCTCCACCACCAAGGCCAGAGCTAGTCTGCCTGCTATCTATGAGTCTGAGAAAATCTTTTTACAACCAATCCTACCCAAGAGCCAGGCCTACAGAAACAAGTTTATCACGTTCTTTTATACTAAGTGGGCTTAAGTTAACTTTCCCTGAGGACATAGCCCACCAAGAACTTTATGCAGGGGTCTCAGTCCTAATCTTGCTTTGTTCCCAATCATCATCTCCTGTCACCCCAAGCCTCTGAGTTACTGAAACTGACAACCACAAAGTAGCCTCAGTACCAAGGCACACTTTGTTTTGGGTCTCTGAGGATTTCCTTTATTTTCTAGTTAGCTCAGCAATCTATTTAAATGGGGACATGTCAACTTTTATTCAGCATATCCAGGAACTTTGCAATTGAAATTTTTTTGTGTGTTTTTTGTTTGTTTGTTTAGGAGATTATATATATATATATATATATACCACCTTAGCGTTCCTCCCACATGGTCTTAAAAGATAATTCAGCTTGCAAATGTATGGGCCAGTTTGAAAGGAGAAACAAGCAGAAGCAGGGAAACCTATTAGGAAACTACTGCAGAAATTTAGACAAAGGTTTAGATGATAACTTGAAGGAGAGTGGTGGTGGCAAAGAGAAATAGACGGGCAATATTCAGAAAGTAAAATCAACAGGGTTTCAGACAATCAAGAACAGATTGCCTAGTGGGGAGTTTTTATAGGAAACAGGAACTCAGAGGAGAGATTCCACTGCATAGAACATTTGGCAAGTCTTTGAAAAACTGGTAATTGAATTCACCCACACAGATGTCTGGGGAAAGGGGCACAGTGGGAAGAGAAGGATCCTAGGACCTAGCTTTGAGGAATACCAACATTTTAAAACCTTAGAGGAGGCGAAACAAGCAACTGAGACTAAAAAGAGCCAGGAGAAAACCCCAGGAGAGAGTGTGGCTTTCACTCAGACCAAGAGATGAACATTTCCAAAGGGAGGGAGGAGTCAGCAAGTGTCCAGTGATACAGAAATCAAGAAAAATGACTGGAAAACTAGGCATTCGTTTTAGTGACACAGGAGAAAGTGGCGATCTTGGCGAGAGAGGCGATGCGTGATAAAGTCAGAGCCAGACGGCCGTGAACTGGGAAGCAGAAAATGGACACTCCTCATTCGAAACGTCTGGCAATGAAGGCGAAGGCAGAGGACATTAGCAGAGGGAAAAGCGGGCTGGAGAGCGGTTATTTAAAGACGGGGGGGACTTTAAAACGCTTAAATGCCGATAGGAAGGGGCTGGAACAAAGGGAAAACAAAAGGCCGCGTAAAAAGAAATCCACTGTACAAGTGGATGGATTCTTTTGGAGCAATGACCCACCAAACTGAATGTACCTCCAGAATCTAGGGGTTCGAGCAGCTGCGGGTTTGGGGTCAAGCGTGTGTTTCCGCCTCCTCCCCTTCTCTCCCGGCCCCAGGGCCAATTCCGCCACCACTCTTCCAACCCCTCCTCGACTCCCCGTCCCCACCACCGCGGCCCACACCGTCACACACACTCAATCCGGGCCCCGCCTCGCCATGAAATGCGCGTAGTACCGCCTTTGGTAGGAATTCTTCCGGGTCACGGGGCAGGGCCACGCCCACTCCCAACCTGCCCACGCCCCAATAGGAGCGCACTTCCCGCAGGACGCTTGCGCGCGCCCTCCCCTCCCTACCCCGCCCCCTCCCGGCCTCTAGATGTTGCGCAGGCGCCTTAGGTCCTGGTTGCTATGCGGGTGCTCGTGGGTGAGGGAGGGCAAAGAGGGAAAGTGGGGGGCGGGTTTATGGAAAGAAGATTGAGCCAGAGTCGGAGAGCTAGGTGGACCCCGAGGGAGGGCACTGACTCGTGCACCGGCAACGTGGCCTTGGCCTCCGAACCGGAGAAGCCGAATCTCCCTAATCCCTGTGACCTGGGTCACCTGTGCGTCGCGGAGACGGGGCCGAGGAAGAGGGGAGAAGGCGGGGGTCGAATGGCCTGGCACCAGAAGAGGGGGCCACATGCGGGAGCGGAAGGCACCCCCTGAGAATAAACACCTCGTATTTTCTGATCAGGTGGCGGGACGGGCTTCATTGGGACAGCCCTAAGCCAACTGCTGAAAGCCAGAGGTCACGAAGTGACACTCGTCTCCCGACAGCCCGGCCCGGGTCGGATCACGTGGGTATGTCCGCCCTCGGGAACCTGGGGGGCGGGGAGGAGGGGTGGCCCCGTCGGGCGGTGCCGGGCGAGGCGGGCACTGTGCGCTTTCTCTGACAGGATGAGCTCGCGTCGTCGGGGCTGCCCCGCTGCGATGCCGCAGTCAACCTGGCTGGAGAGAACATCCTCAACCCTCTCCGAAGGTCAGTCAGTGCTGGGCCCTAAGACTGACATCCTTCAGAGCAGGAGGTGGAGAGGGGCGACTCTGAGACCCTCCGAGACGTGAAGAATGGAGCTGCCTGATCCCGGATTACTCATCCGGCCCCACTCCTCCAAACCCGCCCTCACTTCTACCCGCTCAGCCAGTTGACTTTAGTCCTCACTTACAACTCAGGAGAGACAGGCAATTCCTCTAAGCCACCCTGCAGGACTTTACTAGATACGGGTTCGGACAAGCCTCAGGGAAAGAGAGAGAAAGGGATATGTGCATGTATGCATTCGGTGGCTTATTTCCCTTGTTTCTTCTGCAGGTGGAATGAAGCTTTCCAAAAAGAGGTTCTCAGCAGCCGCTTGGAGACCACTGACCTGCTGGCTAGAGCCATCACCAAGGCCGCACAACCCCCCCAAGCCTGGATCTTAGTCACAGGTGTAGGTATGCTCCGAATCACCAGCCCCTTACATGAGCCAGCGAAAGAGTCCACAGTGAGGGGGTAGCTCAGGCCCTTCTAGCTATACATGCCCGGAGGTCTTCTTCCTAGGCCCTTGTTCCATGCATGTTTCTCCTGGCCTTTGTGTACTTTCTCTGAGAAACAGACGCTCAGAAAGAGAGTGGAGTTGTACTGCTCCCAAGTCCCTTGCTTCTCACAGCACAGATCTGTAGCAGCAGCATTTCTGATTCTTGTGTTTCACCTTTGGGACCAAAATAATTGCAAATAAATATACACCAGCCACTGAGTGTTTTACACATATTACAGCATTTAATCCGCACAAGAACTCTATGAGGTAGGTACTATTATTCCATTTTATTTTATTATTTTTTAATATATTTTTATTGATTTCAGAGAGGGAGAGATAGAAACATCAATGATGAGAGAGAATCATTGATCGACTGCCTCCTGCACGCCCACTAATGGGGATTGAGCCCGAAACCTGGGCATATGCCCTTGTCCGGAATCGAACCCGGGATTCTTTAGTTCGGAGGCCAACACTCTATCCACTGAGCTAAACTGGCTATGCCTATTATTCCATTTTAAAGATGCAGATATTCTGCACAGAGCGGTTATGTAATTTGCCTAAAGTCATAGTTAATAAATGGTGGAGCTGAGGTTAAAACTCAGCCTGGCGCCCACGTCTTTATTCTTAACCACTACACTCTAGCAGCCTCTCAGCTTAGCTGTGCAGCTAAAGGTAAATTAATCCAGGCAGTAACAAGTCAGCTAATGAAGAAGCTCAAGAGGAAAATAGCCACGCTCTGTCCCATGGGATATCCAATAGCCAAGGGGGGGACCTTCATGGCAAAGGACCAGGCAGGACCAAGGACAGCCGGAGCAAACCAGCGCTGTTCTATCGGCAGCTTACTACCAGCCCAGCCTGACTGCTGAGTATGATGAGGACAGTCCAGGAGGGGATTTTGACTTTTTCTCCAACCTCGTAACCAAGTGGGAAGCTGCTGCCAGACTTCCTGGAGATTCTACACGCCAGGTGGTGGTACGCTCTGGTGAGAACAAGGGGCCTTCGTGTCAGGCAGGGTTGCCATGTCCTTTCTAGGCTGGGGGGTTGGGGGATAAGGGGAGCTGAGCTTACTGAGTGAGGATGCCACTTCTGGCCCACTTGCAGATGGGAGGATGGGAAGTCCCAAAGAGAGCCATACTGTTGGACTACTACAGAGCTCAGCCAGCATGGGACAAGAGTGAGAAAAGGGAAATGGGGAGAAACAGTGGGCTGCCTGGAGGCTGAGGGGCCTCCCTGTACCATCCTTCTTGCCTACTCTAGGGGTTGTGCTGGGCCGTGGGGGCGGTGCCATCGGTCACATGCTGTTGCCCTTCCGCCTTGGCCTGGGGGGCCCCATCGGCTCTGGCCAACAGTTCTTCCCCTGGATTCACATTGGGGACCTGGCAGGAATCCTGGCCCATGCCCTTGAAGCAAGCCACGTGCAGGGCATCCTGAATGGAGTGGCTCCAGCCTCTACCACTACAAACGCTGAGTTTGCACAGGCCTTAGGCACAGCCCTAGGCCGCCCAGCCTTCATCCCTCTCCCTAGCACCGTTGTGCAAGCTGTCTTTGGGCAAGAACGTGCCATCATGCTGCTGGAGGGCCAGAAGGTGATCCCACGGCGGACACTGGCCACTGGCTACCAGTATTCCTTCCCAGAGCTGGGGGCTGCCTTGAAGGAAATCATAGCCTAAGTGGGGAGGTTCATGGTAGGGCCTAAGGCCTCAATAGAGGCTTCCCCGTTAGAGACTGTGAATAGGTCAGGTACTCCTCTGAGACCTACAACCTCTTCCTTTTTCTTTCTCATTCTTCTGTTGCTGCACTTTAACTGACTGCCCACTGTTTTGAGGTTGCAATTTTATCTAATTGGGACCTTAACCTCTTCAACTCCTTGTAAAAGAACTTCCAAGTTTGGTTTCCCTGTGTGTCCCATTCCTGCCCCATTTCTCTTTTGCTATGTAATGAATGCTCTACAATTTAGGCAATAAAGATAAATTATCTCATTAGCTTCGGCTCATCTCTTTGGCCTAGGTTCTGCTTGAATGTATTTCAAGGAACATCACCCTAGATTACTCTTTCCTCGATGTGGGGTTTTGAAAGGGACAATGAGCAACATCTCTTTTTGTTTCCTCCATTGCCAAAAGAGTTGGTAACAACCATTTGTCCACCATCCAGAGCTGAGGGGTCAGTGCTGACATGTACACATAAGGAACATTGAAATTGGGTCTCAAAAGAACTGTTGGTCCAGAAAGAAACTCACTACAGACTGATTCATTTGCCTGTCAGCATAACTATTATTGCTCGTCTCACATTCAGTTCTCATAAGTATATATCTAGTGACATATGATCTCGCTCATCTAGGGGAAATGATGATCAACATAGACTGAGGAACAAGAACAGAACCAGAAGCAAGGAGGCATCGATCGGACTATCGGGCCTCAGAGGGAGGATAGGGGAGGGTGGGGGAGGGGGGAGAGTTCAACCAAAGGACTTGTGTGCATGCATATGAGCCTATCCAACGGTTAAGTTCAACAGGGGGTTGGGGCATGCGTGGGGAGAGGGGTGGGATGGGAATGGGGGGATGAGGACAAATATGTGACACCTTAATCAATAAAGAAATTAAAAAAAAAAAGTTGGTAACAAATTGGGAGCATGAGATTATGATAAAAGTAGAAACTATAAGACAAGTGATCCATTTCCAATGGGTTCTGTGGTCATCCTGCTTGCTTATTCACATGGTACCATTAGGATGCCAGCAAAGAAGGAGCCCCAAGTCTAGGCCAGCCTACAATCTGTCACTGAGTGGCAGTGAATTAATAAACCAATCACATACTGGTCAAAGTTCATCAAGCTGCAGGAGTAAGCTAGCACCCCTCTAAGAAGCTTAGGACAGGCCTAACATCAGAGTCCCAGGCAGGACAGAAGATACCTTTGGCCTACTGTACACCCACCATCACTGAAAGTGAAAGGGGCAAGGAATGTGCCAAAAACTACAAACAACCCGGTGGGGGGAGGAATCCCAAATGTTTATTTAGGACCCTCTCCCTTTTTAACTACCCTGATATCTACATGACCAGTGGTTCCTCGGGCCACCAAGCTGTGCCATCTTAACCAATCTCCTTTCTTCCAAGGAGACTTTGAGTCACTGTCAGCTCCCTGGCTAGCCTTTCTCCTACACACCTGTCCCCAACCCAAGTCAATAAGGTCCAGTGATATACATCACCAACAGGGAGGAAGGGCAAAGACACTAGGACCCAGGGACCCTCTCCATCATCACTCAGCTCCCACTAGAATGAAGAACTGGGTGACAGTCCTCAACTCCCCATGCTGCTCAGGGAACAGAAGCCAGAGCCTGAAAAGGATCGTGTCCAGGGACTTGCTGCAGGGCCCAAACACAGAACCCTGTGGCACCTGTCCCTCTTCTTTATTTGGTCTGAGACTCTTTAGGAAGGTAGCTGGCTCTCTATTATTCCTGAGGGAATGACCAGCCTCAAAGGCAGAAGTACAGAAGAGTATATTGGGGGCTGCAATAAAAGACTAAACTGGCCACCAAGTAACGTGCTACCTTGGAGGTAGTTTTTTGGCACTGAAGGACTTCAAGCAGAGAGGATGTTTTGATGGGACAGCAGTTGATCTGATTCTCCCTATTTTAATTCTTCGGTTTTCATTTTCCAGATTAGTTCATCTAGTTACAACCTCTATAACCCTCCCACCCCACCCCACCCCACACACACACACACATAAAAAGCAGAAGTGGGCCTCGCTTTGTGGAACATATGTGTTCTGTAGAGAAAATGCTAGGGCAGATCACATTAACATTGTCATAGCAGAGCATGGCTTCCATTGGTTTGGTGAATGCGCAACACCACAGCAAGTGCATTGAACAGGGGACTTTCTGACACATTCGTTAGTTAATCTGTAAACAAACACTTGAATGCAACAGGAGAGCTGCCATTTAGAGGAACCCTGAGAGTATTCTGGTAATGCAAACAGTCACCCCTAACTAACTGTTTTGTAAATGTGGATTTGGGGGTTGCCCAAAGGGACGCAGCCATTATAGGGCACAAAATGAGGGTGCAGTGTTAAAATCTAGGGCACAGGCCCTGGGGACAGAGGACACTCGGTTCTCTGAACGTGAGGTTTTGGTTTGGAAGCCTGTGCAGCCACAGACAGACACACCTGAGACTTGGTCCATGTACTTTTCCTCCAAATAGCCCTGCTCCATGTTCTCATTTCTCCCAACAGGCATTTTTACATCCGATTTATAGGCAGAAGTCAAGGGCAAGTAGCTCAGTCAAGGTCACAGACAGGCACAGCTGAGACCAGAAGCCAAGTCTTCGTCTACTTTCCCCACCAGCTCCCTGCTGCCCCACTGTGACCCCGACCCCAGCCGTTCCAGGGCCCCGCACTCCCTTTTCAAGGTTCCCAGTTCTGCCCGGCCTGGGGAGCATCCTGTCCTCTGGCTATCCAGAGCAGCAGCCAGGGGTAGGAAAGGCTTGCTTCCTTGCCACCTGTCTTCATTCCCCTCCCACCCACCCCAGCTTCCATCCCCAACTCAGCTTTGAGGAGGAACTGGCAGTCCCAATCTCCAGGACCTAGCCTTTCCAGCAGCCTGCACTCCCTCCAGAAACCCCGTGCTAAGGCAAGGTTGAGGAGTTAAGGCTGACCAGAACCCCTTGAGAGCTGGTTGAGGTCCTGACTCAAGAGGAGATCAGGTCTCGTTATGTCCCCAAAGTGCCCCAGGCAAGAGCATTCCCCACTCACGAAGGCTCTTCCTCAGTGCTTCCCTCACCCAACGCACCAACTCAGAGTGGGTCTGGGGCAGGATCTGAGCATCACAGAAGGGACTAAGCTAGGCAAGGCTGGAGCTGATGTGATTGATGGCAGCCACTAGGGCAGGTGAGGCTCAAAAGTTGAGACTGAGCAGGGCCTCAGAGAGCTGGTTGATGTCACGGCTGTAAGGCTCCCGCTGCAGGATGAAGTCCACCTTGTGATCCTGGCCCCAAAACACCTCCAGCAGCTGGCGCCGGAGCCTCTCAGTCTCCCGGGTCTTCCGAATGCCACCACTGCCTTTTTCCTCCTCTTCTCTCCCCTGCTGCTGATTACCATGTTCTGTGAAGCCCCTGGAAGGATGCTGAGCCTTAGAAGATTCCTGTGCCCTAGGAAGAAGCAGAGGGAATAGAAGAGCTGATGTGCATCCTGGAGAGAAGTTAAGAGGCTCAGTGGGCCTCCCAGCACTCCAGGGCTGTTAACTGCCCTGCCTATTCCTGGTTCTGAAGTTCCCTAAGCTGACCACTGTGTGGCAGTATCAACCCACTTCTGAAGGGGAGACAGAAAGTTCCTTTGAAACCAGGAACTTGCCATTACTACAATCTAGTTCTAGCCTAATAAATTAATCACTTACTTAATGGTCCAGCAGAGGGCGTGCTGAATACAAGTGGTCATAAGTAAAATCAACCATGATCCAAATAACTCCAGCAAACACCAACTAGAGAAAACAGGAAGCAGCAGCTTCCCTCCCAGCCTGCAGAGTCTATGTCAGGACTTCCAGGGAAGCCGTTAAAGGCAGCCTAAACCACTGCAGAATTAAGCTGGTCCACACTGAGGTCACACTTCCTCCAAGTCTCCAGGCCTGCAAGGCCCCTGCAGAAAGGGGGCCAGGCCAGGCTGCCCAGGAGAGTCTGGAGTGTTACCTGACTGGCTTCTTCAGGAATTCATCCAGCATGGGGCCATTTCGCCCCAATGGGTCATCAGGGACCATGAAGAGGTTTCCCACGAAGGTGAAGGGCAGCAGGCTGGATGGGAACAGAAATGTAATGATCACAGAGGGACCCCTGCTCACCTCCCAAACAGCTGAGACCAACTCCACCAGAAGCTGTCAGCTATTATCCTCCAAGCCCGTGTCAAGCCCCTTCCCAGAGTCCTCACCCGGTGGCAGAGAAGAACTGGTTTTAGAGAAAGGTCTGAGCCGGAGCCCTTTTCTCAGGGGATGCCCCCTCACCGCTCTCTGATGATTGCCATCCACTTCTCAGACTCCTCCGCCAGGTCCCGGAATTGGTCATTAGAGACAATGATCCCGTCGGTCTCTTCAGCCAGCTTCACCATGAACCTGTCTCAAAAACCACAGCAGCATTCTGGACTTCTCTAAAGCCTCAACCCCAAAGAGCATTACCAACTCCCATGGCCCACTTCTGGTGATGGAGACCTGCCCCCACCACCACCCCCACCTTGACCCAGCCACCAAGAAACTGACGGGATACATGGGTTAGAGAGAAAACAAAGACGAATCCAACGTGGACTCCCAAGAACGTCCCCTCCACTCACCACAACCCTCTACCCAATACTTTGTGCTTCATTAATAAGACAGTAAGATCTAGCCCTGGTCCTTTCTTCCACCCTACAATCAGTCCCAAATCTATCAACAATCAGTCACAAATCCATCCTGTTTTTCCTCTGGAAAGCCTACCATTCTGTCCCCTTCCTTTCCAGTCCCACCATTTCAACCTTAGCTATTCAGCCACTGCAACTGAGATACTGATAAGGGGTCCCCTGACACTTACCACCCTGCAGTCTCTCCTGCCCTTCCCCAAGAGAACATGTTCTTCAGCTACACAAAACTCTTCCATACCTGCCCATTATCTACTGGACAAAGTCCACAAGCCCAGGCCTGGCAGCTAAACCCCTGTAGAACCCAGATCCAGCCACTTTTATGGCCTTCTCTCTCCCGGTATTCCCAAAGGTACTCTCAACTTGAGCCAAAATCAATGATTGGATTACATCTCTTCTTCAAACATACTCGCCGACTTCTACGTTTCTCAAATTATTCCCTCCATTCAGGAAGGTGATCCCAAACCTCATTGATGAACAGAATCCCCAGAATAACTTTTAAAAAGAGATGCCTGCCCTAGCCAGTTTGGCTCAGTGGATAGAGCGTTGGCCTGCAGACCAAAGGGTCCTAGGTTCTATTCCAGTCAAGGGCTCGTACCTTGGTTGCAGGCTCCTCCCTGGCCCTGGTCAAGGGCTTGTGCAGGAAGCAACCAATCGATGTGTTTCTCTCACATCAATGTTTCTGTCTTTCCCTCTCTCTTCTAGTCTCCCTAAAACTCATGGAAAAATATCCTCGGGTGAGTATTAACAAAAAATAATAATAATTTTAAAAATAATAAATAAAAAGAGATTCCTGGGCCCCACTTGAGTAATCCTGATTCCATAGAACTGGGCAGTATGGGGAAACTCACAAAGGCGTAGGTTGGGATCTTTTTTAACAGATTTAGAAAACAAGAGATCCAGCTCATTCCATATTCTTCTCTATCATCGAAAAATACAAATCTCTCCCTTCTCACAAAACCCCAGCCAGAAGTGGGCTCCCTTTCCTGAAGTGTTTGATTTATAGTTTCTTTTGGATCTTCAAAATCAAATTCCCAGCATTCCCACCTCCTTCTGCAAGCCACACACCTAGTAGTAAGTGGGCAGTCAGTATTTGAAAGACTGTGGTACAGAGGGACTACTAATCAGGATAAGGTGTGACAGATGTCTGGTTCTGAGTTTCTGGGAAACAAATTAAGGAGATGGCATGCAATTGTATACGATGTCATATAATATACAAAAGGTATTTTCAGGCTAAGCTTATTTACCATTATCATGTTACATCACATGTTGTTCAGCAGTATTCACCCAGTTGGCCTATACTATGCACCACTGTTAAGTCACTATAACTAGGCAAAACTCCAAATTCCTACTGTGCTGTCAGCTTGTCAAGACCTACGCAACTGTTCAGACACGTGCCTTTAAAATTCACAACTGGCTTGACTTTCAGTTTCAGTTCTGTGTCAGTGCTGGTATGAAAAGAAGGTTCTATATCTTAGATAATCTGTGAAATCTAGACATTAAAAAGAAGTATCAGGAGACAGTGAATTGCCTTTTTGTAGAATACCATTAACTTGTCAGGAAGAAAAAGTTAAGTACTTGAAAAGATAAAATGTGTAATCACTATGGTTTGGAAACTAGTTGTTTGTTTTTTGTTTTTTTTTTCATTTAAAACTGAAAATCCTGGAGAATCAAGAACTGTAGTTGTAAACATTCTTAATTGGATTAATTAGCTTTTAAAATCTGCCCATTTCCCACACGGTGTTATGTACACTGAGGATGAAATGTGTCCTGTGTTTTTCATTTAAATCATATGGCAACTTTCAATTCTCATTTTTCCTTTGCCACTTAGTAGGTTTTGCCAAGAGAGTTAACCACTCTTATCCTCTGCTCCATTTCGGTACTGTAGAGATAAGACCTTCTGCCACACTTGATTGTGTTCATGAACTAGGAATATCACTGTATTCTTGCCTAGCACCTTGAGTGAGAAAAGCACATAACTTAGCTTTTGACAGCCACAAGGAGCATGAATGAATGGAAGAGGACCCTGAGACGAGAGGTTAATTCACAAAGAGACTGGTCCACAGTCAGAGTCAATGACTAGTACAACTTGGGGCTCCAAGTCAGATCATCCAATTCTAGGTCCAGTGATCTTTCTATTATGCCATGTTTTATTTGTTTTGTTTTATGTTAGTATGCATGAATTGTGTTTCATTTGACTTGTTATTTTGAACATTTACTCGGGTTTTTCCAGAATGTTGGGGGAATTTCTCTAAGTGTTTGGAAATTTAGGCTGTAAGAACATATCTGTTAGCTATTCATGTCATAAGCTTTCCCATCTTTCCATTAAACCAGTATTCTCTACAGTAGGCACTATATAGATACAAAGTATTGTTTAGTTTGATGAATGAAAAATGAATGATGAATGAGCAAACACAGTTGTCTACCATCCATTTCATCACACCTGTGGGACAAGTTTACCTGCCCAGTAATAGAAGCACATGAAGGAATAACTGGCCCTGAACCCAATACCCAGGCTGAGAAACAGTGCAAAGGGTCAGGAGCTTCTGACTCTCCCTTGATCTCCCACTGGGCTCCTTGAATGTCAAGCCTGGGGCCAGGAGAGAAGCAAGTACCTGTCATCATAGGAAGAGATCCTCTTGCCATCCATGACTCGGGAAGGAGTGAGGGAGAGCAGGCTGAGGGAGTAGAGCTTTTGCAGGTAGTGACCCTCTAGAAACATAGGAGCACAATGCAGTTATCTTTAAGGTAGAAGCAGGGTCTATCCCAGGACACAAAAGACCAGGCCCAACTCACCTTTGACCCTGGCATCCCTATTGAAGCGCCACTGAGGCACAAAGACAGTTATGTCCCGGTGGCCACGGTCCCAGAAATACTGCACAGCAATGGCAATGCCCCGGCTGGAGAAGTTGTGCTGGAGGCCATGCCTGCAGTGGGAAGGGGTCGGCACTCTGGGGCCCCAGACGAGGGCCTAGCAGCCTGGCTGGAGTGCTCTCCCCTCGGCATATTTCCCCCAGGGGAAAACTGCCCATCTCCTCCCCCTCCCCAGAACCCCCAGTCCCACCTGGTACTCACACCATGGCCACGTTGCTGCCATCAATGACAATATGGCGGAGGTCTGGCTGGCCAGGTACATTGGCAAGGCACAGGGTAAAAGGGTCCTGTAGGGCCTCCTGGAAACGCTGTGTGCCAGTCACCAAGTTGCCCCCCCGGGTGCCACGTTTCCACGGAGACCCCCGACCTCGAGCCACAACCTGCTGCTTGTCTCCCCTGTCTCCTCGGTCTCCACAATGCCATGGGGGTTCAGGTGCAGTTGGGGGGCTAGGCACTCTGGGAGGTGAGGCTTCACCATTGTGGAGCCGTTGGAGGAGAGAGGCTCCCCGGAGCTGAGCTGCCCTCTGACAGCCCTGGGCACCAGGAGGCTCACCCTGGATACCAAGCCTTCCTCTTTCCTGAGGCCCCCCCTCCTTCCCCAGGGCCTTCTTCTTTGGGAACCCTTCCTGCCCTACCTCTCCGCCCCCTGTCTGTGACCTGTGGGTCACTTCTTTCTCCCAGGCCTCTTCCCCAGGCGGCTCCTTCAATCCCAAATCCATCTCCCTGGGGCCACCCTGCTTCCTTCCCTCCTTCTCTATGGCATGCCCCTCTCCCCTGGACTCTGGCCACCCTGTAGGCCCAGTGTCCAGGGACCCCCTGCCTTCATTCAGGGGAGCTCTGACTCCTTGATGCTGAGCACCCAGCAGGCCTGGGCTCCCCCCGTCCCAGGAGAAATGCGCTTGGGGTCCCTGTCCCCTGGATGCCTCCTGTACCAGGCTCAGCAATTCCTCCTGGACAGCCAGGGGCAGCTGCAGCAGGGCCTCTCTGTGGGCATCCCCCTGGGGCTGCAGCAGGGCACAGAAGTCCTTCAGCACTCCAGCACACTGAGAGGCTCCAGGAGACAGCCCTGGCCGATAGTCCCAGCTCAGCCGCTCCACCAGCTCCTCCACTCGGCTCTGAGCCATGACGAAGGCCTCCGTGAGGCCACTGACCATCAGTGATCCAGGCGCCCCAGGCACCAGGTGGGCTGATGTGCTCCAGGCCAGGCAATCAAGGAAGAAGCCCTGGGCCCCCAGGAAGATGCAGTGCAGTTTGGGTGGATAGTGGATTTCATCCTGCAGCTCTGGGCTACAGAGACCCTTCAGGTATTCCTGGTGAAAGAGGGAGAGGAGGGGAAAAGGAGACTGCTGGAATCCTAAGTGGCCCAGTAGCCGCTTCAGGCTCACTGTTCTCCCCTGAGCTCCAGGATGCCTGGGCAGAGCAATGATGCCCCACAGATCCTGACAAAGGTAGGGGTTACAAAGGGGTCAAGAATCTCACTTCCTTTCCTTTCCAGCTGACAGCTACCGCTAGTATTTCCATTTAGAACTTGACTGGCTTTAAGATACAATTATAACCAATTGATTACAAGACTGTCTGTCTATTTATGTGTGTATGTGTGTTGTCTATTTCTATCATAATGATTGCCATTGCTAACTTTACTGAACTCATGCTTTATTTCATTCATGATAAGCCCAATGAACTGGGTACTGCCCTTATTCACATTTTATAGATATAGAAACTGAGACTCAGGTCACGGGGCTGGTAGGTAGTAGAGCTGTACTGGAACCCAGGCCTGGCCTCCTACAGTGAATTCCTTGGTGGGGCCTGCTTGCCCAACCGGATTTTCTCTACTGTCCCAAAGAACACACACTGATTTGAATTGAATCACTTGTCTCCAAGCCCTGGCAGAAGTCAGGTCATCATATCAGAAATGAAATCAAAACTCCAAACAAATACCAAGTTGGGAAGCCTCTCACAGTTCAGGGCCACTGAGGTTGCCAGAGAGACAAACAGTAGTGGAGACCATTCCCAGCCTCTCCTCTCCCCAGCCTCTGAGTGGGGGAGGGAGTGAATGTTTCCCAACCGGGTCAGGGAGGAGCGTTCACCTTGGCTCTGCTGACGTTCTCCTTGGGGCCCTCCAGCTGCAGCCAGATGTGAGGGTTCTCAGGGCAGTCCTTCCGGAGGACGCTCATCCTCACGCGGAAGATGCGCTCCACGTGGGGTTGTTGCTCCCACACCTTGTCCTCCGCCTCCGCAGACACGGCAAAGCGGTCCGGGGACGGGGAGCCAGCCCCCCAGGTAGGCATGGCTGCTCGGCGGCCCAGACCTGGAAGTAGGAAAGGCAGCTCAGAGCCTCGCCGTCCCCTCAGCCCAAATCTTAGCCTCCGGGGCTACGTCAGGCACCAACAGGTCGCCCTAGTTACAAATAGGGTCAACAACCCAGGAGATCTCGGGCCGTCGTGGAGTTAGGAAGAGAATGTCAGGTTAAAGGAGCACGGGCCTTCTCTCCAAAGAGGACGTCACGGGTAAACAAGGCTGTCTCCCGGGGATGGGCGTCTGGCCTTTGTAAAAGGATGACCACAGCCCCGAGCAGGGACGGGGAACTGGGGCGGGGGAGGAGGGGCTCCAGCTCCGCTTGGGGCCAGAAGGAGTGGACGGTGACGAAAGGGTCCCTCTTTTCGGGGACTCTGCATTCCCTGGGTCGAAGACGTCCTCTTAAAATGGGTCCTCGCCAGGGCTTGAACCCGGCTGTCCTCTGGCGTCCCTCGTCTTCCATTTCCATGGTTTTAGCCACTCTCACCGCCACCCCTCCCCCGGCCGCCCGCAACCACCCTAGATGGCGCCACGCACCCCACCCGGGGCCCAGGGGCCGAGGCGAGCCCCTCCCACAGCCTCCCGCGGCTGCCGCCCCCGACCGCGCTCTGCACCGAGGCCTCCGCTCCCGCGGCCCGGGCGCCCCTACCCGCCTCGGCCACCCGCTGCGTCCGCTCCCGCCGGCGCCTCTAGGAGCCCGTGGCCCCAACTTCGCCCGCGCCCCGGGCCCCGGCCCCGCCCCAGCCCCAGCCCCAGCCCCAGCCCAGGGGAGAAAGGCGGGGGGCTCCAATCTGGGCGGGCCTTCCCGGATTTCTCACCCAACTGGGACCTCTCTTCACATCTCGAAGTGTGTTTTTTTGTGGGTTTTTTTTTTTTTTTTTTTTGAGTCACTTCCTGGCCGGGGGAGGAGTCAGCCGGGCCCCTCGGGGGACGCGGCCAGCACAGCGCCCGCCCCGCCCACCAGGCTCCGCCCCGCCCCCGGCCTCGGCCCCGCCCACTTGCCCGCAGTTCTCTGGGTCTCCCCGCAGGCTCTCCTGATCCCTCTGGGTTCCTGCTGTTCTCCGTAGTTCTCAGGAAAAGAGGAACCACTCGTTGAGAGTCAGAGGTGAAGAGTTTTAAAGGGACGAATTCAGGCCCTTCAGGTGAAGTTATTGGAAGGCTAAGGAGGAAAAGTGACTGGCCGAGTGACACTGTTGGCCCAAGTACTTTTCCACCAAAACAATTGTGGGAAAAAGACAAGGGCTTTCCTTTCTAACAGTGAAAAAGGTGCCACTGAGAGTGCTGTGAGGGATTTTGAAGAGGGGAGGAATGAGGAGGAGGAAGGACCGTAGGAGCTGCCTCTTCCACTCTTGCAAATACACACACACACACACACACACACACACACACACACACACTTCTCTGTCGTCCCAATTCCAGCCTTCAGTGCTCTCTGGAGAGGCTGTCCTGGGGTTCTGGCTGTAGCCGTCCTGTCTGGCTGCTTCATCTCTCCTCTCCCTCCCAGAGCCCAACTGCTGTCATTCTGTGCCCTGCCAAGGAGGAGGGAACTGCAGTGACAGCAGGAGTGAGAGGCAGGACAGAGTCGTGGGGCACGAAGAGGGAGATGCTGAGACCAGGTGACCGTGAGACACAGAGAGAGGGCTAAGGAGTAGGGTGAGGGCTGTTGAGAGTCTGGAGGAGAGTGGAAACGAAAAGGAGTAGCAAGAAGACAGGACTTGTGTGTCACAGCCACTCAGCCATGCTGGGAGCAAAGCGACTCTGGCTACCAGCTCTTGCACCCAACCCCTGGTTGCCCTTGGCCCTGACGCTTCTGGCCCTGGGGACCGGATGGGCCCAGGAAGGGTCAGAGCCTGTTCTCCTGGAGGGGGAGTGCCTGGTGGTCTGTGAGCCCGGCAGGGCTGCTGCAGGGGGGCCTGGAGGAGCAGCTCTGGGAGAAGCGCCCCCCGGAAGAGTGGCATTTGCTGCAGTTCGAAGCCACCACCATGAGCCAGCAGGGGAGACGGGCAACGGCACCAGTGGGGCCATCTATTTTGACCAGGTAACCCCCTACCCTGCAAGGACCTGGAATCAATACAAGCCCACTCTGCTGTTAAAAGGACAGCCCTGCTATGGCCAATTGCCCCTCTACCCATCTCCTTTCCCTTCACTCTTACCCCTATTCCTCCCTGCCCTTTCTCACTATTGTGTTTTTTTTTAATCTGTGCATTTCTCCTGTGGGCAGCTACTTACAGCCCCTTATTTTCCTTATTCACTGCCCCATTCGTCAACCCAGTGGTTTCCCTGAGCCCCAGGCATCCCCAGCCCACTCAGCAGGGTCTGCTTCCCCCAGGTCTTGGTGAATGAGGGCGGTGGCTTTGATCGCGCCTCGGGTTCCTTCGTGGCCCCTGTCCGAGGTGTCTACAGCTTCAGGTTCCACGTGGTGAAGGTGTACAACCGCCAAACTGTCCAGGTGACCTGAGCATTGGGCCCTGTCATTGTCCAGACTCGGGTGGGGGGAGGAATAAGTGGAGCCCAGCTGACTCCTGGGCAGACCCTCCATTGGCCTGTGGCCTGGGGGGCCAGGAGCAAGGGAGGCAAGGGCCTGCCTAGCAGAGAGAGGGGGAACTGCGGAGTGTAACACTGGCTTACCCCTCAGCTCTCCCAGGAGATTGCACTGAGCCTCAGATTCCCAGGTTCCAGAGTATCCCTCTGGGGCTGGGAGAAGAGGAATAGCCCTCAGAAAAGTGGGGTCCTAGGACAAGGGCTGGGTAGAGACGCTAACTGGTCTCCCTTCCCAGGTGAGCCTGATGCTGAACACATGGCCTGTCATCTCAGCCTTTGCCAATGACCCTGATGTGACCCGGGAGGCAGCCACCAGCTCTGTGCTACTGCCCCTGGACCCCGGGGACCGGGTGTCTCTGCGCCTTCGTCGGGGGAACCTGCTGGGTGGCTGGAAATATTCAAGCTTCTCTGGCTTCCTCATCTTCCCACTCTGAGGGCTCAAGCCTTTCAAGAATGGGAATCCAGCCCCTGACCTCTATCCTCTGCCCTCCCCTGCCCCAGAAGCAACATCTTTGGGGCAGGAGAAAGGCTCCCTCTGGCTGCCTGAATTCCACCTTCTTGCATGGGACCTTGTGCCAAACACCCAAGGTGATGAGTAGAGCTTTATCTAGGGACTGGCCCCTCTAACCTCCCTCCCCCTTTTCACATGCCCTCACAACCTCTCACTGCATCTCTCTGTCTGCACCCTTAGGATCAGGGCAGGATTTGGCACGTAAAAAGTCCGGCGATACTTTGCAGACTTTGCTGCTCCTTCCCCCACCCCACCCCCAGCTTCTAGCTCAGTGCTACTTGGAAACAGGTGGCACAGGTGAGCCTGACAGGCCCCCACAAGGGCCCAGATGGACCGGCCTCATCATACCCTACAGGCTCCTTCCTGTGAGGAGTGCCAGCACCACGGATTTCTGCCAACACAGTCAGGAGCTGAGCCAGTACCATATGGACTAGGGCAGGAGGCTCAGCCACCAGTATAATCGTGGGGAGGGCCACGGAGGAGCCCAGAGCCTATGGCTGGTAGGACAGGAATGGAACATGTGACCATCCTGAACAAGGTACACATTTTTCATGCACACTGGGGCAGCCAGCAGGCAGTGAACCCGGGTGTTCATCTGTACAGGTCCCAAATGGACTCTGGCCCTCACCTCCCCACCTGAGTCATGGGGTGTGTGTGTGTGTGTTTGCTCTGGCTGAGAGCAGGTATACAGTGCTTCCTTGGGCAGCTGTTGGTGGGGGTAGAAGGTCACATGTGGACAAGTGTAGATCTCCAGGCATGGAACACATCAATGACCATAGCAACCTTTTAAAAGTGCTCAACCTTTGTAGTCTGAAGTTCAATCACTTCATGTTCTGGCCACCACCTCCTTCCTCCCAGCTCTATCAATTACCTTCACCAAACTTGTTCTGGACTATCCCACAACCTCTCTTCTCTCCCCTGATCTGTGCTATCTTAGCCTCCATTTTAAACTTCCTATTTCCTTGGTTTCAATGATGCATTCCTTCAACCACTCTCCTGCCATTATTATACACTCTCTTACCTGGCTGTCCAATTGGCCCAGCATGGATGACTCTGTCAATAAAGTAACTAGAGAATGATAGTTGATGAGACACTATAACATCACTAAAGATAAAAGATGCCATTACAGTTTGGATTAGAGACTCCAGGATACAAGCGGGTATGTTGTAGAGAAAATAAATATAAAACTGTGCCCTGGCCAGCATGGCTCAGTTGGTTGAGCATCAGCCCTTGCACCAAGAAGTTGCCTGTTCTATTACCAGTCATGGCACATGCCAGAGTTGCGAGCTTGATCCCTGGTGGGGGGCTTGCAGGAGGCAGCCAATTGATGTTTCTCTCTCATCAATGTTTCTCTCTCATCCTCTCCCTTCCTCTCTCTCTCAAATCAATAAAAACATATTCTTTTTAAAAAATAAAAACTGGCCCTAGCCAGCTTGGCTGAGTGAATAGAGTGTCGGCCTGAGGACTGAAGGGTCCCAGGTTTGATTCTGGCCAAGGGCACATGCCTGGGTTGCGGGCTCGATCCCCAGTAGGGGGTATGCAGGAGGCAGCTGATCAATGATTCTCTCTCATCATTGATGTTTCCATCTCTCTCTCCTTCTCACTTCCTCTCTGAAATCAATAAAGAAATACATTTTAAAAAATAAAAACTGTATGTTAGAGTCAAAAAAAAGATTTAGTAATGCTTGAGTTAAGTAGGAAATACCAATGTGAATTTGTGGTTTTCAAAAGAAATAATTTTTTCCAATTTTATTACTAAGGTAGCATAGAAACAACATTAGGGAAAAAATCTGATATGCATTCTTAGCACCTGGATCTTTGCCTCAAATATTATTCACCTTTAAAAGGACTCAGGGTTACTTGGAGAATAGCTTCATATCTGTTGAAGACAATAAGCAAGGATGTATAGAATAAAGCTGAGAAGGCAAAGGAACCAATTTTTAAAAACTCACCTGGCATTCTGTGACAATTTGATAATCAAAATAAAAATAACATAGTTAATTAGAACAAGGTGAATTTTTTTTAATTCATGACTTTCCATAGTGATATTCCTAAAGGAAAAAAGTCACTATGATGTGATGAATGAATAGGATATTTTTAGTTTGTTTTGATAAATAGAAGAGTATAAATGCAATATATATTTTAACTATTCATAAGATACATTTACTTTTCTTTATCTGTATAAGGGAGGGGTGGATATAGAGATCTGTGAGTAATTCCAGAAAAAGGTTGGAACTGTACCAAGAATGAAAGAGACTGATTGGCACAATCTGGTCATACATTACAACTAGAAAGAAAGAAAGCCCAATAGTGTGTTACAAGATAATGAATTAGTCAAGTGTCCAAAAGATAACTGCTCACTGCTCAAACTTGATCTTTCATCTCTCGGGAAAGGGAGCCTCTGTATTACCATACTAATTATAATGATATTACATCAACAGTAAAGCCCAAAATAAAAATGGCTTAAGCAAAGTAGATTATTTCTGTCTCACATAGAAGAATCTGCAGATAAGAGTCCAGGGATGAATGGCAGTTCTTTTGGGTTCCTGGATCCAATTCCAATTGTGTGTGTGTGTGTGTGTGTGTGTGTGTGTGTGTGTGTGTGTGTGTGTGTGGCGGGGGGTGGGGGGGGGTGCTTCCCACAAAACACCAAGCAATTCTCAGACACCAGCAGGTTAGCCAAGAATTGGGCTCAATTCAACACAATTCTGAGACTACCTACCTGGATTTTGCATCAGATTCCACAGGTTAGGGATTCAGTCCTACACCACCACCACTCTTTACTTCAGACCCCAGCCGAAAGCCCAGACTGTTAACTGTACTTCTAACCAACTGCTATAGATTGGAGGTTCCAATGACCTCTTCCTTGACGACTTCCAGGTTGTTACCTGTGCCTCTGATTAGGTTCCAGGGTTAAACAACAAACTTTTAACTTCCACCCTGGCTGGTGTGGCTCAGTTGGTTGGGTGTCATCCCCATGCAAGGTTGCTGGTTCAATTCCCAGACAGGGCACATGCCCCAGTTTTGGGCTCGGTTTTAGGCTCGATCCCTGGTAGGAGACGTGTAGGAGGCAGTCAATCCATTGATGTTTCCTTCTCACATCAATGTTTCTCTCCCTCTCCCTTCCTCTCTCTCTAAAAATCAATAAAAAATAGTTTTTAAAAACTTTTAACTTTCACAGCTGAGTTTTTTAGAAGAAAAGGTTTATTAGGCCATTTCTAGCAAAAAAAGAAGACTGGGCATGGGGCATGGAGTCTAAACCACTGCATGGATAGGTAGAAAAGATAACATATCCAATGCCCAGGAGTTTTGCCAGTGTTTTTATACATCAAAAATGGAGAAAGCTGTAAGCCATTCTGAAAGATTTTACATTAGCTATAGATAAAGGGGATGGGGGAAGGGCTAGTTCTGGGATGGGCACAACAGAGTCCACAAAGTTCATGGGCAATAAGAAGCGGAGGCTCCTGGGATTCGATGGCGCCCCAAAATTAATCCTCTCTTGGATGATCACAGAGATAGCTTCCTGGAAATTAATCCTAAATTCCAACAGATACCCAAGAATGTGAGCAGTCTTTTGTCATATAGCAATTAACAGGCTAACTGTTTTGTCTCTTTCACTCCCTGGTGCTGGAGTTTTAACTTAAAACATCCCAGAATTGTTTTCTCTTGTCACCAGTGACCTCCGATTAATTTGCTAGAGAGGCTCACTTAACTCAGAGAAACATGTTACTTACTGACTAAATCACCTGCTTATTATAAAAAGACTCAAGAGCCCTAACTGGTTTGGCTCAGTGGACAGAGCGTCGGCCTGCGGACTGAAAGGTCCCAGGTTCAATTCTGGTCAAGGGCATGCCTTGGTTGCGGGCACATCCCCAGTAGGAGGTGTGCAGGAGGCAGCTGATCGATGTTTCTCTCCCATGGATGTTTCTAACTCTCTATCCCTCTCCCTTCCTCTCTGTAAAAAATCAATAAAATATATATTAAAAAAAAAAAAAAAAGACTCAAGAGCCCTAGCTGGCCAAGTAGCTCAGTTGGTTAGAGTATTGTTCTGATATAACAAGTTTACGGGATTCTATCCCCGGTCAGGGCACATACAAGAATCAACCAATGAATGCATAAATAAGTGTAAGGGACATCTCTGGTCTTTAAGGATTTTGTCTCTCTGTTCCAGGCCTACCTTCACTCTCAATGGAGAAGGCCCTGGACTGAAATCTGCATGACAACCTTATCGTTGTTCACTGTGCTTTTTCTGGTGACCTCCCATAACTGACTCTCCAGGGCCAACATCTTTGTCTTTGGCTGATGGTGGTGTTACAAGGGATGGCCTCCACCATTTTGGTGAATTAACTCAGTGATCCTAGGTCTCTCCCATGTATCCAGGAGGTCTGCATGTTATTAAACTTTATTTTCTCCTACTAACCTGTCTCATTAATTTGATTATTAGTGTAGTCACCATTAAGGTCAAGGATACATTAGGGTAAAGGATAATTTTTCCTTCCCAACATGGTTGTAGGGCTGGGGCTCTGGCACCCCCCTCCATCTTTGAGCCAACAATGTTAGGCCAAGTCCTTCTCACATTTTAATCTCTCTGACCTACACTTCTGCCCCATGTCTGACTTCAGTGGAGAAAGTTTTCTGATTTTAAGGACTCGTGATTAGATTGGCCCCACCCAGATAATCTTTTAAGGTTCATAACCTGAACTACATATTAGAAGTTCCTTTTGCCATGTAATAGAACATATTCAGAGGTTCCAGAGTTGTGGGCATGGACGTCTGTGTAAAGTTGACATCATTTAAAGAAAAGGCATCTAGTTACAATACACTAAATGCAAGGAAAAGGTGTAGGCTTGAAAGTGTCCTATGATAAACAAGGTAAGCTCAGGCTTTAATCATCTTAAAAGGTTAAACCAGTTCCCAGGCCCCAATCAAGACTTCATCAAAATTTTTTTTTTTTAATTTTCATATGAGTTCATTTGAGCCAAATTGACGACATGCTGGAAAGCAAGATCTCAAATGCTGCAGACAGTTTTGCAGTTTTCTTTATATATAATATTCTTTGGGATACCTAAATTCAAACTTTGGTCTCAGCTGAGATAATATCCATCTCTTGGGTCTACAAACCAATTTCTATAACGGGACTAAAGGTCAGTATGGTAAACTTTGTAGGATATGTGTGATGCTTTTAGAGACGCTGGCATACTATACTGGTGATTCTATCAAAATATGGAGGAGGATTTAAGTTTACAGTCGATGTTTAAATAGCTTGATTTGTGAAATGTGTTGACTTTGATTTGCTGGTTATATAAATCATGTTTAAATATTTAGACAATGTTTGCTTAAATGGATTTATGAAGTAAATAGATGAAGCAAAAAATAAAGCACAGATGGTGGTTCGCGTTCCCCTCCAGGTACAAAAAGCTCCTCAGACTTTAAATATTCTAAAAATAGGATCCAACTGCCCTGCTTTCCCTACACCCACGCCCTGGCAGCTGCTTACCACAGAGAAAAGTCCCACCACTATAGGGTTCACTGTGGACCCAAATCCATGGTCTCCAGCCACCCCATCCTCAAACCGCCAAGCAATTCTTCTATGGTTTCCTTTGCCAGTCTCTTTCCTCACCCTCCCCAGAATCCAATTGAAGCCCTCTGTTTTCTCCTTAAATCCCTTACCCCCCACCCAACTTTGCCCCCACTGTTAGCAGTAGATGGCCTTACCTTTTACAGTGAAAAAAAAAAACAGAAACTCCAGGCAGGAACCCCTCCCACCACCACATTGAGAAACTCACCGTCCTCCTCATCTTGGCTTCCTCCGAGCTGGTTCAGTAGAAGACGTGTCCCTTCTCTTGTCAATGCGGCAATCTTCATCCTCAAGCCATGGATGCCATTTCTTCCAAACATACTCTCTTCCTTTCCTCTCACCTCTCCTATATGTTCAACTTCTCCCTCTCTATTTATTTCTCCCCTTCAGTTAAACAGACTCAAGTCTGTTCAACCTAAAAGAGAAAAAATGGGTGTGGAAATAGTTGTAGATGTTTAGTTATTCTCGGCTCTATATGCCCCCAGAATTGACTGGCATAATTCTCCTCCTCTTTAGAGCCAAATATCTATGCTCACCAGTTGCTTGCCTCTATATCAACTATGGCCTCCATAGCTCCACCTAAATTGCACTCAGCTAGTCACTCACTACTTCCGTGTCACTAAAGTCAATGGACACTTCCTAGTCCTTCTGTTACTGGGGCTCTCCCTAACATTTGATCCTGTTGACCACACCCTCCTTCTAGAAGCACTCTCTCGCCTGATTCCCTGACTGTATTCTCTGGGCTTTCCCTCCACCTCTTTGCCCAAGTCCCGGTTGTTTGTTTGTTTGTTTGGTGTTTGTTTCAGGCTCCACTTTCTCTGTCCATCCCTTAAATGTTGATTTTCCTCAAGGTTCTGCTCTAAGATTCCTCCTGTCTCAAAAGCAGGGATTTTTTTCCCGTGTACTGACAACGTCTGCATTTTTTATCTCTATCCAGAATCACCCTCCTAAATCTCAGACTTATACATTGTATGTCCCACCTTAAAGTCAACCTGCTAAAATTATAGTTTTTCCTCCTTAAATTTGTTTTCCCTCCTTGTTCCCTGTGTCTACATATGGAACACCTCCCTGTTACCTCAACCAAACACCAGCTCTTATCTTCAATTCTTGCCTCTCCCATAACCCTTTATCCAATTACTCACATCCATGGGTTCCACCATTGTTTTCCGTCCACCCTGGCTCAAACCACCAATCTCTCAGAATTCTACAAAAGCTTCCTAACTGACCCCTTGACCTCCAGTTTTGCCTCCCCTAGCCCATTCTCTGCACTGGGGTTGCCATAATGATCTATCTAAATGAACTTCACTGGCTAAAGCTCTTCAGAGGAACCCCAGGAGGGGAGTGGGTTTCAGAATGAAGTCCATATTTCTTAACATTGATATTTTAAGGTCCTTTGTAATCCAGTTGCTGCAATATCCCTGCTTCATTTTTCACCATCTACAAGAATGTGGAAACCTATGAAATGACACCATTTATTAGCTGAGGGAAAATGGCACCTCTTGGAAAAAGAGAGTATGGCATTCAAGTCAAAACTTACCAGGGCCAGCGCTGGCCAAGTAGCTTAGTTGGTTAGAGCATCGTCCCAATACACCAAGGCTGTGGGTTTGATCCTTGTCAGGGCACATACAAGAAAGAGTCAACCAATGAATGCATAGGTAAGTGGAGCAACAAATCTCTCTCTCTCTCTCTCTCTCTCTCTCTCTCTCTCTCTCTCTCTCTCTCTCTCTCTCCAAAATCAGTAAATAAAGGGAAAACATTACCAGGGACAAAGGAATCATTTCTAGACACAACTGAGGTAAATCAGGACCTGTTTTAGTTTATAAATCACATTAATCTGGGCCAAACTGAAATGGAGAAATCTTAGCTGACACTATATAACATTAATGAAAAATGGAAAGACCATAGATGGGTTGGTGGGAAGAAGCTCGAGGAACAAAGTTAATATACTTGCATGAGAGTCAGTGAGCATAGTGGTTAAGATGGTGAACACAGGAATCTCTTACTTAGTAGCTGCACAGGACCTTGAGCAATTCAATTCTCTTCTCTGTGCCTCATTTTCTCCATCTATAAAATGGAGAGAATAATTATACCAGTGTGTACCTCACAGGATTGGGAAGCACTTAGAACAGTGCCTGGCTCAGAGAATGCACTCAATATATGTAAGTTACTGTTACCATATGAATTAATAGACAAGTTAAAACTTGTACATGTCCCAAGGATTCTTGGACAATCTTTAAAAAACAGGTAGGATTTTTATTTTGTTTTATTATGGCCATTTACCAGTTACAATGTTTCTTTCTTTTAGGTATGTTCACCTTTACCCATGAACACAGACTTAGTAAATATTTGCTAGGGAAATACGGTATAGCAAAACTGAGGGGATGTCCTAATCTCACCAGATAATTTATGTATGTTTTAGCGTGGGAACGGGATACAGTGTGGGACGTTCTGTATAGTCTGCCTATGTCATTGAACTGTCTGCATACTGGTGACTTTGTAATTTCTCTGTTAGAGACTTGGGGAACCCACCTACCAGTGCCACCAGAGAGAAGGGGAAAAGGTGATGGGTATAAACAAGAGAAGCAGTGACTAGTGTCCAGGGCTCAGCTGTGGACAAATTTTTTTCATTCACTCCTTTAAAAATAGGAGGAATCTTCAGTCTCGGTGTAAATTGTTCAACAGTGAAGAAGAGAAATCTCATCCTGTCCATTTTCAAGACCTAAACGGGAAAGAGCACCAGCTGGGAAAGCACAGCCTGGGCTTTCCTCCTGGCCCTGCCATGAACCAGCCATGGGCCTTCAGATCACTTACCTGGGTGCTGGTCTGGTCTGGTCTGTAAGAGCTTGGGTCAGATGAACTTGAAAAGGTGCTATCCAGGTCTTCAAATCTGCAAGCTGGCCTGGTAACATGCAGCAGCCATGCCTCACGGCTGCCTCCCAACCTACTCACTCCCATAATTGAAATGAAGCTAAAAAAAGAACTGGGCCCTAGCCAGTTTGGCTCAGTGGATAGAGCATTGGTCTGCAGACTGAAGGGTCCCAAGTTTGATTCTGGTCAAGGGCACAGGCCTGGGTTGTGGGCTCAATCCCCAGTAGGGGGTGTGCAGGAGGCAGCCGATCAATGATTCTCATCATTGATGTTTCTACCTCTCTCTCCCTCCCCTTCATCTCTGAAATTAGTAAAAATATATTTAAAAAAAAAAAAAGAACTGGACACTGGCTCCATATTGATCTGTTTATTGATAAATCAAATGAAAAATAAAAGGGTATTGGATCATAAATGTGGTTTACAGGAGGAATGGGTATAGCACTGGAGAAGGAAATGAGGTTGGCCATACCATCAGAGAGGGAAGAGACGTGGGAGGGGAGGGAAAGGAAAGAGGGTATCTCCCACAGCTCACCTTTCAATTTCTCATGTCATCCAAGCATTCTTTCCTGAACAGAATTAACATCTGGAAATGGTTTAAGGGGCAACATCTAGTAGTTTGTCAACAAGATATAGGAAATGGGGAGTTGGAGGGGATATAAGTATAGGATTTTGAGGGATTCTCTGACTTGAACCTGTCACCAGAACCCCTCCTGTCTATGGTAAACTGAGAGTCAGGAAGTTTAATCCTAGTCCCGGCTTAGCCACAAACTATTATGTGACTTGGGACAAGTCACTTTCCCTCTCTGGGCATTTCTTTGGCTGTAAAACAAGCAAATTCTACTCTATGGCAGGTTCTACTCTGGCTCTTGCAATGCCACGTGTGTTGGCAACCTGAGCTAGGCCAGGAGACTGGCTCAGCTTTGGAGAAATAAAACTCCTCAGAGGCCCAGGCAGAGGGCTATGGTGCTGGCCTTCCCTGGAGTTCATTTTGTCAGTGGTGGCAGCAAGTCAGAGGGTGAGTGTAAGCACACACACCTATGAGAACTCACTCTTGCTATAAGAGCAATCATTGCAGAGTGCTCGGACAGAGCCCAGGTTTTGCTCTACACAGAAAGCAGGTCCAGGGGATGGGGGTGATCCAACCACAGCAGTCACACACTATGTGGGGGCTGGGGATGCAGGGCACAGTGGAGGCAGGAGGAGGAGAGGGCTGTGGGCTTTGGGGTGGGGTTGGGAGGTAGAGCCACATCAGCACCTCACCGTCTGCCACACTGCTCATTTCAGACACACTCCCCCTTGAAAGAGAGGCCTGGGCCCCTTGGTCTAGTTGAAGCAGCTCTTCAGGTAGAGATGCCACACTTGGCATCAAGATCCTTGATTCCTGTGGGGTTAATACCATCACAGCAGGGGTCAGCGTTATCTCCATTAGCTGGAGTCAAATGAGGTAGGCTGACTCAGTCTCCCCCTTGCCTTTCTGTGCTGACAAGCCCGCCCTCCAACCCCAGCTCCAAGCCTCAGGGCCCAGGACTGCCAGCCCTTCCTGGACAGGGGGCAGGCCTAGCCTGGCCAAGAAGCTGGCCATGAGAATGGGAACAGGCTGCCTCTCCATAGCCCGTGTGGATTTGTGTCAACTGTGACAACTACAAGGGCAAAGGGTCCCCAAATGAAGGTCGGGGGGAGAGGAGTCTACATTCGAGGTTTCTGTTTGAGAGTGCAATGTGGTTCTGGTTCTGAGGTCCCGAGCCACACTGTTTTATGGTTAGGTAGCCAGGAGTCAAATTCTGTGTGTGTGTGTGTGTGTGTGTGTGTGTGTGTGTGTGTACACCTGCACGTGTGTGACAGGGTGAAGGGATACTTGGGGAAAGACATTGAGCCTGGCCTACCTTAGTAAGGGGAAACTGCCAGAGGCCCATATCTGACAGCAGATTCTCGCAATACCCCACACTGAGGACATTTCCATAGGGACGCTGGTCCCCAGTTCAAGGCAATTCAGCAAGGCTTTATGAAGTAACTTCTCCACAAAAGGCACAAAGGGGGCCCCCGGGGGGCTTTGAGAGCACTGATGGGGGTAGGGGGAGGCCTAGCAGCAGCAGCCCAGGACCCTGGGAGTGGGACCTCCCCCACTGCTTCAGCTCACTGCTCCAAGAACTTGAAGGACAGGGGGGTGCCGCTCTTGGCAAAGGACTTCATCAGACTGCTCGGATAGATGCACCCGAGCTTCTCTGGGGTTGGGAAGCCCCAGACCCTGTAGAGAGACAGGCTCAGCCGGTCCCCGATATAGAAGGGACCCACCCATTTGGCACTGCTGCCATTCCTGGGGAGGGACAGCAAGAGGACCTGATCGCCCACATTCCACTCTTTCTCCTGGCTCTCCCGCTTGAAACGCCTATTCTCCACCTTTTCACTGACCTTGTCAGCCATCCTCCAGTGGAGCTCCAGCAGCTCCCCCATCAGCTGTAGCAGGAAGACATCCATCTTGAGCCCTTCTATATTGGCACTGCTCATCTCCCACCACAAGGGTCCCATCAGCCTCTCCTGGCCCCCAGTCAGGATCTGGAATGGTGTGGCCTGGGAGGAGGAGGCCCTGAAGGCCAGGTGCAGCAAGGGCAGGGAAGCTGCCCACTTCTTGCCGTGCAAGAAGATAAACTCCTTGAGGGCCCTCTTGAATTCCCAGTAGGCCCCTGAGCTCGTCAGACAGGGAAACTGGAGGTCCCTACTCAGGGAGGTAGCCTGGGCTCCCAGGGCCAGCCCACAGCTCACCAGAACATGCCGGGCAAACTGGGGGCCTTGGGTGGCCTCCAGTCTCACGGGAACACCCCACCTTGCAAATACATGCTGAAGCAGCACTTGGGCCACAGCCATGTGTGTGTAGGGTTTCAGCGGGAATGCTTCCACCCACCTGGTGTTGGGGTCAGCCACAATCAGAACATGCTTGTGGCCCTCCTCACTTACAGTGACTGGGCCCACCACCTCAATCTGCAGGTTTGACCAGGGAGCAGTCGACCTGAGGGGCCACAGGGACTCGATAACCTTCAGCTCATTGCCTAGGAGATTTCGGGGGATGCAGAACAAGCAGCTCCTGCAATAATTTCTGACATGCTCCTGCATCCCGGGCCACCACCCCAGCAACCGCAACTTCTTGTAGGTCTCCTCAGGCCTCTGGTGAGCCCCCACGGGGAGGTCATGCACAGAGAAAATCAGATCCCTCCGGAGCTGCCTCGGGACAACCCAGACCTTGGGCTTCTTATCTCCCTTGAACAGAAGGAGGCCGCTCTCCTGATCCAGGCTGAGTGAGTTAGAGGCAGAACTGAAGGGAGAGGAGTTGGACAATTTCTGCCCAGCCCGCAGTTTGGCAATGACATCTGCCAGGGTGCTGTCACTCAGCTGTAATGCCAGCAAGTTGGGCCTCTTGCCCATGGTATGGGGAGACACTATGGGGACTGGCACATCCGTTGGCAAATTCCAAAACTCCCCGCCCCCCTGCGCACCCTCCTTGGCCAGGTTGTCCACTGTCACAGCAAACAGGGATCCACGGTAGGAGGTTCGGTAGATAAATGGAAGGGATGGGAGGCCAGAGGTGAGGGATATGATGTAGGAGAGCAGGCTTGGATGAGGTAGCGGGGACCCATCAGAGGACAGGAAGCCCCGGGCCCTCCACAGGGGCAGGAGCTCCCAGAGGACACTGAAGACCCAGTGGCAGTGCGTGAGGAAAACCACGGGGAAGTGGGACTGGCTGAAGCGCTCCAGGCCGCAGGCCACAGCAGCCAGGTGGGCATAGGTGGGTGTGTAAGGCGAACAAGAGAAGGAAAGGGAGACGGGTGGGCTGGTGGGAGACAGGACGTAGAGACCAAAGCCAGCACACCACTCATCCTCACGGTAAAAGCAATAGCCCGACATGTGGATGCAGACAAAAGTGGACAGGTCAGAGAAAGGAGGCAGAATCTGGAAGAAACGAGGCATGGAGGATGAGGGTGTCAGCAGTCGGTTTTCCCCCAGCAGGCCCTGGAGAAGGGTCAATTCCAGCGCCCTCTTGCCTTTGTCCTGTACCAAGAGGGCCCATCGGATCAACCATGCTTCGGAAAGCCTGTGGCCCTCCCAGGCCTCAGGGTCCACAGTGGTCCGAGCAGCGTAGGAAAGGTCCAGGACCACTGGGATGTCTCCAATGCAGCGGGAAAAGTGTTTGAGGGCCCAGGCCACAGCGTAGGGGCTGTCTCCCCCCGACTGGGGGCCCTCACTCTCCTCGTCGGGGAGGAGGGGTTTCGAGGTATAGGCAATGAGGTGCTTTTTCCCTGAGTTCTCCTGATAGACAGTGGCCGTCAGGGCCACCTGGCTCACCATCACCTCCAGGTAAAAGGGCAGCTGAGAGTCAGGGGCCTTCAGGCAGAGGGCAGACACCAGGGCTCGCTTCAGGGCCAGGAAGGCCTTCTCATGCTCCTGGTGCCATTGCCAGTCCGGCTTCTGCTTGAGGAGGCTGTGCAGTGGGCCCACAAGGGCTTCGTAGTCGGGGATGACTTCCCGGTGGGAGTCCATAAATCCCATGAAGAAGGAGAGTGCGGTGAAGTTCCTGGGGATGGTCATCTGGGCCAGGTGGGCAAGAACCTGCTGGCAGGGAGCCTTCCCATCCCAGGGGATACCTAGGGACGGAGAAGCCACCACTGGAAGGAGATCGATGTCAAGGGCTTCATCGAGGGGATCGTGGAGGCTGAGGCACCGGAGGATTTCCTCTGAAAGGGAGGGGCACTCAGACTTGAACATCGATGTCAGCGAGGAGTCCTGGTCCTCTTCCTCGGCTGGCCTCTGTGTGTCCTGCCCCTCCCTCTGCTCCTCGTCCTGTCTCTCCCTCAGCTCTGGCTCTTCGTCCTGCCTCTCTTCCTTCTCCTCCCTAACTTCTTCCACTTTCTGAGGACTCTCCAGGGGCTCTGAATTGGCGGTATCACTCAGCTCAGAGATCCTGGCTGAGCTGGGAGGAAGAGCCTTCCACACCTTCAGGAAGTTGCCAATGTCAGTGTCCAACCTGCACCGAAACAGCAGAGTGGCGGGACTGATGCAATAGGGAGAGAGAAAGCCCGCCCCCAGAGGTCATCCAAAGGGGAAACCACACCTGTGGAAACCCTTTGGAGGGTCACCCCATTGCTCAGTATCCCTGAAGCTGGGCAGAATGCCAGCCTCCGACATAGTAGAGCCTCAGTCAGGACCATGCCTGCAAGTACTTCCCCTACCTCCCCCATGTACCAGGCCTCAATATGAGATTCTGCCTTGCTTTGAAGGCTTATACAGTCAAAACTTCATTGACCAAGTGACATTTTCAATCAGTTTTAAGTCAGTGGTTGATAAGAATTAGATGACTGGTGCTTCCAACCTGACCCCAGGATGAGCAAGCCAAGGAGAGGTCAAGAGAGGGAAGGAGACGATTCCAAGATGGTGGCAGATTAAGTAGAAGCTGCACTGACACTCTCCCAGGACCAAACTGGGTATACAACTAAAATATAGATAAACCATCCTGAATAATCAACTGAAGACTAGCTGGAGAGAACCCTAATAACCAAGGATGGAAAGTGGAGACCGCATAGAGACTGGCAGGAAGTGTGGAGGCACAGAAGGGCTAGCCGGGCTCCCACAGTCAGAAGCTGAAGTTCCAGAGGGATAACTCAGCTGTGAGGGGTTCCCACTGAGAACTCTGGAGGCTAAACCTCAAGCTGGGCTCCCCAGCCCAGAGAACCAAAACCAAGAAAGGTGCCCATGTAACATCTGGCTGCGAAAAGCTGCAGGGTTGCTGTCTGCCAGAGAGAGACAGCTGGAAATGCAGGCACCCTCTTAAATGGCCAATGCACAAAACTTCCTGTGTAGCCACTCACCTTAGGCTTCAGCAGAGGGAGGGCAGAGGGAACTAGAGCTGTGTGAGGAGAATCCAGGGTTCAGGTCTCTGGGGCTAGAGCTCGAGGGCAGCCACCTGGATTCCTGTGCTGACTCATTCCCTCATACTGCAGAGGACACCTTTCTCAGGCAGACCTTAACCATCCAGGCAGCTTTTGCCTCGGGGAGGAAGCAATTGCTCCACCCTGTTAGGAAAACCTGCTGAGTTTACATCTTTTAATGGTCTACAGCCTGAGGCTAATTAAGAGACTGAGAATAGCAATCAGCCTGCTGGCAGAGGTGGATCTCTGGGTGCTTTGAGTTTTTGCCTGATCTGCTTCTGGATCCAGGGCTAGGAAAAGCCAAGCTTGGTCTTTTCCAAACTCATCCAGCCCTGGCAGAGGGAGTCACAGTGGTGGATTGCTTATACCTCCAAACAGGGTACTCAGGGCTAGTCACAAACAGCATCTGACATTGTCCTGCACAGAGACCCTCCAAAGAGGCTGGGAGTCATAGCAGATGTACCTAATATATAGAAACAAACCCAAACAGGCAGCCAAAATGGGAAGATAAAAAAAGCCCCAAATGAAAGGACAAGAGAATTATGCAGAAAAATAGCCAAATGAAATGGAAATAAGTAATTTATCAGACAGAGAGTTCAGAATAATGATTATAAGGATGCTCAACAGCATGAGAAAAGATATAGAAGCTATAAAAAATGACCAGTCTGAAATAAAGAATGACATAGCAGTAATAAAGAATACATTGGGCCCTGGCCACTTTGACTCAGTGTATAAAATGTCAGCCTTCAGACTGAGGGGTCTCGGGTTTGATTCCAGTACAAGGGCATGTACCTTGGTTGCAGACTCAATACCCAGCCCTGGCCCAGGGCACATGCAAGAGGCAACCAATGTGTCTCTTTCACATCGATGTAACTCTCTCTCTGTCTCTACCCTTCCCTTTCACTCTCTCTAGAAATCAATGGGAAAATATCCTCATGTGAGGATAAATAAATAAATAAGAATACATTGGAAGGCATAAACAGAACGTTAGAGGAAGCCAAGGATCATGTCAGAGAATTAGAAGACAGGGTAGAAAAAAAATCACTCAGAGAGCCAAAAAGCAAAACCAATTAAAAAACAGGAGGACAGCTTAAGGGAGCTGTGGGACAACATAAAATGTAACAATATTTGCATTACAGGAGTACCAGAAGGAGAAGAAAGTGAGCAAGGGATAGAGAATCAGTTTGAAGAAATAATGGCAGAAAACATCCCTAATCTGGTAAAGGGAAAAGTCACACAAGTTCAGGAGGCACAGATAGTCCCAAGCAAAAAGAACCTAAAATGGCCCACACCCAGACACATTATAATCAAAATGCCAAAAATTAAAGACAACAAGAGAATCTTAAAGGCAACAAGAGAAAAGTAATTTGTGACCTAGGAAGGAGCTCCATAAGCCTGTCATCTGCTTTCTCATCAGAAACTCTACAGGCCAGAAGGGAATGGCATGAAGTATTCAAGGTAATGAAAAGCAAGGATCTGAAACCAAAACTACTCTATCTACCAAAGCTATATATCATTCAAAATAGATGGTGAAATAAAGAGCACCCTGGACAAAGAAAAGCCAAAGTAGTTTATCACCGCCAAATCAGCATTGCAAGAAATGTTAAAGGGACTGCTGTAATAATAAGAAATAGAGAGAGAGAGAGAAACATAGGCACACAAAATTAAAATAGCAATAAATGAATACCTATTAATAATAACATTAAATATAAATGGATTAAATACATAGAGTAGCTGAATAAATATAAAAATATGCCCCAAATATATGCTGTCCACAAGAGACCCACCTCAGAACAAAAGACTCACACAGGATGAGAATGAAGGGATGGAAAAATTTTTTCCACGCAAATGGAAATGAAGAAAAAGCTGTGGCAGCAATACTCATCATATCTGATAAAAGAGACTTCAAAATGAAAGCCATGACAAAAGACAATTAAGGTCTCTACATAATCCTAAAGGGACTGATACAAGAGGATATAACCCTGGCAAACATATATGCACCCTCTATAGGAGCAGCTAAATATATATTAAAAAAACAAAAACTTCTGGAGGACTTTAATAAAGAAATGGACAGCAATATATTCTTAGTAGGGGACTTTAACACCCCACCAACTTCACTGGATAGATCTTCCAGACAAAAATCAACAAGGAAAGAGTGACTCTAAATGACACACTAGGTCAGATATATTTAATTGACATTTACAGAACATTTCACCCCAAAGCTGCAGAATAGACATTCTTCTCAAGTGCACATGGAACATTCCCAAAGATAGACCACATGTTAGGACACAACTCAAGTCTCTACAAGTTCAAGAAGACGGAAGTAATATCAAGCACCTTCTCAGATCACAATGGAATGAAATTAGAAATCAACTACAGTAAAAACACTCAAAAACATTCAAACACATGGAGGCTAAATAGCATGCTATTAAACAATGAATGGGTTACCAATGAGATCAAGGAAGAAATAAAAAACTTCCTGGAAACAAATGAACACACAACAACACAAAATCTATGGGACACAGTGAAAGCAGTCCTTAGGGGGAAGTTCGTAGCACTACAGGCCTGCCTTAAAAAAAAATAATAACAAGAAAAACTTTTAATAAATTATCTAACCCTACAACTTAAACAATTAGAAAGAGAACAACTAAAAAGCCCAGAGTAAGTAGAAGGAAGGAAATAATAAAGATTAGAGCAGAAATAAATGATATAGAGACTAAAAAAATAATGCAAAAGGTCAAGAAAACCAAGAGCTGGTGGTTTAAAAAGATAAATAAGATTGATAAACCATTAGCCAGACTCATAAGAAACAAAGAGAGAGGACCAAAATAAATGAAATCAGAAATGAAAGAAGTGAAGTAACAACTGACACCACAGCAATACAAGAGATTATAAGAAAATACTATGAACAACTATATGCCAACAAACTGAACAATGGGGATGAAATGGACAAATTCCCAGAAAAATACAACCTTCCAAAACTGAATCAGGAAGAATCAGCAAGCATAAATAGAACAATAACAACTGATGAAATTGAAGCAGTAATCAAAACACTCCCAGCAAACAAAAGCCCTGGTCTGGATGGCTTCACCGGGGACATTTACCAAACATTCAAAAAATTAACATCTATCCTCCTCAAACTATTCCAAAAAATCCAAGAGGAAGGAACACTTCCAAGCTCTTTTTATGATGCCAGCATTATCCTAATTCCAAAACCAGATAAAGACACTACAAAGAAAGAGAATTACAAGCCAGCCCTAGCTGGTTTGGCTCAGTGGGTAGAGCATCAGCCTGCAGACTGAAGGGTCCCAGGTTCGATTCCAATCAAGGGCACATGCCTGGGTTGTGGGCTCAATCCCCAGTAGGGGGCATGCAGGAGGCAGTCGATCAATGGTTCTCTCTCATCATTGATGTTTCTCTCTCTCTCTCTCTCTCTCTTCCTCTATGAAACCAATAAAAATATTTTTTTAAAAAAGAGAATTACAGGCCAATATCCCTGGTGAACACAGATGCTAAATTCCTCAACAAAATATTAGCAAATCGAATCCAGCAATATATTAAAAAGATCATATACCATGACCAAGTGGGATTTATTCCAGGGATGCAAAGCTGGTACAGTATTTGCAAATCACTAAATGTGATACATCACATAAACCAATTGGAAGATAAAAATTACATGATCATATCAATAGATGCCCAAATATCATTTGACAATATACAATACCCATTTTTTAAAAAATATATTTTATTGATTTTTTACAGAGAGGAAGGGAGAGGGATAGAGAGCTAGAAACATCGATGAGAGAGAAACATCGATCAGCTGCCTCCTGCACACTCCCCACTGGGGACGTGCCCGCAACCAAGGCACATGCCCCTGACCGGAATCGAACCTGGGACCCCTGAATCCGCAGGCCAATGCTCTATCCACTGAGCCAAACCGGTTTCGGCACAATACCCATTTTTTATATAAACTCTCAGGAAAGTGGGAATAGAGGGATTATAGTTCAACATAATAAAGGCCATATATGACAAACCTACAGCCAACATCACACTCAATGGGCAAAAACTGAAACCAGCCCTACCTGGTTTGACTCAGTAGATAAAGCATCAGCTTGTGGACTGAAGGGTCCCAGGTTCAATTTCAGTCAAGGGCACATGCCTGGGTTGGGGGCTCAATCCCCAGTAGGGGTGTGCAGGAGGCAGCCAATCAATGAGCTCATCATTGATGTTTCTATCTCTCTCTCCCTCTCCTTTCCTCTCTGAAATCAATAAAAATTTAGAAAAGAAAAAAAATACTAAAACCATTTCACCTAAGAACAGGAACAAGGACAGGGATGTCTGCTTTCACCACTCTTATTCAACATAGTACTGGAAGTCCTAGCCACAGTGATCAGACAAGAAGAAAACATAAAGGCATCCAAATTGGAAAGGAGAAAGTAAAACTATTATTATTCACATATGACATGCATGATAATGTAAATAGAAAACCCTAAAGACTCCACCAAAAAACTACTAGATTTAATAAATGAACTTGGCAATGTAGCATGATACAAAATTAACACCCATAAATCAATGGCATTTTTATACACCAATAATGATCTCTCAGAAAGAGAAACTAAAAAAAAGATTGTTAGGAATCAACTTAATCAAGGAGGTAAAAGACCTATACTCAGAAAACTACAGGAGGATGAAAAAAGATAGAAAAGGATATAAACAAGCAAAAGAATATTCCATGTTCATGGGTTGGTAGAATTAACATCAGTAAAATGGCCTGCCCAGCTGACATGGCTCAGTGGTTGAGCATCAACCTATGAACCAGAGGTCACGGTTCAATTCCCAGTCAGCGCACATGCCTGGGTTGCGGGTTTGATCCCCATAGATGTTTCTATCTCTCCCTCTCTCTCTCACTTCCTCTCTGGAATCAATAAAAATTTACATTTTTAAAAAAAATAATTAAAAAGAAAAATAAATAAAATACTACCCAAAGCAGTCTAGAGATTTAATGCAATCAAGAATAAGCTAAAAATGGATAAAATACTTAAATGTAAGTAGTGAAACCCTTAAAATCCTATAAGAAACCATAGGCTACAAAATCTCAGACATCTCTGATATCAGTATGTTTGCTGATACGTCTCCTAGGGCAAGGGAAACACAGGAGAAAATAAAATGGGACTACATCAAAATGAAAAGCTTCTGCACCGCAAAAGAAACAATCAACAAAATGAAAAGGGAGCCTGCTGTATGGGAGAACATATTTGCCAATGATACATCTGAAAAAGGGTTAATAGCCAAAGTATATAAGGAACTCATACAAATTAACAAAAGGAAGACAAACAATCCAATTAAAAAATGGGCAAAGGACCTAAATAGACACTTCTCCAAAGTGGACATACAGATGGCCGAGAGACATATGAAAAAATGCTCAAAGTCACTGATCATCAGAGAGATACAAATTAAAATGACAATGAGGTATCACTTCACACCTGTCAGAATGGCTACCTTCAACAAAGCAACAAATGACAAGTACTGGCGAAGATGTGGAGAAAAGGGAACCCTAGTGCACTGCTGGTGGGAATGCAGAATGTATGAAGTTTCCTCAAAAATTAAATACGAGCTGCCATTTGACCCAGTGATCCCACTTCTAGGAATATAGCCTAAGAAACCCAAAATACCAATCAGAAAGAATATATGTACACTTATGTTCATAGCAGCACAATTTACAATAGCTAAGATCTGGAAAAAGCCCAAGTGCCCATCAGTAGATGAGTGGATAAAAAAGCTGTGATACATTTACACAATGGAATACTACGCAGCAGTAAAAAAGAAGAATCTCTTACCCTTTGAGACAGCATGGAGGGACCTGGAGAGTAATATGCTAAGTGAAATAATCCAGGCAGAGAAAGATAAGTATCACATGATCTCACTTATATATGGAATCTAATGAACAAAGTAAAAAGATGAACAAAATAGATCCAGAGACATAGAAGCATGGAAGCATGGAACAGACTGATGAATCTCAGAGGGGGTTGGGTGGGTGGGGAGAGAATAACCATATATGCATAACCCATGGACACAGACAATAGTGTGGTGAAGGTCTGGGAGGAGAGGCAGGGGAAGGGGGTCAATGTGGGGGAGGGGACATCTGTAATACTCAATAAAAATATTTTATCATGCTAAGTGAAATAAGTCAGCCAGAGAAAGACAAGTATCACATGATCTCACTCATATGTGGAATCTAAGTAACAAAATAAATGGATGAACGGATTGGATCCAGAGACGTGGAAGCATGGAACAGAATGTGGAGACTCAGAGGGAAGGTGGGCGAGGGGTAATCAACCAAGGACCTTGTATGCATATATGCATAGCCTATGGATACAGACAATGGGGCAGTGAGGGCCTGGGGCGGGGGGTGGCGGGGGGGGGGCTGGAGGGGGTCAATGGGGAAAAAGGGGGACATATGTAATACTTTCAACAATAAAGAAATTTTTTTTAAATTTTTAAAAGAGAGAAACAAAAAAGGGTGGAAAGGGGCCCCACTGATCTCAGAGAAAAAAGGGTGGGAGGGTGGAAGCTTTGAAACTTTGGCCCCAACTCAAACACATTTTACATGGTGACACAGCGGGATGTGCATTAAAAAGGAGAGAGAGGTGGGGCTGGGGAGAGGAAAGGAGGTCTGACAACATTTTTTGGAGAAGCCAGAAGACAAACCTTGACCAAATCACGTTTTTTCCAAACAGGGAAAACGGGACTGGGAGGACCTGGCCCAGGAAGCGGTGCCATGCCCAGAGGGTCCACCACAGTCCCCTGCTGGGCTCGGGGAACTAGGAGATGGGCAGCAAGGTGGCTCGGAGGGGCGAAGGCCACAGGAGCGGAGTCACCGCAAACCAGTTCTGCTGCCACCAGCAAAGGGACCTTAGGAAAGTACTAGAGCCTCAGATTTCTCATCTGTAAAATGCGGATAGTGGTCATGTATGTATAACTCAGGTTGTGAGGACCGAAGGGGATAATAAACATGGAATAAATTCTACTTGGCATAGACTCTAGGCACAGCTGCCCTTGTACACAATGGAACAAGAGCGAGGCTGCTCACTGCCGCACTGGTTCCAATGGCACAACAAGAAAACCGCCAATGGCCCTCCACAGAGACCCGGTAACTGTTGGGTACTCCTGTAATGGAATACCACACGGCCATTAAAGTGAGCCACATGGATTAACATCTGGGAAAAAAAAACAATAAAAGTTGACTACCAATGCCTGTTGTTGAAGGATACATATAGTACTAACGTGCGTGTGCAAAACCATACTGGCAGTGGTTTGTGGATGTGCAAATAAGTGGGAGAAGTGTGAAAACCTGAAGGAGTCAAATCACTCTGCTCACTGTTAAACACTAAACAAATGCTGGCCAGCACTGAGGGCAAGTTTCTAATCAGTCCCAGGAGGGGCTGGGATGCAGGGGAGGCCCATTACCTGTTTGGCTTCCTCAGGAACTCATCCAGGGTGGGGCCATCCCGGCCCAGGGGGTCATCGGGCACCATGAACAGATTCCCCGCAAAGGTGAAGGGCAGCAGGCTGGAGAGAGGAGGCACAGTCACAGAGGCGCCCGTGGCCCGCCCACACCCCATTGCTGCCTGGGCGTCTCCACAGGGGCCCAGACCCACCTCTCCTCCCGGCAGGTGCTGGTGGGCACGGGCCCAAGGACCCTCTCTCTCACTGCCCCAGTACCCCACTGCCACAGGCTGCCTGACACCCGAGGGGAAGGAACAGCCCACCCCCCTCTCAGCCACCTCACCGATCTTTGACCATCAGCTTCTTGGAATTATTCATCAGGATGTGGAGCTGCTCGTTGGTGACGATGACGCCGTCTGTCTCCTCTGCCAGCTTTACCATGAACCTGCAAGGAGAGCGAAAGCCACTGAGACCCAGTAACCAGCCCTCCCTTCCCTGGGCCTCCGGGAAGAGAACTTGCAGCTTCACTTTGTGTTGGACAAAGGCTGCCCCTGGTCGTTGGGAAGCCAGGGCTCAGGAGCCCTTCCCCTCATCTATGCAGCTATTTGGGGTCCCCATTAGGCCCTGGGAGGGTGTACTGGGAATGTACACCTCCCAACTGTTTATTCAAACACAGACCCCCATTTTACACGTAGGAATTCACATACACATGCACATAAACCCGCACACTCATTCCCATCCACACATGCATTTTACTGCTTCGGTTTCTGCATCTGTAAAACATAAATGCCTCCCCTCTACTGCTGTGAGGATTGAACTGAATGACGACACATTGAAGCCTCTAGCTCAGCATCTGCCACACAGCATACACACACATTTTCCATTGTTATTCTTCACCAACACATAACAGTCATGTACATGCCAAGGCACATATGTGTGTATGTGTGCACACACATATAAAAACACACCTGAAGAAACAAACCTATTTCCCAGGGATCCCTTCTCAATCGCTGAAAGCATGCTATTCCACCAGTGCCCAGCAGAGGGGCCTCCTGCAGAAAAGCCGTCTTCCCTCGAACCCACGCCTGCATCTAGAGGCACTTAAACACCTCACCCGGGGGCTTGCTCTTGAAGGGGAGATGCCTGAGCTGCCCTGCCCAGCCCTTCCCAGGCCTGAAGGGTGTCAGTGCTGGGAAAAGTGAGGAGGGACAGAATTTCTCCCTGCCCGGCATGGGAGGAGCCTGAGGGACGCCGAGACCTGTGTCTGCCCGGCCTGGACTCCAGACCAGGACCAGCGTCTGCCGCAGGGCCTCCCTGCCCCCGCCGCTGCAGCATCGCAGACCCCCTGTGCACACTGTGTGCAGCCAGGGGGGGCCTGGGTGTTAGGGCTGACAAGTAGGGAGGCATTCGGGCTTTGGCTAGGAAATGGAGCCAGTCTAACCATTTTCAGAGGCCAGCCAGAGCTCCAACCACATACAGCCACGCACATACCTCCTCCCAGTGCCAGGGCTGGGGAAGGGGGAAATTGGAGCAGTTCCTTGAGACATGAACTTCAACCAGCTGCTTGGGGGAGCAACTCACTCGAGGCGCCAGGAGTCACCTGGGCTAACCCACCCATAGCGGGGGTCTCAGTCTGCAGGTCATGGGGGGAGACAGTCTGTTAACTAGGCAAAGGGAGCTGCAGAGTCCCAAAGCCAGGAGTGCCCCTGGCCTCAGGTAGAGCCGACCTGGGAGCCCTCTCCTCGCTGTGTCCCTCTGCGCAGAGGCCATGAGCCAGCCCCTCTGAAATGGCCCCCTCGGACACAGAGCAGATGAGCAGGACTCCACCTGACACACCAGCCCAACCGCAGAGCGCCACCGAGAGGAGGCCTGGGGACTGGCACACCTGTAATCGTAGGTGGTGATCTTCTTGCCGTTCTCAAGCTGGGAGGGGGTGATTGAAAGCATCTTGAGGGAATGTAGCTTCGTCAGAAAGTGGCTCTCTGGAGGTGAGAGGCAGAAGATAGAGATCGTCAGAGGAAGGGCTAAGTGGAAACGGCCATGGTGCAGACAGAGAGGCAGGGAAAGGAAAAGCTGGGTGCTGCTGGAGGGGCTGGGTGGAGGGTGGGGGCGAGTGGACAGCTCACCTCTCACCCTCCGGTTCTTCTTCAGTTGCCAGGTGGGTACAAACACAGTGACCTCTCGGTGTCCCCGGTTCCAGAAATACTGCACCGCCATGGCAATGCCACGGCAGGAGAAGAAGTGCTGGAGGCCGTGTCTGTGGGGGTGGTGAGGAGTGAGGGAGCAACTTCTTGCCAAGGAATGGCCCTGCCTCCACCCCTCCCTCAGAGCCTGGGCAGCACAGTGGGCAATGCCAGGGCACCAGCATCAGCACCACAGACACCGGCAATGCCCTCTCCCTTCCCTCCATCATTAAACATTCTGTGAGCACCTACTGGGTGAGCTCACCTCCTGTGTGCTTTACGTGTGTGTGCACGTGCACAGGTGTATAGGGGCCTGCAGGGCACGAAGAGGAAGAAGGCAACCTCTACACCCAAAGAGCTCAGGTGAGAACTGGAAGCAAACAAACATGTGCTGACCACCAACTGTGCTGGGAGTGTGCTCAGCACAGATAACGCTCTACCATGTTGGCACACTAAGTGGTCTTACATATAGTCATGCTAACACAGACACACAGTAAGTGCTGTGCAGAGAGGGCCTCTAAGGCTTGATCAGGAAAAACTTCATAGAGGAGGTCTGTGCTGGGCCATACGGTTCGGGCTAAACATCCGACACCTGGCTGGGGGGTGGCTGATGCCGTGTTATGTGAGGCAGGCTGCAGCGGAAAGAGTGGGCACCCCGGCAGTGGACAATCGGAACCCAAAGACCAGCTGGAACGCTTACTGGCTCCGGGACCTTGGGCAGGATTCATCACCTCTCTTTTCTGCTTTTGCCAAAGAGGGAGAACAGAAACCTACATTTGCAGGGCTGAGAGCTGCTGTGACAATTTCGCACACACTGCCTAGCAGGCAGTAGCCACTCAACATGGGCCACTTCCAGCTTTTCCCCATCGGAACCATGTCACCCTTATCCAGAGGTCAAAAAGGGGTGCCCGCAGTCGCCCCAGGGATGCCCTGTCCCAGCTCCCCAGCATGCCCAGCCTACCCTCATGCTACTCACACCATGGCCACGCTGCTGCCATCAATGACCACTCGCCGCAACCCCTGGTTCCCAGGTTCTCCCGACAGGTTCAGCTCGAAGGGCGTATTCAGGGCCTCATGGTACCTCTGAAAGCTGGTCACTGTGCTGTTCGCCTGTGGTTGTCGAGGCGGCTGCCTCGGGGTCCCCTCCCCAGCCCCCAGGAGTCCACCCACCTGAGGCTGGTGCTTACTACTGGGAGCCAAGGTGCTGCAGGACTGGAGACCCTGCCTCCTGGCCTCCCCCTGGCCCTTTGGGGAGGAAGCACCGCCCCTGGACGAAGGCTGAGCCTCTCTCAGGAGCTTGGCTGCATCCAACGCTGGCCCTGGATCTGTGAGCGCCTTCTGAGCCGCAGGTGTTTTCGGAGCTTTGGAGGCTTTGGGGGCCGTAGATGCTTTGGGGGCCGCAGGCGCTTTGGGGGTCGCAGGTGCTTTGGGAGCTGCAGACCCTGTTTTAGCCACAGGCCCAGTCTGAGCTTTGGGCGTTTTGGGACCTGCAGGTGATGTTTTGGCTGCAGGGATTTTCTGAGCTGTGGGGGTTTTCGGAGTCGCAGGTACCATTTGAGCTGCTGGTGCCGGTTGACCCACGGCTGCCTTTTGAGCTGTGGGCCCCCCGTGAGTGGCTGGCTTTGTTGGAGCCGAAGGCACTTGGGGGGCTGCAGGCTCTGTGTGGACTGCGGGCATCATCTGGGCTGTAGGCACTTTGGGGGCTGCAGATAGCACTTGATTTGGGGGTGGGGTTTGAGCTCTAGGCACTGCTGCAGCCATGGGCACTTCGAGAGCATCAGGCACTATTTGAGTGTCAGGCACTGACTCAACCGTCGGCTCCCCTTGACCCACGGGCCTCTCCTGAGCTGTAGGCACCCCTTGCCCTGTGGGTGGTGCTGGTAAGGGCCCCTCTTCTGGCCCCTTACAATCCCACTGTACACTTCCTTGATCCCCCAGCTCACTTCCAGCTTGGAGTTGGGGTGTAGAGGTCAAAGGTGGCCCTACCTGTGGAAGTCCTGGGCTAGCTTTGCCCTTTATACCAGAGCCCCCTGAGACCACCAATAAACTCATGACTTTTGGGGGGGTCTCTGGCCTCGGGCAATTCTGTAGGTCTGCCTCTCCTCCTGGTCCCCCATCTGGGCTTTCCACACTGGGCAAAGGAACCAGCTCCTTCTGCTTCCACTCCAGGTTTAAGGGCAAAGGACTCTGCCCTGGGAGCTTGAACTGAATGGGGCCCAGAGGCCTCTGCCAGAAGGGGAAACTGAAGCACGCCTGGGACAGGAGCCAGGCCAGGTGGAGAGAATGCAGTTCATTGATCCTCCAGAAGGTCGTAGCAATAGTCCCTGGCCACAAGGGCCCAAAGGCTGGCCCCGGAGCCCAGGCCTTCCAAGATGGGCACACACCCAGGGTTGTCACGGGAGGCTGGAAGGAGAGTTTGTCTTCCACCCTCTGGAGCTGCCGCTGCTGTGACAAGGCTTGTGAGTGGTTTGCGGGATCCTGGCTGCCGGCGGCTGGCACTGGCCCTTCCTTGTGAGCGCTGTCCGTACCACCTTGATTGTTGGAACCGACCCTGGAGGAAGTCAGAGTTTGTTGGAAAGGTGGGGAGGCCAGCTAGGTGCAAAATTATGTCCTTGGGGTCGGGGAGGAGGGGTAGGGGCAGAGAAGACAGACTGGTTCTCCAAAACTTACCGTACCAGCTGGTTTGCTGTCTCCTGCTGTGCCTTCTGGCCTGGGGTGGCTCCCAGGCTGGTTAATCTCTTTGAATTTTCTGTGTTCCCATTCTGGAGGGTCCTCATCTCCAGCAGAGGCCCAGGACCATCGCCCACAGACATAATGGCCGAGCCTTCCTTCTGCTGCTGTGAAGGGCAGATCAGGACCTCCGGGTCGGAGCGGGCGTTGGAGGTGCCAAGGCGGCCGAGCCACTCGATGATGTCCTCCTTGCCCGCAGCATCCCGCACCAGGCTCAGCAGCAGCTCCTGGACTGCTGGGGGCAGCTGCAGCAGGTCCCCTGCATACTGGTCACCACGGATCCAGATCAAAGCCCCAAAGGCCCGGGTCACCTCAGCCTCCCAGATACCCCGGGGGGTGAAAACAGGGGCAGGGCCCCAGCGCAGTCGCCCCACCAGCTCCTCCAGCCAGTTCTGGGTCATGATGAAAGACTCGGTCAGCCCGCCCACCATTAGGGAGCCAGTGGGGCCAGGCACCAGGTAAGCCTGGGTACTCCAGCAGAGGCAGTCGAGGAAAAGGCCCTGGGCCCCAAGGAAGGCGCAGTGCAGGGCTGGTGGGTAGCGAACCTCCTTCCACAGCTCTGGGTTGCACAGGCCCTTCAGATACTCCTGAAGCAGCAGTGGGGAGAACACAAAGGAAGTCATTCCTTTAGGGGGCGGCCACTGGCTCACACTTCCCAACCCAGAAGGGCCATCCCTCACCAAGCAGGTGCCCTTCCCCGGCCTACCAGAAGCCAATGACTTCCCAGGGCCAGCCCCTCTCGTCCTGGTCTTGCCCCCTCACACACTCATTTCTTTCCAGGAAACTCTGACAGAATGGGGAAGGCCTGGAGAGAAGGGAGCACCTGGGTTTGGAGTCAAGGACCTGGTTCTACTTTCAATGTGACCTCAGTAGGTCAGGTTAATTGTGGGAAATTTGTCATCTTTCCAGGGAATGATAGGAGCATGGTCTCAGCCTCTTCGCCTGTATGACAAGTTAAACAAGGTACACCTTAAGTCCAAGCATTCAAGAATTGTGAAATACCTAGCGGGAGGCGTATTGCATCCTCCAGGTGCCAGGAACTTATGTGACCTGGGGCAAGTTATTAATCCCCCCTGTACCTATATTCCCTCAGCAGTAAAATGGGGATAATAGTTTTTTAATTGATTCAAAAATCAATGGCCAAGCTCATAAAATGGCAACACCAATAGTGCTTGGCACAGCCTATTCCCATTTTGCAGGCTCAGAAGGGCTATGCAACTTGTCCAAGGACACACAGCTAAAGAGTGACTGGGCCAGGACCACAAGCCACATCTGTCTGACCCTGAAACCAGGTGTTCTTTCCACTTCCTCAGGCTGACTACACAGTGACAACAGGGTAATCTTGTGGAATTCTGGCTTAATCCCCCTTCAGAAGGTCTGTGGCACAATCAGTACCCGTAACCATGGTAACTCTGTTACCCAGAACAGACAGAGAAGGAAAGGAGGAGATAAGTCACTGGGCCAGCATCCAGGAGAACCCCACAGATACACACAATGGCTGAACCAGAAGAAAGGCCTCTGGCTTTCTGGGCAGACCAAGTCCTCCTGTTTACAGGGTGCACACACTTGGTCTTTAGTAGTTGCTGGGATGGGAGAGGTTGGGCTCCTCCACTAGATGGCTGAGTTCCACCAGGACAATCCCATGAGCTCCAAGGGAGCGTGAGCATTCCCTCTTAATCAGCCAACTCATGTTGACCACATTCGCCCTCATTTCACTTCATATCACCATGTAGATAACCGTCATCTTCTTGCTCTCCCCTGACAGTTTCATTAGAAATAAATGCTCCATTTTGGGTCCCCCGCAGCTACCCTGAAATCGGCTCCAGGTCCTCTGCTCAGTGCCTAGTCCATTCTTCCCTGCGATGGCCTATGTTTGCCTCTTCCATCTGACTCAGGCCCTAAACTGCCAACCCTTCCCCAAAGGGACCGAAATGCACCCCAGTTAGACCCAGGTCTAAGCCCTTTCTAATCAGTCCAAAACCATCTCAAAACATCATCCCACCCAGGACCTCAGCTGGACCCACTGCCAGGCAAGGGTGAATCTGACCAGGTATGGGATCACTCTCCTTAACAAGCTCTTCATCCCATACACCTCACACTCTAACCACGTGAAAGCAATATGTAAACACAAATATGTGTACTGGGTAAGAAGATGGTGGGTGGTTTCTTTCTCTTTTTGTAAAGAACTTAAAATTCTTATTGTGCCATTAACTGTTCAATATTTTTAACTAAAAGATATATAGGAATTAAAATAATTTTCAAAAGAATAAATCTGAATATTTATTAAACATATACTATGTGCCACACATTATCTCATTTATTCCTCTCTCAGCTCTATAAGGAAATTACTATCATCCCCATTTTAGAGGAGCAAGGATGGGCCCAAGGTTACACAGATAGTAGGCTGGGACACTCAGCCACTCTGACTCCAAAGTATAACCATGATGCTGTCTATAGTTTCAAGCAAAGAAGAAGAAGGAGGAGGAAGAGGAGGAGGGGGAGGGGGAGAAAAGGTATACAGCAGGCATTTATATCCAGAAAATACCTGGAGCACTTTTTCTGCATAAAGCCTACCCAGACCTTTTTCCTCCAAGGGGAAGAGAAGTAGAGAGGAGGCAGAAACAAAATAAGCACAGAAAAAGAATGGTGTGTTTATGAAAACATATCGCCCAATGTCCCACAGGTCCTTTGTCAAATTGTAAATTAAATAAAAACACCACTAAATCGTTTAATACTGCTCTATACTTGATCAAGTTGCTTTATTATTTAACACCTGACTTAGGACTCTCCTTTCTCATAAGTCAGTTATCATTCATCGTCTACTTTCCAGAACCACCCAAAATTACACTGCAGAGTACACAGAAGGCTCAGAAAATGGCAACACCAAGAAACTCTGGAATTGGAATTGAAGGGGAACATTAAAAAAAAAAAATTTTAAAGGCAAACTGAGGTAAAATTGTTTGAATAACACAGGCTTGGCAAGTACCTCCCTACCCACTGGAGGCTTGCTCTCTACAGAGTTGAAAACGGGTCCTAGGATTAGAGGTTTATCAGCATACTTGAGAGAGCAAGTACCATAAAAAATAAACATGGGGGAAGAGAGGAGGGCCAAATATGATGTCTACAATGAAGGCCGAATGTAGAGAAACTCATTCTTCTCTTTCAGAGATTCAGCAGCCAGACCCTGATGCTCCAGGACAGAGAATAGAGAAATGCATTCTAGAAATCCAGCCAGCTCAAGAGCAAAGACCACCAAACAGGTTCCCTAAGAGACAGTGCCCCCAGATATCCGTACAGCCAAGCTCCAAATCAGTAAGCCTCAGTCTCAGTTCCCAGTTAGCTTTTTGGGTTTTACTCTTAACCATGCAAAGATTACCAAACATATGAAGAAAACTAATGTGAGATAAATATGCAAAATATATATAGGAAGAGGTGGGGAGCAACTTGAAGAAAAAGAAAGTAGGGAGGGAGAAGAAAACTTCAGAAAGTTTACTATCATTCTCCTTAGAGAGATAATAATTGAGAATATTGTACAAACTGAACAAGAATAGGATACTATTTTTTAAAAGAGAATTCAGAGAGAACATAAATGACATTTAGACATTAAAAATATGACGGCATGGGGTGGGAGGGTAATAGTAAGATATGTACACATATAATACCTCAATAAAAATATTAAAAAAAAAAAATATGACAGCAGAAATTAAAGACCCAAGAAAAGGATTGGAAGATAAAGTTTAGGAAATCTCCAGAAAGCAAAGCAAAAAGTCAAAGTTGGAAAAAATAAGAAAAGTGGACCAGTCAGTCCAGAAAGTCCAGTGTCTGATTAGGAGTTCCAGGAAGAGAGAGAATATAGAAAACACAGGGGGAAATCATCCATGAAGTATTTTCAGAAAATGCCCTCGATCTGAAGAACATGAGTATCCAGATGGAAGGGCCCATAGAATACAATAGTAACTAACAATGGATGAAGACAGATCTACGCAAAGGGGTCTCACTGGGAAACCTCAGAACAGTGGGGAAAACTACAAACTTTCAGAGAGGAAAAACTTCTCATGCAAAGGACCAGGGACCCAGAATAGCTTCAGACATCTAAAAAGCAAGAAGTCTTTGGAGTAATGCCTTTACACTTCTGAAGGAAAATAATTTCCCATTTATAATTCCATGCCAGCCAAACTATCAATCAAGTGACCTTCAGATACACAACTCCAACATTTCACTTCCTAATCTTTCTCAGGAAGCTACAGGAGAGTACTTCCCAGCAAACAAGAAAGGAGACCAACATTGGAAAAAAAAAAAAAAGGCAATCTCCAGGATGATAATGAAGAGAATTTTCAGAATTTATTTATCCTTTCAACAAATCATTATTGAGCACCTATGTGTCAGGAACTGTTCTAGGATGACAACTGTCAGCAGGCATAGAGGACAACTAGTTCCGATTGGAGGAAAGGACTCAAGAGACAACCACATGAGAGCCGTCATCCGTATACTCTTTACCACTGCTCCATCTTTCATCTTGATGAAGCTATTTTTTAAAACATATTTTTATTGATTTCAGAGAGGAAGGGAGAGGGGAGAGAGAGATAGAAACATCAATGATGAGAGAGAATCATTGATCGGCTGCCTCCTGCACTCCCTCTCCCAGCGATAGAGCCCGCAACCCAGGCATGTGCCCTTGACCGCAATCAAACCCAGGACCCATCAGTCCGCAGCCAGAGCTCTGTCCATTGAGCCAAGCCAGCTAGGGTTTGATGAAGCTATTGATGGATGTGCTCTAGCAACCCAAGAAAATAAAGATATTCAGCCCAGGAAACAAGACATTTAACAACAACAACAACAAAAGGCAAAGGGATGCCAAGAATGACAGCAAACGGAAGTCTCAGGATGACAGACCAGACAAGACAGAAGGAAGGATGTCCACTGAAAGTTGTAGAAATTGGCAATAGATACAAAGAAAAACAAGCATATTAAAAAAAACAGACAATGGAACCAAGATGGCGGCATGGTTAAACAACTAATCTGCTGCCTCGCACAACAATTTCAAAAATACAACTAAAAGACAAAACGTCTACCATCCAGAACCACGGGAAAGCTGGTTGAGTGGTAGATTTACAACTAAGGGGAGAAAGGAGCACAGACGCTGAAAAGCTGAGTGAGGTACGGAGGCGCGTGAATCGGGCTGGCGGCGGGCGACTGGGTGTGCGGTTTTTCTTCAACCCACAGGGAGACAAGCTCCTGATCACTCTGAAATCCAGTTTCTGGGGACACTCGGGGGACCCAGACACCTATGGGGAGAAGCTGGACTCTCAGCCATCGGGTCGGAAAGTGAGAGTGACTTTTTTGCAGAGGTGCGCCCAGCAATCATTGTTTTACTGCGCTGGAGCACGGGGCGCAGGGACTTGGAAACGTGGAAAGGCAGAGACGGCTGACGCCAGCCACTGCCGTTGGCCACGCCCTAGCCTAGTGACGCCCTGAGACCCCGCCCCACCCTGAGGCCCCGCCCCGCACATTCTACAAACCCGCCCAGGCTCCACACATCGGCTTTTGCATATAAATGGCCTATTCTGTGGCAGCTCAACCAAATTAACTGCAGCTCTAGTCAGACTGCTCCAAAACCGCCCAAGCAAAGGAGGAGAAAACTAGTTCTTGCTGTAGCTCCTGCTGTGGGACACACAGTACACAAGGGTACACCAAGAGTGTCCACCTCAAGTAACTGGGAGGCTGACCCATTGAACCAATAGGACATCTAGTACACAAAGCTACCCTACCAATTCAGGGAAGCAGCGAAAATGAGAAGGCAAGGAAACAGATCACAAACCAAAGAAATGGAGGAGAACAAGCGACTGGACATAGAGTTCAAAACCACGGTTATAAGGTTTTTCAAGAATTTCATGGAAAAGGCCGATAAATTCAATGAGACCCTCGAGGATATGAAAAAGGACCAACTAGAAATTAAACATACACTGACTGAGATAAAAAATATTATACAGAGACCCAACAGCAGACTAGAGGATCGCAAGCATCAACTCAAAGATTTGGAATACAAAGAGGCCAAGGACACTCCTCCAGAGAAGCATGAAGAGAAGAGAATTCAGAAAGTTGAAGATAGTGTAAGAAGCCACTGGGACAACTTCAAGCGAACCAACATCAGAATTATGGGGGTACCAGAAGAAGAGAGAGAGCAAGATGCTGAAAACCTATTTGAAGAAATAATGAACGAAAACTTCCCCCACCTGATGAAAGAAATAGACTTACAAGTCCAGGAAGCGCACAGAACCCCAAACAAAAGGAATCCAAAGAGGACCACACCAAGACACATCATAAGTAAAATGCCAAGGGCAAAAGACACAGAGAGAATCTTACAAGCAGCAAGAGAAAAACAGTTAGTTACCTACAAGGGAGCTCCCAAACGATTATCAGCTAATTTCTCAACAGAAACCATGCAGGCCAGACGGGAGTGGCAAGAAATATTCAAAGTGATGAATAGCAGGAACCTACAACCAAGACTACTCTACCCAGCAAAGCTATCATTCAGAATTGAAGGGCAGATAAAGAGCTTCACAAATAAGGAAAAGCTAAAGGAGTTCATCACCACCAAACCAGTATTATATGAAATGCTGAAAGGTATTCTTTAAAAAGAGGAAAAAGAAGAAGAAAGATAAAAAAATTATGAACAACAAATACATATCTATCAACAAGTGAATCTAAAAGTCAAGTGAATTAAAAATCTGAGGAACAGAATAAACTGGTGAACTTAATAGAATCAGAGGCATAGAATGGGAGTGGACTGATAATTCTCAGGGGGAAAGGGGTGTCTGTGTGGGGAGTACGGGAAGAGACTGGACAAAAATCATACACCTATGGATAAGGACAGTGGGGGGAAGGTAAGGGGAGAGGGGGGTGGGAACTGGGTGGTGGGGAGATATGGGGGGAAAAGGAGAAACAATTGTAATCTGAACAATAAAGATTCATAAAAAAAAAACAAAAAAAAACAATAAGCTCTAAACCTCAGTGAAATAAAAAAGAAAGAAAATGTAATCATAGTACACTTAGATGTTAATATTTGCATAAGGCATAATGATGCAAATACTAAATATAAATTGAACAGAAAATTAAAAAATAATTATATTGGGAATAATCAAATCTTCACCTTTAATAATAGGAAGTAAAAAAATTATCTAAAATGGATTGATCAAAAGATAACAGTATCTACAATTTTGTTTTAGGAATGTAGAGATGTGTAAATGTCAGAGTAAACATTGTCTACAAGAAAGGGCACTGAAGAGAGAGTTGGGAAAGACAGGCAGGGATTCACTGTGTTCTATTGTGAACTTTTTCAAAAGTGTTGGACTTTTAAATTGTTAATTACTTGGATAAAAGAAAAAAAGTTTAAAATAAAGGGGAAGGGGAAGATGCCCACAACACAATTGGGGGGTAGCTCTGATATGTAGCATTTGTCAATTTCTGTGGTGTAAAGATTCCCCCATGGCTGATTTCAAACTACCAATGGAATGTTACCAGTTTGCAAACTTCCTGAAATTTTAATAGGGCCAGCTCCAGCACACCCCTGGCCACTACCAGCTTCCATGGCACTGTGCTCAACTGTTAGTGCGGAGTAGGAATAGATGAACTTCCAACTGACAGCCAAGCCAAAAGACAGCAAACCACACCTTGTTCCCCAGCTCCCTGAACCCAGTCTCTGGCTCCCCATCACCTCCCTCCCCCATCTTCAAAAAGAGTCTCCAAGAAGGGGAGAAGCAAGCATGTCATCTCTCCTCTGTGAGTCCAATCCTTCCTCACATCATTGCCCAGGAGGACAGAGGGCTTGTCCCTGGGCAACTCGGATCATTATTAAAACCTTCCTTTCCACTTGCTCATTTCACCCCAGAGGTCAGTTATCCCTAGTATTTATTTTTGCTGCCTGGGAATGAATTCCAGCAATGTCCTTATTTTTTTTAAATATATTTTTATTGATTTCAGAGAGGAAGGGAGAGGGAGAGAGAGATAGAAACATCAATGATGAGAGATAATCATTGATTAGCTGCCTCCTGCACACCCCCTACTAGGGATCAAGCCCACAGCTCAGGTATGTACCCTTGACCGGAATCTAACCCGGGACCCTTCAGTCCTCAGGCCAACACTCTATCCACTGAGCCAAACCAGCTAGGGCAATGTCCTTATTTTTTAAATCCCACCACGACAAAACAATGTAAAGGCACTCTAGAGTTCTACAGAGATTTTCCTGGAAAACCAGCCACAGATGATATAGAAACACAACCCGGCCCTTCTCCAGATAGGCCTATATCCTTCTTAACCCTTTTCCCCCTCACCAACATGCCATCCTCATCCTCAACCCTTCCACATCCTGCAACCTCCAATCTCACTGAGACCTCACTGCCAGTTGGTTGGCCTGTGTATAGCCTCCCATTAACAAAGTGCATGATGGTGTCCCTACAGCTGGAATTGGGGTCGGCCACAGCACCTCCAAACGGAAACCACGATACATCCTTATACTTGGGAAATTCTCCTGTAACAGATCGCTCGACCTTAGATAGCATTTAATCCAAGCTTCTCACTTTACAAACAAGGAGACTGAGGCTGAGGGAGAGAAAAGGACTTGCTCCAAGTTGCACAGCTAGTTAACAATAACTGACATGTGTGCTCTATAGCTTTCCACGTTTTGCAAAAGTGCGTAAGCATGCATTATTTCAGCTGATTCTTAGAACCCTTCCGTGAAGTGTGTGCTGTGTTATTTTATAGATGAGAAAATAGGCTCAAGGGAAGGTAAATGATTTGGCCCAGTTAGAAGGTAGCAAACCCCAATCTCAAACTCTCCCCACCATATCTCTCTGTCCCAGTGTGACTTGGTGACAGCAAGTTGAGCCCAGATCTCATAACTCCTGGGACAACGCCTTACACTCCCTGCCCTTCTGCTCCTTCTGTGAAATCAGGGAGGGAGTTACTTAGAACCCCCTCACGTTCTGATTCCATCTTAAACAGTGCCTCTCCCCAGGGGAAGAAAAAGGGGAAGGAGGTAACAGGGTGGGGGAACTGAGGGGGCCACACCCTGGGGTGTGAGGGAGGGATCCCTGAGGAGGCAGTGGGAGCAGGAGCAGACAGGCCTGGAGAACGTGATCCAGGATTTAAGCAGGGAACAGGGGGAGCTGGGCACCTCAGAAAGCGCTAGTAACACACAAGGGTGAGCTGTTGTAGTTCAAAGCAACAAAAAGATTAAGAACCCAAAACAACCCACCCAAAAGGCTCCTCTTGTTAACCCACCCTGAGAGTCTTCATCTCGGGGGCTCCTACATCTGTTCTCTGGGCAGGCACCCCTCCCCTCCCCCAGCACCTCTGTCAGAATTGGAAAAACTGCTGATACAGCAGCTCAACACAGGGGCTGAGGGAGGAACTTTCCAGCCTGTCTGCCCGCCTGCCTGCCTGCCTGCCTGCTGGCCAGTGCTTAGGGCCTCCCCCACCCATGGCCTTGACCAATTAGGATGTTGGTGTCCACGCAGCTGGGGAAGAAGTGTGCGTTGGTGAGGTCTGGGGGAGAGGGAGGCTGTAGCATTCCTACCAGGAAAAGATAAGATAAAGGAATCCTGGGGAAGAAGGAGACCTTGGCCATGACTGGGGGGTCAAAGGGAACTTGAGAGACCAGAGTGGAGGAGAAGCTTGAGAGAGAAGCCAGGGAGAATACAGAGAGGAGCACTATGACCTGCCTATCCAGACGTCATTTAATCTGAAAGCCCACGGCCCACTTCCCAGATCTCAACCCATCCCTAAGGGCTGGTGCCTTCCAGAGCAGCTGCACCCCGACCCGGAGCCCCTGCAAGAGTGCGGAGCAGGGAGCCCAGAGCTCCAGGTCCTGTCCCAGCCCCCACCGCCTCCACCTAGCTGACCTGAGCACTCACACCGGCCCCTTACCCTCTCCAGTCCCCGACAACTAGTCGGTAAAAGGCCGGCACTGCTTTAGTAGCATCTCTAAGGGCCCCTCGAGTCCCAGCACTCTGGGAGGTTCCAAAGATTTAAGGAGACTTAAAAAGAGACGGAAGGATCGTCTTGGTGGAGAACAAAGGGGTGTGTTGCACAGGCCACAGACATGCAGGAGCTTAAGCTGTGTACCCCGACGGAGGAGGGGAGCCGTGGGTGCTGGGGCTCAGGCCAAGGAAGGCTCATGGGGTACACACCCGCGAAGCCTCTCCCAGGACACTCGAGGGATAGAAGTGACACTCGAGAGAGGGGTGGGGCAGAAAGAAAGAAGGAGCCAGAGAGAAGGAACCAAGGCTGCGGATCTGGGGGGGGGGGGGGGGGGGGGGGCGGTGTCCAGTACCTGCCCTTCACACTGCCGAAGCCAGGTCGGGGACCTTGGGGACCCCCGTCTCCGCGGCTGGCAGCGGGGCGGGAGAGGGGTCTGGCAGGAAGGGACGGGTGGGGGCGGGGAGACGCTGTTTACCTTGGCTTTGCCCATGTTCTCCCTGGGCCCCTCGAGCTGCAGCCAGAAATTGGGGCTGTCTGGGCGGCTCTGGAAAGCGTTCAGCTTGATTCTGAAGATGCGCTGCACTTGCAGGCGCTGCCGCTGCACGCGGGGCTTCGATTTGGTTTGCACCATGACCCATTCCTGCGCCGGAGGGTCGCCCCCGGCCAGGAGCATGGCTGCCCCCCAGCCCCTGGAAGGAGGGAGCCCGAAGTGTCACCCGGGTCCCGGCGCGGGAGGCTCCCCAGCCCCGGTCCGGGGAGCCCAGGCCACGCCCCCCGCTCCCTGCGGCGCGCCCCCCGCCTCGGCCGGGTCCTGCGGGCTCGCCGACCCACCCCCCGCCGCTCAGGCGCCCGTCCTCCCCAGCTCGTCCCTCCGGCGGCGGCTTCCGCGACAATCTCTTCCTGCCCGGGGCTGCAGCCGGGGGTGGGACCGGTCGGGCTCCCGCCGCCCTTCCCTCCGCCCCCAGCCGTCCCCCTCCACCACGCCGCCAGCCCCTCCGGGACGAACTCCTCCGTCTGCCCGGCAGCTCACGGGGCGGGGAAGGACGCGGGAGGGAGAACTGGGCGGGAGGGAGGGGGTGGGGAGGGTCCTGGAAGCCTCTGCCTTCCACCCAAGTTTCGGGCCCTGAGCCAGAATCCGGGGGTCAAAGTTAATTTCCTTCCACGTTCCCCTTTCCCCAGTGGAAGGAAGAGGAAAGGGAAGGAGGGGCATTCCGGCGGGGGGGGGGGGAGGCGGCTTGCTTTCAGGGACCCGGCCTTTCTCTCCGTTCCTCCCTCCCTCCCGCCCCGCCGCCTCCCAGGCCTCCCTGGAGAACCAGGACCTGTGCCACGCCCTCTCTCGAGGAAAGGGTTAAGCGAGGGCAGCGTGGGGAGCCCAGGAGGCCAGGGCCCCCGGAAACTCTGGGCTGGAAACCGGGCGGGCGGGCTGGAGACCGTAACGGCACCGCCTCCCCCCCACTTCTCCCCGCGCCACCCACCCCCGCCCCCCAAGTCTAGGGACAGCCAGGAGCTGGCAGGCAGCCCAGACCCTCCTGAAGCCCCCAAGGCTGGAGGGGCCTCCCCGCCCGAGCCCGAGCGTTCAGACTTGCGTTGTTTATGAAAGCCCTTTTTAGCAAGTCTGAGTTATACCCGGAGGCTTTAGGATGGGAGCGAGGCTCCGGTGGGTAACACAGCCTCTGAGGATTCCCGTGGAGAAAGGGTTGACCTTGACCCACAGCCAGCTGCTTGGCATCAGTGGTCAGGGACTAGCCCTGGGCTGGGGCCACCTCCAACACAGGCCCTTGAGGCATCCCCAGGACAAAGGACACCTTATGCAGCCCAGCGGCCTGAACAGAACCTGGCTCTGTGGAGGGCACAATCTGCGTCTGGGCCTCAGCGACCTTTATTTTCCATACCAAAACCCGGAGCTGCAGTCTGACAGGCACATGTGTACCTACGGAGACAAAGGGCAGTGGAGTTTAAATAAGAGCTGCCCTGGAACATCTATGTTGGTCTGCCTACAGGCAAGGGCCAAGAGTGCCCACTGGAAGGAAGGGGCCCAGCTGGGGGAGGGGAGATGGGCTGACACCACTTCTAGTCTGGACTGAACTCGGCCCAACCAGCCCCACTCCCACTTCCGCTTCTCCCTAGATTGGAATCCAGACAAGGAGAAAGGTGATCTGTATAACCCGTGGCTCCAAGTCCTGCAGGTCCCTAACCTGCCTCTCTACAGCACCTTGAAGCACAGCCTCAGGGTGAACGGGTATCTCTCCACTCTTCTCACCTCTACCTGCTCTCCCTTTACCAAGAGAAGCCCCTGCCTTATTATGATGCTTCTCCTCTGAAGCAAGGTGACAACCGAGTACCCCTGCTCCCTGCTAATAAATACTTAACTCTTGCTGCTCTCTTCCAATTCACTGTGGACCTCAAGCATCTGAAAGGAAAACTCTCGGCTTTAATCCTGTGTTCAAAGAGGCATGTGGAGTGGTGGAAAGAGATCAAGCTTGGAGTTCAAAGAGGCATGTGGAGGGTGGAAAGAGATCAAGCTTGGAGTCAGGTACTTGATAAATGGGAAAAAGAGGATAATTTGTTTAAACTCTTGTGCCTCCATTTCCTTGGCTCATAAAAATGGGGACAATAATACCTACAGCACAGGTTGGTAAATCATACCACACAGGTACAGCTACTACACCTGGCACATTGCCTGGCAAGGAGTAAACATCCAATACATTTCAATTTTTTCTTCCTAGGTCTTGTGTCTCTTCTCTGGCCACTACGTCACCATACTTCCCCAGAGATGCCCTTCCTTCCTACCCTTTTGAACCTCTGGCTCCTAGGTCAGGTTCCCCTCCTGCCTCTCCACCTGCATGTGGTGGGCTTCATTAGATATCCTGTTTCTAGTCCCAGCTTTGCCAGTGATGAGTTGTGTACGCTAAAGCAGATAGCTGAATCCCTTGACCTCTCCAGGCTTTCTCATCTAAATTCATTCATTGGACCAAATTCATTCCCTCATTCAACAAATTCAACTCATATTTATTGAGTGCCTACCATGAGCCAGGCCCTGGGAATGTAGCATTGACTAAGACAGGTATCTCCTACCTTCATGGAACAGGTGAAAAAAAAGAAGAAAACAACTGTGATTTCAGAGAAAGATACATATTCTGCTGGAAATAAAACGAGGTGTGGTGATGGAGAGTGCCCTGATGGAGCCTCTCTGGTTGAAGTGGTACTTCGCTAGAGGGAGAGCAAGAACATGGGCTCTGAGATGGAACACCCTAAGCCAGGCGTCCTCAAACTACGGCCCGCGGGCCACATGCGGGTGTTTTTGCCGTTTTGTTTTTTTACTTCAAAATAAGATATGTGCAGTGTGCATAGGAATTCGTTCATAGTTTTTTTTAAAACTATAGTCCAGCCCTCCAATGGTCTGAGGGACAGTGAACTGGCCCCCTGTTTAAAAAGTTTGAGGACCCCTGCCCTAAGCTCTTAATAATTGTTGATCCAGGTTTCTCCCCAGCTTGAATACATTTAGCCATTCCTTGACTAGAATATTAGGTTAAAACTTGTTTGATTATGTTGGAGGCCTTCCTCTCCCTGACCCAAATCTACCTTCCCAACCTTGTATGGAAAGATCCCAGATCAAATCCAAATAGAATTAGATATGTCTAGGCATGTCTGTCAACAGGGCAGCACACCTTGCCAGGAGTCTGCTTGCATAAGGAATGAGAAGCTTCTGGGAGAAAGCTCATTGTGATTAAAGGAGGGGCCTGCTCTGTGATCCTGACAGTAATAGATCTTATCCCTCCCAGGCTCCAGAGAGACAGGCAGTTCTGTCACTAGACCTCCCCACCTAGCCCAGACCATGCCTAGCCCAGTTCCTGGGGATGGGGGTGGGGAGCCCTGGGACCCAGCAGCCAGTTTAGAATCTTTGTGTGATGTAACCTAGAGGGAAGACAGGCTTCTCCCTGGCTTTGCCAGAGTTCCTGAGCAGCTTGCCTTCCTGGAGAGCTCTCATCAGAGCAGAAGTGGTTTCCCAGAGGCACATAGAATGGTCAAGACTTAATGTGGTTCCAAATGAGCAGGTGGAGGCAACAGCCAAGGAAACTAGAGTTACTCTGGGGGTTGGGGGAGGAGGGGAGATGGTGACACCCCCTATTGTCAGGATCTGGGTAGAAAACACATGATCCTCTCAAAGGGATGGCTGACGGTATTTTAAAGAATAGATTGTTGTTGTTTTTAATCCTCACCCAAGGGTATTTTTTCCATTGCTTTTTAGAGGGAGTGGAAGGGAGGGAGGAGGAGAAGGAGAAAGAGAGAAACATCAATGTGAGAGACACATAGATTGGTTGCCTCCTGCACATACCCCAAGCAGGGCCGGGGATGAAACTGCAACTGAGGTATGTGCCCTTGATGACGAATTGAGCCCACGACCCTTAGGTCCGAGAGATGACGCTCTAACCACTGAGCAACTGGCCAAGGCTAAAGAATAGATCTTATATGGGGATGTGGGCAGGGTTAAGGAAAATGAACAAGGAAACAGTGGCTCTATATGACACACTGGATCAGATGGATTTAATTGATAGTTACAGAACATTTCACCCTAAAGCTGCAGAATATACATTCTTCTCAAGTACACATGGAACATTCTCAAAGATAGACCACATGTTAGGACACAAAACAAGTCTCTACAAATTCAGAAATATTGAAATCATATCAAGCATCTCCTCAGATCACAATAGAATGAAATTAGAAATCAACTACAGTAAAAACACTCAAAAACATTCAAACACCTGGAGGCTAAATAGCATGTTATTAAACAATAAATGGGTTACCAATGAAATCAAGGAAGAAATAAAAAAACTTCCTGGAAACAAATGAAAATGAACATACAACAACCTAAAATCTATGGGACACAGCAAAAGCAGTCCTGAAAGTTCATAGCCCCACAGGCCTAGCTAAAAAAAAAAAAACAAGAAAAATTAATAATAAACTATTTAACCCTACAACTTAAAGAACTAGAAAGAGGACAGCAAGAAAAGCCCAGAGTAAGTAGAAGGAAGGAAATAATAAAGATTAGAGGATAAATAAATAACATAGAAACTAAAAAAACAAAAACAAAAAAAATTAATGAAACCAAGATCTGGTTCTTTGAAGAGATACTAGTAAACAAGATTGATGAACCCTTAGCCAGACTCATCAAGAAACAGAGAGGACCAAAATAAATAAAATCAGAAATGAAAGAGGTGAAGTAACAACTGACACCACAGAAATACAAAGGATTGTAAGAAAATACTATGAACAACTATATGCCAACAAACTGAATAATGGGGATGAAATGGACAAATTCCTAGAAAAATACAATCTCCCAAAACTGAATCACGAAGAATCAGAAAACCTAAATAGGCCAATAGAAACTGATGAAATAGAAGCAGTAATCAAAAAACTTCCCACAAACAAAGCCCTGGTCCGGATAGCTTCACAGAGGAGTTTTACCAAACATTCAAAGAATAACTAACACCTACACTCCTCAAACTATTCCAAAAAATTCAAGAGGAAGGAATACTTCCAAGCTCTTTTTATGAGGCCAGCATTTTCCTAATTCCAAAGCCAGATAAAGACACTACAAAGAGAATTACAGGCCAATATCCCTGATGAACACAGATGCTAAAATCCTCAACAAAATATTAGCAAATCGAATCTGGCAATATACTAAAAAGATCATACACCATGACCAAGTGGGATTTATTTCAGGAATGCAAGGCTGGTACAATGTTCACAAATCAATAAATGTGATATATCACATAAACAAATTGAAAGACAAAAATCACATGATATTATCAATAGATGCAGAAAAAGCATTCAACAAAATACAACACCTATTTTTGATAAAAACTCTCAGCAACGTGGGAATAGAGGGATCATAGCTCAATATAATAAAGGCCATATATGACAATCCTGCAGTGAACATCATAATCAATGGACAAAAACTAAAACCATTTCCCCTAAGAACAGGAACAAGACAGGGATGGCTGCTTTTCACCACTCTTATTCAACATAGTACTGGAAGTCCTAGCCACAGTGATCAGACAAGAAGAAAACATAAAAGGCATCCAAATTGGAAAGGAGGAAGTAAAACTCTCATTATTTGCAGATGACAGGATATCCTACATAGAAAACCCTAAAGACTCCACCAAGAAACCACTAGATGTAATAAATTAATTTGGCAATGTAGCAGGATACAATATTAACACCCAGAAATCAATGGAATTTTTATACACCAATAATGAATTTTTTAAAAAAGAAACCAAACAAACAATCCCATTTACCATTGCAACAAAAAAAAAAAAATTAAGATACTTAGGAATAAACTTAACCAAGGAGGTAAAAGCCTCCTTGGAAAGCTACGGGATGTTGAAAAAAGAGAAAGAGGAAGACATAAACAAATGGAAGAATATACTGTCTTCACGGATTGGTCGAATTAACATCATTAAAATGTCCATACTACCCAAAGCAATCTATAGATTCAATGCAATCCCTACTAAAATATACCTCATGTTACAGGCCTGGTACCCTGGCTCTTCATGAAATTAGATGTTATCAGAAGTCCACTGAACTTCTGATTGGAAAACTTCTCTTGCAGCGTCTGGCATGAAAAATTGCTCAGGACTTCAAAACAGAACTGCGCTTCCATAATGCAACTATTGGTGTTTTGCAGGAGGCAAGTGAGGCCTATCTGATTGGCCTTTTTAAACACACCAATCCGTGTGCTATCCATACCAAACGTGTAACAATTATGCCAAAAGACGTCCAGCTAACATCCTGCATATGGGGTGAATGTGCTTAAGAGTCCACTATGATGGGAAACATTTCATTCTTTAAAAAAAAAAATTATCTTCTTCCTGTTATTGGTAGTTCTGAACAGTAGATATCTTTTGTTTCTTCTTTAAATTTATTTTATTGTTGAGTATTACAGATGCCCCCCATTTCCCCCTTTTGCCTTCCTCCTTCCCTCTCCCACGTCAACTCCAGGGCTTCACCTGTTTATTGTCTGTGTCCATGGGTTATGCATATATGCTTATAAGTTCTTTGGTTAATTTCTTCCCGCTCTCCTTCTTGCCTTCTCTCTAAGATCTGTCCATCTGTTTCATGCTTCCATGTCTGTGGTCCTATCTTGTCCGTCAATTTATTTTGTTCCTTAGATTCCACATATAAGTGAGATCATGTGGTATTTGTCTTTCTCTGACTGGCTTAGCAAAATATTCTCCAGGTCCCTCCATGCTATCTCCAAGGGTAAGAGCTCCTTCTTTTTACAGCTGCATACTGTTCCATTGTACCACAGCTTTTTTATGCACTCATCTACTGATGGGCACTTGGGCTGTTCCAGATCTTAGTTATTGTAAATAATGCTGAAACATAGGGGTACGTGCATATATTCTGAACATTAGATATTTTTTCCCATGGGGTCAAAAGGTACCTAAGTATATGATTGCAAGTGGAAGGTAGTAGCCAGAAATCAAATATTGGCAGTTTTTCCATTTTCATTTGTGTGTAAATTTGTTAAATATAAATGTGGGGATAGAAAGCATTAATGCAAGTCAAAATGTTTTAGTGAACATGTTTCAACAGTTCAACTTTATAATAATATAAATAAATTATATTATTATTTTTCTGGACAATGTTAGCATTTGGATGTGTGTGTGGGCGGGGGGGGTATTTTATTTTATTTATTGATTTGAGAGAGTGAAAGAGAGAGATCTGCCCATTGCTCCATTTATTTATGTATTCATTGGTTGCCTCTTATATGTTCCGCAATTGGCTTAGACCTCAGGAGTACAGGTAGCCTGACACTAACTACCCAATTTGTAGCCCCAAAAGGGAAACTTATTAGTAGGAAACACGTGTACTCTATTTCATAATGGCCCTTTGTTTCCCCTACAGCGTCCCCAAAGCCAGAGTTTCTCTCATACCTAAGTGGTTTGCTCTCTGTCTCTTTTCAATTATATTACAAATTAACAGACTGACTCAGTTGTTTCACTGTTGGCAAATACTGGGGTGATACAGTCTTTCACACTGGTGCTGGCATTTCCATAGGACAGATTTCCATAGAACTGATGCATTAAGGGCTCTGCATGCTTAGATTGTTCTCCAGAATTATGGTGCACGCACACTCTTAAAATTTATGTGGCCAATAAAAATAATGAAGTAGATGATTTATCAATTCTTTAAACTGCGGGGGAGAAGGGGTGACACGTAGGCTGCAAAACAAGACACCTGGCGTGGTTTTAAAGTGAGGATGGGTAGAAGTGGGAAGGGAATGCAGGATGAGACTGCCTCTTCCACTTTCTGCTTCTTAGTGCTTTACAGTCTTTTAATATTTTAAAATATTTTAATAAGCAGGTTCTGCCTTTATAATTTTTTAAAATTAATGGGAGGAAGATAGGCCTGTTCTTATAAAAATATATCAATACCTACAAGAGGGAATTCTTCCTTCTGTTCCAACTAACGTGAAGCGGCTACGCCCACCTCTCCTGAGCTCATTCTAAAAGACCATTCCTGAGATTTAGGATTACTGTTTATCTTGGCTTGAGCTGGCAAAGAGGGCCTCTGTCCCTGACATCATACCAGATACGGTGATTTCTGCCTTGCCTCTGTCCTGGCATATTGCCGGCCCTCCTAGAAAAAGCCTGGGGTGGGACTCATGGGGATCTACTCCCTGGCTTCCCAGGGACACCAGAGGACACTGGTGGCTCCCACAATTACCCCGTATTTACTGCCACAAGGGGAAATTGTTGCAAAAAAACACAAGAGCAACATTTCAGAGCTCAGTGGGTGTTGAGCCAGAGCTTGGACACTGCCTGTAAGGGCGTGGAGAGTAAGTGGCTGCGGGGAAGCTGGAGTTCTGGTGGGGGAGCAGTGAGCACAGCTTGTGCTGGGGCGTATGCAGAGACTTGCCTGGTAGCCCCTGAGAGAATGATGTGGGGCAAAGCTGGTCAAATGGGGGCTCCAGAGCTCAGAGGCCATCACAAGTCAAGCAAAGCAGGGTAGTCAGTGGGGAACTTTGGGAAAGAGGGTCTTTAGCAAGTGTATGGCTAATCAAAGCCCTCTTCCCTCTCCTTCTCCTCACTCATCCAATCAATCATCAAGTCTTACAAGACAGGATTGATTTCTCTTTCCTTCAGTGGGTAAGTATTGAGTGCCTCCTATGTGCCAAACTCTTCCAAGTGCTGGAGATACATCAGTGATCGTGGTCCCTGATCTCACGGAGCCTATGCCTAGAGCTGAACAAATAAGGGCATAATTATATTATTGTAATTTTATTGTGTTACTAGAGGCCCGGTGCACGAAATTCATGCACGGGGGAAGGGAGGGGTCCCTCAGCCAGGTCTGCAACAACGCCAGCGTCCCGCGCCCCAGCTGCTATGGGCGCCACCATCTTTGTGACAGAGTGATGGTTAATTAGCATATTACCCTTTTATTAGATAGGATGAAGGAAAAGGAATGCTGTAAGTCTTGCAGTTAAAAATAATTAACTTTGTGTTTCCTATACTTACCTCAGAAACCACTACCCTCCTCTCTCTTTTTTCCCTGTACATAAAGACTTTATTTTTAGAGCAGCTTCAGGTTCTTAGCGAAGCTGAGTGGAAAGTACAGAGTCCCCACAGGCCCCCTCTCTCCACACATGTGTAGCTGCCATCACCATCATCATCCAGCACCAGTGTGGTACTTTTGTTACAACAGATGAACCAACGTTGACACATCATTACCAACCAAAATCCATAGTTTACAGTAGGGCCCTTCTTTCTTCATCCTTTTTAAAAATATAATAACACTGTATTACACTGAAACTCACAGCTCTAGGCAGTAGAGAGCTTACAGGTTCTAAGAGGGAACTGATCACTTAGATTACTGTTTTGCACAAGCAGTTCATTCACTGCTTCTCCTTATCTGATCCATGAATGTGTGTCCTTCTTATCTTCTGAGATTTAATTGGTTCAGAAGGCACAGACACCACCCTGCCCAGGTTACTGGAATTAACTTTAAATTGATCTGCCAGCCGCCAGACCATCCCAATCTCCCCACTGCCACCCCTGATTCACCTCCGACTCCAGACCCGCCGTTAAGTGAAGAATACTACTGTCTCCATGGCATAAGCTTGCTCAGACATTTTCAGTAACTCTCTAGCAGTAGTTTTTAAATATTATTTTTTTCATTTTTATTGGCTTTATTGGGGTGACATTGGTTAATAAAATTATATAGGTTTCAAGTATACAATTCTATAACATCATCTGTATATTGTATTGTATGTTCACCACCCCGAGTCAAGTCTCTTTCCATCACCATTTATCACACCTTTACCTTCGCCTACCTCCCCCACCCCACCCCCATCCTCTCCCTCTGGTGATCACCATACTATTGTCTGTGTCGAGTATGAGGTTTTCCAATATTATTATCCATGGAACCCATGGTGATGGCAGTTGAACATAGTGATTAAAAGCATAGGCTCTAACATCTGGAGCCCAGAGACTACATCCCAACTCTAAGAATCCCAGCTTCCTCATCTTTAAAGAGGATCATTATACTACCTAGTCAAGGAGGTGGGAGATTGGGGGGCATAAAATGAGATAAAGCATACAAAGTGCTTACTAGTATAATAAACATTTCTAATCATTAGCTGTTATGTTGTTGTTGTTGTTGTGGTTGTTGTTACTACCCAAAGGAAATCTTAAGCCCTAGCCGATTTGGCTCAGTGGATAGAGCTTCAGCCTGTGGACCAAAGGGTCCCAGGTTTGATTCCAATCAAGGGCACGTACCTTTTTGCAGGCTCCTCCCGCACCCTGGCCCTGGTCAGAGATAGTGCAGAAGGCAACCTATCAATGTGTTTCTCTCACATTGATGTTTCTCTGTCTTTCCCTCTCTCTTCCACTCTCCCTAAAAATCAATGGGAAAATATCCTCAGGTGAGGGTTAACGACAACAAAAAAGGAAATCTTAAAATCTGAGCTATAATATCAGTTGATATGATGTGAACACCATAGTTCTACCAGCTTACAGGACTAGTATGTCTGACCTCTCAGCCCTGTCTGACACTCCCCACCCCAAAATTCACTGTTCACCTTTACAACATTCCAGACTATACTGATCATTTACTTTCCATCAATATGTCATGGAACCTCTGAATTTTTATCTACATTATTCCTTCACTTCCTCTTACCCATGTAAACCCCACTGCAGGCTGAGGTTTCAATCAAACACTCCTTCCCACTTCCTTTGGGAGCCTCTCTCCAACCTCTTCTCTGACCCAGTGGCACTCACTAGCTTTACCAGCTTCCCTCACCCTTTCCCTTCTTGTTCCTCCTCCCAACTGGGTGAATTTATTTGCTAGATACACTCTCCGAGTATGACCACAGTTGTACAAAATTCTTAGTTATAATGTTGTTGGTCTCTCATTCAGTAAAGTATATTAGATCACAGGTGCATGTGAGTGACATTTCTATAGGCATAAATTTCAAGATGCTCTATTTCATCAAGAAGAATCATTCACTAGTATAGTGGGTTGAATAGTGTCCACCTGGAACCTCAGAATGTGGCATTATTTGGAAATAGAGTCTTTGCTAATGTAATTAAGATGAGATCATGCCGAAACTGGTTTGGCTCAGTGGATAGAGCATCGGCCTGCGGACTCAAGGGTCCCAGGTTCGATTCTGGTCAAGGGCATGTACCTTGGTTGCGGGCACATCCCCAGTAGGGGGTGTGCAAGAGGCAGCTGATCGATGTTTCTCTCTCATTGATGTTTCTAACTCTCTATCCCTCTCTCTTCCTCTCTGTACAAAATCAATAAAATATATTTTTTTAAAAAGATGAGATCATACTGGATTAGAGTAGCCTCTGATTCCAATAATGACCAGTGTCCTTGTAAGAAGAGAAGAGACAGAGACACAGAGGAGAAGACCATCTGGAGATGGAGACAGAGACTGAGACTGGAGTGATGCAGGAAAGGAACAAGCCACGGATGGCTAGGAGCCATCAGAAGCTGGAAGGGGTGAGGAAGGATCCTTCCCCAGAGCATGTAAGAGCTTGGCCTTGTTGACACCTTGATTTTGGACTTCCGACCTCCAGACTGTTAATGAATAAATTTCTGTTGTTTTAAGCCACCCAATTTGTGGTGATTTTTATGGCAGGCCAGGGCAACTAATACAATTAGCTTCAACCTTTGAACTATATTTAGTAAAAAATTACTTATATGCCACTCACATCACTCCACAGGCGCAAATGGTTGTGTGATCTGTAGGACGTATTTGATCTCATCACATACTGTCCTCCATAGTTATTGCCAGAAATGCTAAAAGACAGTGGTCACAAACAGTAGTCAGGCAGGACACCTGCCTGGTCAGCAGGGCCTGAGATAAGCAGTAGACAGTGATAGGGACTCTGATGAGCTGGAGAAGGGATGTCCCGTCTCAATGGGCCAGAAGTTACTCAGTTCTAGCAGTTTGTTGCCAAATCTCCCCATTTTTTAAGAAAAAATAGTAAACCTGATCTTTACATGAAATAGAATTTTGTTTTTATGTTGGCAGTTGTGGAAGACTGCAAAACATAGTCTCAAATTCCTCTCCCTTTGCAATGGGACCTTGCCATTCCTCCCATCAGAGGTTGGAGTCTGGCCCTGTCTTGTGTCTTGTGTTGGCCAATAGGATGGAGTATGGGTGACATTTGCAACTTTGAGCCATGACCTCAGAGTTTGGTTTTCACCCTCTTAGAATTCTCTGCCATCATGTAGAAGAGCCCAAGATCACCTGAAGGAGGGTGAGGTCCCACGTGGAGAGTAGCCACGTGGTCAGAGAGACAGCAAGTCATCCCAACCATTTCAGCTGTCTCAGCTGGGGTCTCAGACATGGGAGTGAGGCCATCTAGGACCAACTAGCTAAACTGCCCACTGAATGCAGCCACCTACACGTACCCAGGTGAGACCAGCAGAAGAACCATCGGAGTAAACCACAGAATCATGGGCAAATGTAAATCATTGTTGTTATAAGCCACTAAATTTGGGTGTTTGTTACATATTGCTATAGCAGGAAGAAATTTTTAAAGCACCATGCCCACCAAACACCTCAAGTCACTAACTAGTGATCTCTTAACTGTGAAGCCCTAGAGGACAGGAACTGTGTCTTATTGATCTTGGTATCTGCAGTGCCTACCATTTCATGGTACTTACTACTTACTTAGTACATCTTTGTGAATAAGTAAATGTGGCTCTGTGACAAACTCCTGCCCAGCTTCAGCCCCCTTGAAGAGCCCCCTTGAAGACAGGTCTTTGTCACACATGCCTTTTTCATGCCAGCAGAGACCAACAGTAGTCCCACAAGTCATATATATATATATATATATATATATATATATATATATATATGTATATATATATATATATATATACACACACACACACACACACACACACACACACACACACACATACACACACACACTAGAGGCCCAGTGCATGAAATTCATGCACTGGTAGGGTCCCTCGCAGCTGCCAGATGCCAGCCCGGTACTCCCTCCCTTCCCCCGGCTGCTGCCACCACCACTGACTAGGGCCTCCCTCCCTTCCCCCAGCCGGCCCGCCCCCTGGTCAAACTCCTGGAAGAACTCCGGTCAAGGGGACAATTTGCATACTATGCTTTTATTATATAGGATATAGATATACTAGGTGTACCAGTTAATAATGCGGATGTTTTTCAATAGATGGAGCTACACATATGTTGATATATATGCGATTTGATATGTATGCTATTTTGTTGTATTGACAACAAGCTTCAAAACTTCATATGTCAAATTTGCTGAAGGTATTAACATCATAGATATTTTTACACTTAAAAATGTTGAATTTCATGCCAAAAGAAGAGCATTTGCAGGAAGTTTTAATTCATTAATTTATTTTGAAGAAAAAGTTATTGTATACTTCCAGAAGCTTATGGTGAACATGCTCCATCTCAAGATACTTGTGAACACTGGTTTAAATGCTTTCAAAGTGATGATTTCGATGTGAAAGACAAAGAATGTCCAGGTCAACCAAAAAAGTTTGAAGACCAACAATTACAAGCATTATTGGATGAAGATGCATGTCAAACTCAAAAACAACTTGCAGAAAGATTAAATGTTGCTCAGAAAACAATTTCCAATCATTTATAAGCAATGGGAAAGATTTTAAAGGAAGGAAAATGGGTGCCACATCAACTGAAGAAAAGACAAATGGAAAACCGAAAAGTCATCATTAAAATGTTGCTTCAATGGCATGAAAGAAAGTCTTTTTTGCATCAATTGTGACTGGAGATGAAAAGTGGATTTATTTTGAGAATCCCAAATGCACAAAATTATGGGTTGATCCAGGTCAACCATCAACATCTACTGCAAGGCCAAATCGCTTCGGAAAGACACTGCTCTGCGTTTGGTGGGATCAGGAAGGTGTGGTGTATTATGAGCTTCTAAAACCAGGTGAAACCATTAATACTGATCACTACTGACAATAAATAAACAATTTGAACCACACTTTGATTGTGAAACAACCAGAATGGGCCAGAAGATACGACAAAGTAATTTTGCTTCATGATAACGCACCATCACACACTTCAAAACCAGTTAAAGACACGTTAAAAGATCTTGCCTGGGAAGTATTAACCCACCCGCTGTATTCACCAGACCTTGCTCCTTCAGATTATGACTTGTTCCAGTCAATGGCACATTCACTTTCTGAGCAGCACTTCAAAACATACAAAGAAGTGGAAAATTGGGTCTCTGAATGGTTTGCCTCAAAACAAGAAAAGTTCTATTGGGACAGTATCCACAAATTACCTGAAAGATGGGGGAAATGTGTAGCTAGCAATGGACATTACTTTGAATAAAGCACTTTTGATGTTTCTCTTGAAATTATCGTGTTTTCCTTGATTACAAAATCCACATTATTAACCGGTACTTCTATAGATGTGGATGTAGATGTAGATGTAGATGTAGATGTAGATGTAGATGTAGATGTAGATGTAGATGTAGATGTAGAGGTAGAGGTAGAGGTAGAGGTAGAGGTAGAGATATAAAAGAATGTTTGATAAATAATGAATTAGGACTGCAAACTGCATAATAAAATGGAATTTTGGGTGGCTACTGAATAATTAAGCCAACAAGAATTTTGGTGACAGTAAGAGAAGGTCACTCTGACCAACAACAACCTCAAAGAAACAACACTGGGGAGTCTTGATGGAGGCAGGAAACTGTGTAAGGCCATCCACCCAAAACTGGGAAACTCCAAAACCAGGCGAGACTGTGGTCAGTAGCCAGTGGGGTGCTCAGTCAGGAAATGTTAGAATTTTCAGGCTAGAGAAAATAATACAAAACAACCCAAAATGGAATAGAAACGTAATCTTCCCTGCCTTGTAAAAACTTTTTGTGCTCTATACAATCACTCAACGTTAGGGGCAAGCAAGCATTTCAGCACCTGATTGAATCTATGTACTATAGTTTTGTCTGCACAGCCAGGGTGTGGGAGCTGGCCAGGTACCAGGCAGGTCAATGCTTTGGCCTACTGTCTTCCTCTGCCTTCTGCCACCAGGGGGACGAGGAATGAAGAAGACCACTCTCTGAGCCTGAGCAACATCCTTAAAGAGCCTAAAGAATGGAGAGGAAAGGGGCTCAGTTCTGCCCCCAATCAGCCCTTCTACCCCTTCCCCACTCCACCCTTTCAGCCAGAGACTGGGGAGGTGGGACTTGGCCATCCTGTATTTTATCTAGCAAGCCTGAGTGGAGGGCCACTTCTACAGGCTCCTCTGTACACTGCTACTTGTGACATGAACTCCTGGAGTGTTAGAACTGGGAGGGATCTCAGGCACTGTTTGGACCAGTCCAACCCTGCATTTTGCTACATAAGAAGTGCACAATTTCCCAACGGGAGCATGAAGCCCAGAGCCTTTGATTAAAAGTCTGAAGTTCAATCTCTGGGTTGTCTGGCTGCCTTATTTGAAGGCAGCCCTGGATGTTTACTTTCCTCCTTTTTTAAAGTTTATTTTTCAATCACAGTTGACATAGAATATTGTGTTAGTTTCAGGTGTACAACATAGCAATTAGACATTTTATATACCTGACGAAGTGATCACCTCGATAAGTCTAGTACTCACCTGGCAACATGCATAGTTATTATATTATTGACTTCATTCCCTATGCTGTATTTTACTAGATGTTTACTTTTAACCTGATTTTACCCATGCAATAAGGAACTGGATGCAGTATTGTAGAAAATATTGTTGGGCCTGGCATTAGAAGATAGCCTTCAAATGCCAGCTCTGTCCTTAAGGAGCTGTGTGACTATATAACATTACTTAAGGCCTCTCTGCCTCAGCTTCCTCGCTATAAAATGAGGACAGTAATAGGAGCAGCATCTCGGGATTGTTGGGAGAGGCTTAACTGAGGTGAGCTATGTAAAGGGTATGATGATGCGCCAGGAGGTGAGCACCCCCTCTCACTGCTGTGGCTCTTAACAAACATCTCTGACCTTTGGTTTGGGATTGCAGCAAACTTGAAGTAAAACATGTAAAGCACTCTCCTAACATGCATCACAAAAATGGCAGCTTTTATTATTCACTAGAGGCCCAGTGCACAGATTTGTGCACCAGTGGGGTCCCTCGGCCTGGCCTGCAGGGATTGGGCCGAAACCAGCTCTCCAACATCTCCCAAGAGGTCCTGAATTGCGAGAGGGTGGTGCAAAGGTGATGCACCCTGGAATCAGGCTCCCTCCTCTCTGGTTCCAGGTGCATCACCCAAGAACTGCAGCTGCCAAGTCAATGCAGCTCAGCAGCTCCTGCATTGAGCATCTGCCCCCTCGTGGTCATTGTGCATCATAGCTACCGGTCAGACAGTCAAACGGTCAGATGGTCACTTAGGCTTTTATATATATAGATATATATAACTTAGGCTTTTATACATATAGATATATATTATAACTCTTTGTATCTGTTCAAGAAGCTACAGAGTCATAAACACTGTCTCTTCTCTTTAGGACCTTACAATCTAGTAGGGGAGACAGGGAAGGAGCCTTCCATAAAAATATAGTGATGCCCTGGCCAGTTTTGCTCAGTGGATAGAGCGTCAGCCTGTGGACTGAAGGGTCCCAGGTTCGATTCTGGCCAAGGGTATATGCCTGGGTTGTGGCCTCGATCCCCAGTAGGGGGCATGCAGGAATCAGCCAATCAATGATTCTCTCTCATCATTGCTGTTTCTATCTCTCTCTTCCCTCTCCCTTCCTCTCTGAAATCAATAAAGAAATATATTTAAAAATATATATATACTAGAGGCCCGGAGCACGAAATTTGTGTATGGGGGGGGGGGGGGGAGGGGATCCCCTCAGCCCAGCCTGCACTCTCTCTAATCCAGGACCCCTCAGAGGATGTCTGACTGTCGGTTTAGGCCCGATCCTAGGGAGTCGGACAACCCTCTCACAATCTGGGACCACTGGCTCCTAACTGCTCACCTGCCTGCCTGTCTGATCGCCCCTAACTGCTCCCCCCCCCCCTGCTGGCCTGATTGCCCCTCACTTCCCGCCCCCCCCCCCCCCGCCAGTCAGGTCACCCCCAACTGCCCCCCCCTGCAGACCTGGTCACCCCACACAGCCTGCTGCTCAGTCCTTTGGTCGCCCCTCATTAACCCCCCTGCCAGCCTGATTGCCCCACACAGCCTGTTTGGTCGTTCATTCGGTTGTTTCGATGCAATGGTCGCTTAGCCTTTTATATATATAGATAATGAAAAAGGCAAATCTACAATTACTAAAGGCCAAATGAATGCTGATCCTGAGAAGGAGAACCAGTCTTTAAGGTGTGATCTGAGCAAATGCAGAAGAAGGTCTGGATGTGAAGTTTGCAGGGGGAACAGGGGCATTTTCTAACCTTCTCCGCCTCCCCCGACCCCCAACCCTCCACCTTGTTACTGCTGCCCCCTGGTGTTGCTCACCTTCCTAGCATTCCTGGGTGATAACCTCAGCACTGTCTACCCTGGGCAGTTCAGTGGGGAGGGACTGTCACCTACCCCAGGGCACAGCCAAGCAAGACTTGAAGCTCAGCGGGTCCCACTGGGAAGGAAGGGGGTGTCTCTTCTTTAGGATTATGATGGGCCCCCAATCCAATGACTGGTGTCTTATTAAGGGAAATTTGGACCCAGAGACATGGAGGAAACACAGGGAAAAATTCCATGTGATGACAGAGGCAGAGATTGCAGCGATGCTTCTACAAGTCAAGGAGCACCAAGGACCCAGCAACCAGCAGAAGCCAGGAGAGAGGACTGGGACATATTCTCCCTCAGAGCCTCCAGAAGGAACCAACGCTGCCAACAACTCCACTTCAGACTCCCGGACTCCTAAACTATGGGAGATGGGTTCCTATGTTTTAAGCCACCAGTTTGTGATGCTTTGCAATGACAGCCCTAGGAAACTAAGGTGTCAAAAGGGGCTAGAAGGAATTAGCGGAACATACTAGTAAAAGTGGAATGCCACCTAGTCCTGGAGCTGCCCCCTTCCCCAACTTTGGCCCCTGGCTTCCTGCCCTACCAGGACCCTGCCTCAGTGCAGGAGAAGCTGCTTGGACACGGACCTAACTAGATTGCTCAGGTTCAGGCCCAAGAGAGAGAAGCATAGAGAGATGTTCCTTCTAACTCTACCCAGAGCCTCGGTGACAAACCCACATTTCCTGACCTTGGATGCTTTTCATCTGGGATAACAATGACAGTGGAAATCTCCCTTCCTTCCAGAGAATGTCTTGTCCACCCCACCCCTAGCCCCCAAAAAAGGGATGGATCCAAACTATATCAAAATACAGTCGTCCACCATTGCTACAAGAGATACACAAGCAGCAGGAGAGAACAGGCTCAGTGACCTCCCTGTGCGGTCCCAAAGCCTCCAGTATTTCCCACCATTACACAGTGCTCTGCAATTGCCTGTTAATTCTCGAGTTCCACTAGGGAATGAGCCATGTTTGTTTCATTCAGTGTCCTGGCCCCTGTAGCTAGCACTGAGGCTGGCATGTAGTGGGAGCTAAATACATTTACAGCTAGGCAGCCAGGGCCCACTTACGTGAGGGTGTGCTAGAGATCACACAGCTAGTTCGAGGAGCTAGGACTGGCCCAAGACCTGTTAGGAAGAGCTCATCCTATGTAGCTGAGCTAAGTACTAGGCAGAGCCCAGACTTCTCTTGCCTGAACTACTTCAAAACCCTTCTTTCTGGCCTCCCTGTCACTATCTCTCCACACAGCTTCTAAATCTTAAATCTCACACACACACACACACACACACACACACACACACACACACATACACACACACACACACACACGCACACACTCCTGTAGACCCTTTGACCAACTGAGTGAATGACTCCCTGTTATTCATACTCCTTGGCATGGCCTGTTCAAGCATCCCAAGTTTGATTTCTACACACCTGTTTGGTCTTGACCTCATACATTTTAACCCCTAGTCATGACCCCTATCTTGTTTACACAGAAAACTCCCACTCTCCCTTAAAGACCCAGCTCAAAATCACCTGCCTTTGTAAAACGTTTTTTACCCTCCCACTTGGGCTTAGTCCCAGTGTTTCCATAGCAACCTATCATTTCTGCCTCTCATTCAGCTCAGACCAACACCCCACCCCAATCTCCAGGCAGGAAGGTCTCTCCCACTAGGGATTGTGTTGTCTGTTCCTCCAGGGCAAGGCCCCAGTGTAATGCCCGTGCACAGGGTTTGGTACAGACCCAGGGCCCTGGGAGGGCTTGGTGGGGAGTTGGCTAAGTGAGCAATCAGACACTGAGGCTACTAAAACCAGCTCCTAAAAGAACGGCCAAACCCCTATGCACTTCCCACATCTGGAATTTCCAGGAAGTGAGAAAGATGCTGCTTCTCTGCAAGGGTCTGGCGGCAGGCTCCAGGGTACCATGGCTCCCGCTCCAAGCACAGCCTGAGACCCAGCTGAAAGGCTCCTCGCTGAGCCCTCTCCAGACATCCTGGAGGCTCAGAGTTCCAGCCAGAGAAGGAGACTCGGTAAGCACCAGGGGAAACTACTGCACCCGGCTGCCAGGCTGTCCCTGACACCATCTTGTATTACCTAAGCCACAAGACAGAGCCAGGTGAGAGAAGAGATGAGTTGCAATGTCAGGAATGTGTGTGCCCTACTCCTCCCCTAAGTACACTTTCCAGGTGATCCTCCACCCACAGCAGCCCAGACAAGATCTGTGACGGGGTAGGGAGCTATTATAGAGTCTGGAGTGGGAAGAACTGACACTTATTTGACAAATGACACTAGTTCTCAAACTTTCATGTGCTGAAGAATCACCCAGAGTGCTCTTTAAAATGCAGGGGGGGAGGAGGGGGAGGGTAAGAGATCAACCAAAGGACTTGTATGCGTGCATATAAGCATAACCAATGGACACAGACAGCATGGGGATGAGGACCTGTGCTGGGGGCGGGGGAGGAGGGGGCGCGGGAGCAGGCAGGGAGAGGTCAATGGGGGAAAAGGAGACATATGTAATACTTTCAACAATAAATAAATTTTTAAGTCATAAAAAAATAAAAATAAATAAAATGCAGTCTCCTCCTCCTCCCCCTCTGAGAATATAATTGAGAAGGTCAGGGGTTGCCTAGGAATCTACATTAAAAAACAAAACAAAACAAAGCAAACCACACCCCCGCCACCACCTAGTGATTCAAGTGCAAGTAATCCTCAGACTGCACTCGGAGAAGCCCTGGCCAAGAAAGGCTTTTCTGACACCAGCTGTAGATCAGCATCCTTCTCCTCTCCCAACCCCAGCCTCAGGGAGTGAGATGTCCGTAGGGAGCCTGGGAAGAGACAATGACCCTGGGAGGCTGACTCTCCTCAGGATTCTAATGGGAGGATTCTATAAAGTGAGGGCCTAGCACAGTGCCTTGCAGGGCAGTCACAGGAAAGAAGATTTCAGCTCACCCCAGGAGGACTCCCATCTAGTGGGGAAGCACCCATCATCCTTGGATAACTCTAAATTCCCTGGCATGACTACGAGACCCCCAGAATCCAGCCTGTGCTTTCTCTCCAGTCCCTCCTCAGGGCCCTCCACTTCCAGAACTTAACCTTTCCCCATCCTCATCACACAGAACCTCCCTTGGCCCTTTGAGTGTAGCAAGCCCTCCATCTGCCAGGCTTCCTTATTCACCTCTCCTCCAGGACCTGGCCCATTCTGGGGGCTCTGCCCGGCCTGCCTTTTCCTGCTCCTGGGCTGGTCAGTTCAGTCATGCTTCAGGTCTCAATCTGGAAGTCACCCCTGAAGTTCCCTCTAGCTCCTACAGCTGGACGGAGTGCCCTGCTCTCTGCTCCTTCTGCACCCTGTAATAAAATTGTTCACTGCCCACCCCCCAAACCTTACCTTCTAGGAGAAATATTTACTGAGTTGAACTGTTGAGTTATAATGAGATGTTGACTTACTGTGGCCTCGTGAGGTCCTCCAGGACCCATTGGCTGGCACTTAGCTGCCTGATAAATGTCTGGCAATGAATGAATGGCAGTACTCTGGCAGAAAATGAAATCATCTGTCTGGGAGGTAATGAGTCCCCTATAGCTTTTCATTCACAGAAGCTGACACCCCTTGTTAGAGATCTTGGGGTATGAGGTGGGTGGGGGTGTTGAAGAATGCTGGTTATAACACATGTATCCCAAGGTCCCTCCTGACATGGAAATTATAGGGTAATGACTCTGGGCCCCGCTGGAGGGTATCTTTGAAAAGCGGCCAAGGCCACAGCCCAATGAGCTGATCACTTGATGTCAGTCTGGTGCACAGCAGTTGGTATTCAGGAAGACACAGGAAATTCCTTGTTATTGAGGTCGTCCTGGTTCTCTTGTTCTCCACTTCAGAGCCAGCTTCTCTCACACCCGCCCCTGAACACACGGGTTCTTGCCAGACCTGTCTGAACCCATTGGATATAGAGAGGCCCCACCAGCTTGGAGGTGATGCCTGTTTCCTGAGCACCAACTCCCTGAATGTATTTGGGGTGTAGCCCCCAGCAGCCAAGCCTAGCCATCGCAGGCTAACGGTACTAAATGCCAGGCTCCATGTGAGCAGAGCTGACAAGGTCTGACTTTTCACAGTCCACTGGGGACTTGGCCACATTGGCTGTCAAGACGGGACAAACCAGGCTTTGAGCATGGGCCTGTCATTGGTGATATACGGGCATACCTGCAGGCCAGGCCAGGAGCCAAACAATGCACTGGGCCCCATGGCGAGTAGCACTCAGAGCCGCTAGAGAGGTTGCTTGGCTTCCTGCAGTCTACTTCCAAAGCACAGATCTTTCCAGAACGTTTTCACTGTCCCCAAGAATCCAGACTGTGGATAGACCCATGCCAGCCTGTCCCTCACCCTCAACCCTATTCCAGGGAGATAAGCTTCAGGGGCCTGAACCTGATGACTCAGGGTGTCTGAGGATGGGCTGGAGGCAGGAGCCCAGGAGTACAGCATTTAACCTGCTACTGATCAGCTGTGTGACCTTGGGCAAGCCCCTTCCCTCTTACTCAGATGCCTCCTTTGTAAATAAGGGAGAAGGGCTAGATTGGTGTTTCCTGACCTTGCCTAGGAATCAGAATCATCTTGGTGGTAGAAAGAAAAAGAAACTTGAAAATACAGATTCCTGGGTCCCATCCCAAAGAGCCTACAGGAATTTGAATCCCAGGGAGGATAGGCCTACTAAAGCTCTGGCCCCAACCCAGTTAGGGAGCCTCTGGGCCCCTTAAATTATCCCCAGCCCCCTACTCTGAGAAGCTCTTTAGGTTACAATGATCCCAGCCACATCCCATCTCTTTCCAACCTCTAAGCCACCTCAGGCCAAAGTAAGCTGCCCCTCCTCTCTTGCCAAAGAGTTCCAGAGCCTGAAGCACCCATCAGTGAGCAGTTTATTATCCATCCACCCATCCCAGACTCCCAGCACCAAGGCCCATACACAATCTAGACACAGCCTTCACTCCAGTCAGTCCTCGCACCCAGCCTCAGTCCTCCATGCTGTCCCCTCACTGAGCCTTCCCTGGCAGCACCAGGCCCAGGGGGCCACACCTCAGCTAGGGGAGGAGAGGGAGGGCAGGAGGAAAGAGGCAAAAGCTGGGGAAAGAAGAACCAGATTGCCCCCAAGTTTCTGGAACCACCACCCCAGGATGAAGGGAAAGTGGGCAGGGCTGGAGGGGCCAGGAGGCTGGAGTTGCCAGGTGATGGTTCAAGCAGGAGGCTCATCTCCAGGAGGTGCTGGGAAGCCACTCAGGTCTCGGCCAATGATTTCACTCACTGCAATGGAGGGACAATGGAGAGACTGGGCTAGGAGCAGCTCCCTTACTTTTCCAGAGACCTCCCCCCCACACACACACCCACCCATTCAAGATAGGCCTCAGTCTAGGAAGCCTCTAGGCTCCTCCCCACTGGGCCTCACTTTCCCCAATGTATCTTAACACCTGCTCCCAATCAAATCTGCTCAGCTCCATTCACGTGGGCTCCCAGGCCCCCATCCTAGCCCTCTCCTGCTGGCTCAGCAGCCTGCAATGTCAGGACAATCGCCGTCAGCAGGGCCAGTGGCGGGTGTAGTCAGTGGGAGGAAGAGGCAAAATATCAAGGTTCTTCATCACCGATCCTGACCACAGTCAGCATGCTTAGGGGGAAGCTGAGGCAAGGGAAAGCATGCTTGACTAAGACCTCAGCAAGCCACTGCTCCTCTCTGAAACTCAGTGCCTCCGTCTGCAAAGGGGGAGGTTTATTAAATGATCTTGAAAGTACTTGTAACCCGTGATTTTGTGACGTGGGGCAGAGGCAGGAACGCCATGCACCCTTCAGAATTAAGTTAACTGGGTTCATGTGGCTACATGCACCACGAACTTGCCTCCCGAGACCCCCTGACTGGTCTCAATGGATCAAGCTCCTGCCCTCAGCAAACATGCAGAGCAATCTCTTACACACACTCACACTTGCAGCAGCCAGTTCCACACTCACCTTCCTCCAGCGTGATACCCTGGATAGGGACACTGTCTCGGAAGCTGCTGCCGTTGCCATAGCCACCCCTGGACTTCTCCTGCTCCGGAGTCCCCTCCCCAGGGCCATAGCTTGGCCCTACCTCATTGTACCCCTCAGGAGGTGGGGGATGAACACCACTCTGGGGAGGGAAGGGGCCTTCCAGCGGTGGGGAGGAAGGCAGGGGAGGCTGGAAAGGGGCTGGAGGAGGGAATGGCAGCCCCAGGGGAAAAGGGGAGGCCCGTCCCCCATAGGGGTCACTGGGAAAGGGCCGGGGAAGGAAGGAGACTGGTGGACGGGCACAACCTGTGGTACCCCCAGTCTCAGGGAACATCCGAAGGCCAGGTCTGTATGATGGTGGGGGCCCCGTTTGGGGGTACAGAGGGGGTGTGCCATAGCTGAAACCTTCTGACAGGTAAGGAGGTTCATAAGCAGGGTCTTCATGGGAATAGGAGGAGTAGGGGAGCCTGGGGGGTGAGAAGTCCATGTCAGTGCCAAAGGAGGGGCCTGAGGCTGAAGGGAAGCCCCGGAGAGATGAGTCTGGTAGGGGCTCCTCCTTGAAGATCACTGGGTGGATAGGAAGCAGGAGGACACACTGGTGAGAAGACTGGCAGCCCCCCCCCCCCACTGCACACCCTCCATCTACCTTCCCATCCCAAGAGCCCTCACGATGAAGGCATGGCATCCCTCTGCCCGGCCACAGCTCCCCATACCCCCACACCCCACCACGGGCTGTCCTAGAGCGCACCAGGCAGGAACTTGAAACTCTGGGTAGGGCTGCGCTTCCTGCGGCCATTGGAGACATAAAAGTAGACCTGGACAGGCCGGGACACCCGCTTGTTGCTGTACTCGGGGACGGTCAGGGTCAGGGTCACCTGGAAAAAGCAGAGGACGAGGCAGGGAGCCCTCAGGAACCTGGGCTCAGCCCAGCCCTTCCCAGGACCGGAACGCCACCTCCTGGATGTTTCCATTTGCTAAGGAGCAAAGTTCATCCCCTAGAGAAGAACCTGCTTCGATTGGCCAGAATGTGTCCTCTAGAAAAGAACAGGTCACCCCTGGAGTCCTTTCCCATGGTCAAGGGCCATTCCTGGGAATTCCCTGCCTTCTTCCCCGCCCCGCCCCGCCCCACCCAGAAGGGGGGCACCCCAAGTGACACTTGTACCTCATTGCTCTGCAACCGGTTCACAGTGGCCTCCTCCTCCCATTGCAGCTTTCCATCTGTGCAGGGGGAACAGACTACTCCAGCCCAGCTCCAGGGCCCCCACCCCATACCCAGTCCTCTGCCACTTCCCCTCCCGCTAGAGCGGAGGCCAGACTCAGAAGGCCTCTGCAAGGCTTCGCTCACAAAGAAGCCCACTGCATGTTTACTCAATTGAATGGAAAAGGCAGGGTTTTAAACTGTGCACGAGACAGAGCAGCAAACTGAGACCAACAGAGACAGCAGGACCAGCCTCGGAGCCAAAGGGAGTGGGTGACAAACGCAACTCTTGAACCCTCCCATCCTGTTCCAAACATCCCCTCCCATGATAGCGTTGGGAGGAAGTTCAAGGATAGGAAAGGGTCCTAGCTTGAAGGAGGGCAATGAGACCTCAAGTCTCATGATCCAGCACCTCAAAATCTGTTAAATTGGAGTGTCGGTACTAGGGATCTTGGTGGTCAGGGTTGGGAGAAGACAAAGGCCTCAAGCTGGTGGGTGCACCTGGGCCCCTCGGTCTCCCCTTCTCCCTCTGAAGCTCCGTCTTGGGGTATGTCACAGGCTTCCATAATCATAGCTGTGCTACCAGGCTCATAACTCAGGAGGGGCCGAGCATGGGGCTGTGAGGGTTACCTCTTCCCTTCTCCTCAATGACCCTATCCACATGGGGTCAATTATCTCAAAACCGACTTCTCCCTAAAAAATAGAACGTGTATTTCTTACACCTGTTGACCATCCTGAGCATTACAGATTGCTGTCCTGCCCGTGAAGCAGAAAGTCCAAGAGGAAGGATAGTCTATCTGCCCGTTTTACAGAGAAGTTAGTTTAGTGACGGTGCCAGAGTTCTTTCAGCTGCCTGTCCCAGCTCTTCCTGCCTGCCCTTCCCTCCCCAGTGAGCACTCACCGGGGCCCCTCTCGATGAAAACCACCTTGGAATCCGGCAGGAAGTTGGAGCCAGTTAGCACTAGCTCCTCTCCTCCTCTCACAGAGCAGGCGCTGGGGCTGTAGGCCTCCACCTGGGGCAGCTCCTGGGCCGAGCGCTGGGCTGCAGAGCAGTGCAGGAAAGGCCTGGCTGGACTGCATATGGAGAGGACAGCCTCCTCTGCCCCCATGCCCTTGGAATAACTGCCACAGGGCCCTGGAGGAGCCCTCCTCAGTGGCAGACACACAAGTAAACCCACGGAGTCCCTGGGGTGGCACACACCATGTAAAGAGCCACCCAGGCAGACAGTGAGCAGCAGGGCAGGCCAGAGAGTTATCCAAACAAGTGCACAGGGCCACCGACCGCAGAGGGAGGACAGGGGCACTCTACTCCATCCCAGAGACAGAGTCAGCAGCAGGGGCAATTTAGAACACTCCTCCCACCCCTCCGGGATAGAAATGCGGGCTAGCTCCTTTGCAGGGCTACCCAGGAAAGATGGGACACAGGACACTATGCAGAGGAGATAAGGTGGACAGACAGACACACAGACAAGAGGGTCACAAGAAACAGAGAGATGGCATAGGGTCTCTTTGCTCACAGCACTCGATGGGCACTGATGCTGTCTGCACAGAGACGACCTTCCCGCTGCCCTGGGGCACGTGTACCCGGAATACCAGCCGCACACGTGTGTTCTTTCGCCCGATATCCGTCTCACCCTTCCGCAGCTCAATGTCTGAATTCCGAAGCTTCAGGATTCCAGCGCAGTCAATGCTGAAGGCAAAGAATGGTAAAACCCACACCTCAAGAGGGAAGCCCCGCCCTCTATCCAAAGCCCTGAAGACCTGCTCTGGGAGCCTAGAAGGGCTATTTTAACCCCGAGCCCCAAAAGTTCTCTTCTAGGTGGTGAGAAAGCCTGAAACTGCTCCTCTGGATGATGTCTAGGTCTTCCGGGAAGAGGAAGCATGGAAAAGACTGGTCCTAAAGCCTGAGGACAGAGGGGGAGTAGCGTGGGAACCTACTTGGCTGCCATGTTGTTCTCAGGAAGCAGGGTCATCTCCAACACCTTGGTGCCACTGACTACGGCTTCATAGCTGGCCGTGGCCACCATCTTGCCGGTGATGCGGTGCACCTGATAGAAGGCATGGGGCCGTAGGTTCCTTTCATCTGCAGTGCCGATGAACATTTGTAGGGTCAGTGGCTTCTCACTGTAGCCTAGGAGCTGGCAGAGGGAGACACAGGCAACACAACTGAAATCTCCACTGTCTGATCTTTCATCCATCCCAGGGTTTTCAGTCCACCAAGGGGTAAGGATGGTGAAAGACAAAGGATATCCTGGGAGGGATTCCCAGGGGGGGGGGGGGGGATTGGGCATCAGTTGTGGAGAAAATGTGGCCTGGAGTTCACAGTGTTATTCTTGGAATAAGGCTCCAACTGAGCTGGGCAAAGGGGAAAATCTCCCAAGAGAGACTGGCCCAACTCAATGAAGACAACCTAACTCCCAGTGAACTTTGGCCTCAGCCTAAGCCCTCCCCCACATCTGGCAGGCCATCATTTTCCACAGCAGACATGAGGCTGGTGTCCCATGGGATGAAGGGGGTGGGGGTGGAGGGATAGAGTAGAAAGTACATCCGGGTCCTCGAAAGGCACCCTTCCTCCCCCAACCCCAGTCTGCCTACAGGGTCAACTGCTGAGAGGGAGTGTGGGAAAGGGCAGTGCCACGGGTCTGCACAGCTGGAACCCATCGGCAGGGATCTGGGACTGGAGAAGAGAAAGGCTGTCAGGCCTCTGCCCCTTACCTTGACTACAGGGTGACCACCAGGAGCAGCTTTGACAGCACCTCGGCTGCCCTCTGTCTCATAGTGGGCCCGATGGTGGGCTCGGGGCTGCACCTCAATCCTCAGCTCCAGCTGCTCGTACTGGCTGGGCAGAGGCCAGTCCAGCGGGGGTAGGGCAGAGGTCCTAGACAGAAGAAAAGAGCACTGATCACCTATGGCCTCAGACCCTGGTCAGGGCAGCTCCGAGTCTCAGCTCCCTGGCATGTGAGGGAGGAGGGGAGTTGGGTGTGGGAGAAATCACAACAGGAATAAAGTAGTCCAAAAGCCCAGAAGCAAGGTGAGAGGGGAAAGGCCCCTCAGAACCCCTCAAGATGAGGGTGCGGGAGATGGCACCAGGCCTGAGACTCCCTCCTTTCCAGCTCTGAGCACAGGGTCTGAGGTGGCAGTGGTTCACTTGGATACAGAGGAACCCAAAGCCCATCCTAATCCTTAGCCCTGGATGGGAAAAAGAGTCAAGCAAAGAAGCACTATTTCAGACTGAACATGGCCTCGGAGATAAGCCCCTTTGTTTTTCAAATAAAGAAACTGAGACCCAGATGATAGAACATGGTGAGCCAAGCACGCCAGGGACTGACAGAAGCCAGGACTGAGCACACGCCCTGTTCCCAGGTCAGTGCCCATTCCACTAGTTGGGGCTGGGCAGGTCCAGTCCAGAAACTAGGGGTTACAAATGTGCAACTTTCCTCTATTGAGCTCCCAGATACCCTAGGCCAGGGGGCACCTCAACTGGTGATTGTCCCCAGGTGATATTTGGCAATGTCTAGAGACGTTTTTGGTTGTCACACTAGAGGAGGGGGTACTACTAGCATCTAGTGGGTAGAGGTCAGGGATGCTGCTAAACCATCCTACAATGCCCAGCACAACCTCCACAACAAAGAATTATCCTGTTCAAAATATCAATAGTGCTGCCCTAACCGATTTGGCTCAATGGATTTAGCATTGGCCTGTGGACTGAAGGGTCCCAGGTTCGATTCCGGTCAAGGGCATGTATCTTGGTTGCATCCCCAGTAGGGGGTGTGCAGGAGGCAACTGATCGATGTTTCTCTCTCATTGATGTTTCTAACTCTCTATCCCTCTCCCTCTCCTTCTCCCTTCCTCTCTGTAAAATATCAATAAAATATATTTTTAAAAAATATCAATAGTGCTGAGGGTGAGAAACCCTGCCCTAGAGGAACCAAGGAGAACAGGTGTTAAGATTTCTTTTCCCAGGAAACTTTCCTGGATGGAGCCAGCTCAATCTGACATCCCAAGATTCAGGAATATTGAAATGGGCAGGATTCTTTGAGGGTAAAATGGATAAAAGAATGCAAGAACTGCTTGTTTTAATATGAATTTTTGTCTTGCAAATATATGCTATTTTAATTCAGATGAGCAGCTATGCTTTTAAGGCACAAGTTGGGCCCTAGAAATTAAAAGTTAGAGAAGGGGGGCTTCCTGCTACCCCGTGTAAGTATGCCATCCAGTCCACAGCCATGTCCAGACAGTGCCAGCCCAAAACCAGGTGTGGAGGGACCCAAAAGGAACTCCCCCTTTGCCTAAGGGGTGGGGGCGGGGCTTTTCCTTATTGATCCACAGGGAATGATTATCCTTTTGCAAATAAATCATCGGTTTGTAGAAGGGGTATGTTGCTGTTGATTTAATCCTCCCTAAAACTGGGTAAATGGTAGCAGCCAAGCTGGTTACAGATTCTCTTTTGAAATGCCAAGGGCACAGAACTCGGACCTTTCTTCAGACTGATCCCCTGACCTGCTCCAAAGTGGAATGGCAGTGGTGCCGGCACAACCCTCACCTGAAGATGGGGCTGTGTCCCCCAATCCGGGCCTTGGACCAAGCCAGAGGGGAGGGCACTGCCAGGTAGTCCATGCCAGCTCCCTCCTTCCGAGGACCTCCCGGAGGAGCTGCAGTCTCCTCTGCTCCCGAAGGCAGCTTCCCGTTGCACGGAGCAGGCTCCTCAGACCGAGGCAGGGTCACCGCCTGCTCACTGGAAGTCCTCCGGGTTTTCTGGGGGATGCTCTCGGCTGGTGGGGCCCCCACATAGTCAAAGGGGCCAGGGGAGCCAGCATCCCGGGCCAGAGGCAATGGGGGTGGTGGAGGTGGCTCGGGCCCCTCTTCTCCCAGGCTGCCCCGGCGGGACAGAGCTGGAGAGGCTGAAGATGGGGTTCCGGAGCTTGAATAGCGCCGTTTGCCACAGGGAGAAGCTGGCCGTGGGGAGGCTGGGGTGGGCCCAGGAGCGCTGAGAAGTAGCCAGCTATCTTCTGGTCCCCGGCCTCCAGGGCTTGGACCATACAGGCTCCAGGGATCATCAGGGGTCCATGGCCTAGGGGATGCCCGGGGCGAGGGCAGTGGGGAGCCCAGGCCGAAGCGGGAGGCCGCTTCATTTAGCTCAGACTCCACCTCATCGCAAGCGGCATACAGGGCAGCCTCATCAGAGGCGTCTGAGAAGAAGCTCCAGGAGGACAGGCTGCTGCTGCCAGGGCTGGGGCTGAAGAAGGGGCCCCCGCCCTGGCCCCCTGCCTCTCGGTAGCCTCCAAAGCCTTCTGGTGGGGGGTAATCCCTGGGAGAGCCGTCCCCCCAGGCATCAGGGTTGTCCTCCAGGGTGGCTGGCGGGTCGGGCGTGGGAGAGATGGAAGTGATGCGGATGCTTGGGCACTCAAGGACACGGCCTCCCCCAGCCCCGCCCGAGCCCCCTCCTGGCCCCCCCAGCCTCACCGAACGAGCAGGCTGGCTCTCCCAAGTGCCAGGGGAGGGGGCTGGGCGGGGTGGAGGCGAGTGCATGCCAGGCCGTGGGGGTGGTGGCCGGGGAATGCCAATAGGGGCAGCGCCATAGGGAGGGGGCTCCCCCAGGGCCAGGCGGCAGCATGTCGGAGTGTCCTCTGAGTCCAGCTCTGTCAAAATGGGAAGGGAGGGGGACAGAGAGAGGGATACCACAGGAGATGGGAAGAGAGAGAAGCAGGTGAGATGTCTGGGTTCCTTGAGAGATCAGCCCCTTAGTCTTGTATGCCACCCCCTCCTCAGCAAAGAGGGGTCTCTACGGTGCCCTTCAGAGCCACAAAGACAGACGCAAGTTGAACCTCGGAAGGTGGAAGAGATAGATTTAGAGGCGCCAAGCCTATTCCCATACGGAAAAGCTCACACTCTGAGCCCCCTGCCCCGGACCTCGGGCACCAGACCCGGTGGGTCTTAAGGTGAGGGATGTAGGTCAAGAGGGGCTGGAGCGGGGCCCGGAGGCGCGTTTAGAGAGGCGCCCGGCTGGGCTGGGGGCGACTCACACATGAACCCAATTAGTAGCGGTTCCCAAACCCCCAAACGGCGCTGGCAAGAGCCCCAGTTGCTATCGCAACAGTGGCCAGGGAAGAAGGGGGGGGGGGGGGCGCCAGGGCAGTGGTGACGAGGAGAGGTGGCTCCTCCCTCGCTCCCCCCCCCCAATTTGGGGGCGGGGGTGCTGCTTGCCAGGCCCGTGGGGAGGGGGGGCCGCGCGCGGCACGGATTCCGTGCGAACGGCGGCCGCCGCCCCCGGCACGGTCCCAGCCATCTGCCTCTTGTTGCGGCCAGACCGGGAGGGGGAGGGGGAAGGGCGCCCCGGCGGGCCCCGAGAGTGCCCCGGGTCCCGGCCCCGGCGTCGGGTCCGCCGACCCGGGGCTCGGTCTGCAAGGGGCACGCTCCAGAGCCCAACCTTCCTTTCCCCTGGCGGCGCCGGGGGCTCTCCGGACCGCCGCTCCCGTTCGCCCCCTATCCCGGTGACAGTCGGCCCAGCCGAGAGGCGGCGCGCAGCCAGCGGCACCCCCACCCCCACCCCCACCCCAGTCACGACCTAAAAAGGAGAAAGTGGTGCCCGGCCCCCCGAAGACCTCCTCAGACCCCCCCAGCCCCGCGACTCCCTTCAACCTCTGACCCCCTCCTCTCCCACCCCAGGCTCGCTGCCCTAAGGTCCCCAGACTCAGAATCCCCGGGCCCTTCCCTCACTGACCCAAAGACCCCCTTCCCGGCCCCGCACTAACCTTCCCCCGGCCCCCCCGCGCTCAGCGGGGGGGCCTCCTTTTCCTCCCCGAACACCAGCTTAAATTCCAGCTCCTCATCCTCGCAGCTCGCTGCCCCCATGGATCCGGCCAGAGCCCCCAGTCCCGGTCCGGGTGGGAGGGGGCGCTCAGGAGGCTGCGGTCGCTGCACCCGCGGCTCCCTCCCGCCCCTTCTCCGAGACGCCCCCTCCTCCGCCGCTGCCGCCTCCCTCCGGACGCCCCCTAGTTATTATAGAAACTTTTCCAAACTTTTTTCCCCAAACTTCTTCAAAGCGGCCCCCCCAGCCTGTCCCTGATTGGCTGCCCGGGATGCTCCGGCCCCTCCTCCGGGGATGAGATGGGAAAACCACGCGCCCCTCGTCCTTCCCCACCCTCCCTCTCTCCCTCTGTCCTCCCTCCAGTCCCTCCCCCTCAAAAAAAAAAAAAAAAAAAGGAGAACAAAACTGAATTGGAAAACGGTCCCTCAAGCGTGGGATGACCACAATGGTGCCGATTGGCTCGCAGTTGTGACAATCACTGCCCGATGCCTGGAGCACTACCACCACCAACCCCCAACTTAGTCTAAGTTCAGGGGCTCCGGGTCTGAGCGCCTTAAAGAGGCCACATTTGGGGCTCACTGTGTAGAGGGTACACGGAAGACCCTTTCTGAAGTTATGAAGGAGTTCTGCAGCCATCGACTAGCTAGAAAGGACCCCCTCTCCTCCTCTTTCCCTCCAAGCCTCAGGCCAAGCGGACTGTGGGGTGCAGAGTGGTCCCAGGCTGTTCTGAAGAGCGAAAGGCCCTTCCTTCGAAGTCCCTCGCCTGAGCCCGCCCTGCCTGGGCCTTCGAGAAGCCTTGGCTCAGTCAAAGCAGCCCCTCCACCGGCTGTCTCTCCCCCTACCCGCTACCCCACCCCAAAAGTGAAGAAACATTCAGCTGTCCTGAAGAACTGTTCATAGGTCCACGGCCCCGGATGGGCGAGGATCCAGGCCGGGCTTTACCGCTGCCCCTGTCCCAGGCACCCAGAGGGGCCATTAATTAGCCTCCTAGGGAAGTCGGCTTCCCCCCTCCCTAGAACTGAAGTCTGGAATGAATCTCTGACTCTTTGGCATCCCGCTCCGGCTCTCCTGAAAATCCTGGCCAGGTTTACTAGGGGCCCGGAGCCCTGCGACTCCAAGGGCCCCTAGTAGGACACCTGTCACCTGGGCGGGAGGAGGAAGGAAAACTTGGGCTGGATTTTCTAGGAAGGGCCGGCAAGGAAGGGCCCTGGTGTGTGAGAGGGAGTTAGATCCGAAATTCCTGACTCAGACTGCGGAAGGGATGGGGTGTCACCCGCGCCGCCCCGCGCGGATTGTGTACTTCAAACTTTCCTAACACGCGATCTTTCATCTAAATCCCTCCGGCGCAGGGCTGCTTCCCCCGTGGCAACCCCCTCCCCGCCAGCCCCGCACCTAAAGGGTTACGCGACGGCCCTCGGGTCAGACGTTTACAAACACTCGCGAGCCGGGCGGGACCGCGCCCGCTACTCTAATGAGAAACAGGCGCTGCGGGGCGGGGAAGAGGGGAGGGCTGGCCGGGCGGCCCGAGCTCCCCTCCCTCCCTCTCCCTCCTCTCCCTTCCTCCCTCCCCTCCCATCCTCCCTCTGGCCCGCCCAGGGGACCCCCCAGCCCCCGGGGACCCCAATGACGTGCGGAGCTGCCCCGGCTCGGAGCCCAGGCCACGACGCGGGCGGGGCGGGGAGAAGAGGCCGGCCGGCGGGGAGAGAAGAATGTTCCGAGGCCGAGCGGGAGGCGGCCGGGTTTGATTTTCCCCCTTTGGTTGGTCTCCTCGGGTTACACTTCCCTTCCAGCTCCAACTCGGAAATAAAGGAGAGACCTACAAGGAGGGAGAGCGAGGAACACCCGAGACCTGCGATCAGAGTCCGTCCACCTAAGGGAGAGGAGGGGCAAGGGGAGGTGGGAGCGGAGGCGAGAGGGGCGGGGTGCACACCCGACCCGGGCCCGGCCCGGCCCCCACCCCGCCGCCCCGAGCCCCTCCCCGCCGCGCCGTCCCCGAGCCCCCCTCCGCACCGCAGGCAGACGCGCACATTCTTTTCAAATGTCATTATTTCCTTTGATCCTGGGCAGCATTTCTCCATGTGTCTGGCTCAGCTCCTGCCCAGCCAGCAGCCTCCCCCCTCTCGCCCGCTTTGTATATTTTCCTGGAGAACCTGCCCCTCCTCCCAGCATCTGGAAGGCCCCGAGGGCTGGCGACGGCGCACATTCCCCTTGGGGACTCTGGCCTCGCCTCCCAGTGACTCAATTTCCCCTCTGCGGGTGTTGGGGGAGGGTGGGGAGCAGAGGAGAGAGTTGTGAAGCGCAAATGTGGTACCAACGAGCCTGAAGACTGCTCAGGGCCCAAGCTTCTCTCAGAGGAGGGAGGGTCCCCACCCCGGTCTGCCTGGGCTGCAGCAGAGGGATGGAATTTATGACTTCTGCCGTGTCCTGCCTGGAGAAGAGCGGCTAGCGGTAAATGTAGGTCGCCCTACACTTCTACCCCCTGGCGACCACAAAGACCCAGCGGCCCTCCCTCCAGCAGCTCCGGGTTTCTCGCCGGCCTCGGCTCAGTCCTGGTTGCGCTGCCCCCTAGCGCGCACACCGGAGCACAGCCCGGCTCTCTCACCTGGCGAGTGTGAAGCAGTTTGCCTCCGGCTCTGCACTTTCACAAACATAATTCCACGGCCTTGGAGGTGGTCGGTTTAAAAAAAAAAAAATTACACAAGATACATTCTTCTTGTAAATTATTCAAGGCATTCAAAAATATATAGAGCCCTGGCCGGTTTGGCTCAGTGGATAGAACGACGGTCTGCGGACTGAAGGTTCTGGGGTTCGGTTCCGGTCAAGGGCACATGCCCGGGTTGCTCGATCCCCAGTGGGGGGCGTGCAGGAGGCAGCCGATCAATGATTCTCTCTCATCATTGATGTTTCTATCTCTAGCTCCCTCTCCCTTCCTTTCTGAAATCAATAAAAATATATTTTTTTGTTTTTCTTTATCAATTAAGGTATTACATATGTGTCCTTATCCCCCCATTGCCCCCACCCCACCCCGCTCCCGTTCATGCTCTCACCCCCTTGGTGTCTGTGTCCATTGGTTAGGCTTACATGCATGCATACAAGTCCTTTGGTTGATCTCTCCCCCTCACCCGCATCCTCCCCTACCTTCCCTCTGAGGTTCGACGGTCTGATCGATGCTTCTCTGTCTCTGGATCTGTTTTTGTTCATCAGTTCATGTTGTTCATTATATTCCACAAATGAGTGAGATCAGGTGATATTTATCTTTCTCTGACTGGCTTATTTCACTTAGCATAATGCTCTCCAGTTCCATCCATGCTGTTGCAAATGGTTAAGGACTCCTTCTTTTTTACCGCAGCATAGTATTCCATTGTATAGATGTACCACAGTTTTTTAATCCACTCATCTGCTGATGGGCACTTAGGCTGTTTCCAAATCTTAGCTATTGTAAATTGTGCTGCTATGAACATAGGGGTGCATATATCCTTTCTGACTGGTGTTTCTAGTTTCTTGGGATATATTCCTAGAAGTGGGATAATAAAAATATATTAAAAATATCTATAGAAAACCATGAGAGTCCACAATTTTGTATACATGTACTAACATATGTACACACACAAGATCCATATCAGACCATACTACAAGCATTTTTTATTTATTTATTTTTTGCCTAGCTTCCCCCACCCCCTCCTCAGTTAACAAATGACTTGGAGAACTTTGCCTGTCAACACATGTGTGTCTGAAAATTGTGGTAAAAGTGCCCATCTCTATTTGAGGTTAGTGACAGACCTCTGTCTGGAACCCAGACTTTCAGAGATAATTCTATTTTACATAAAAGTCTGTCTTAGGCTGGGCTCCCCCAAAAACCAGAGCCTGAGAAAAGAACTATAGACATATAGTTTATTGTGGAAAGCAATCCCAAGGGACTAACGTGTGGCTCAGTTGGTTGAACATCGTCCTATGCACCATTCAATTCCCAGCCAGAGCACATGCCCAGGTTGCAGGCTCGATACCCAATAGGGGGTGTGCAGGAGGCAGCTGATGGATATTTCTCACAAGGATGTTTCTCTCTCTCTAAAATAAATTTTTAAAAACACTTTTAAAAAATAAAAATTAAAAAGTGCGGGACCATGAAGAGTGAAATGGAAAGAGGGAAAGCTTGGCCAAGGGTGTAGTATTGAGCCACTTTGAGAGATGGAACATTGTTCCACTTGGGACCTTGTGTGGAGCCATATACAGTGTGATTCAAAAAAACAGAAAAGAGAATATTTATCCACTCTCTCTGGTCAAAAGTTGCCCCTTAAATGTTAATTCCCTTACTCTTCCAGGTTTACACAAGTGTCAGAAAATGGTAGATGTTCTACAAGGTTGCATCAAAAAAAGGCCCTAGGCAAAAGGCAAAAGATAGAAGCTGTAGCTGGGAGCAAGTACTGTCAGGTAACACTTGCAAGCTGTAGGTTCCACAGTAATAGCTGAAGTAAAAAGATGGATGGAGAGTATGTGAGGCAGGTAAGATGTGATCTTTCACTCATTCACTCATCGATAAGATCATTCACTAATTCAAACAAAAAAATATTTATTGAGGAACCTGTATGTTCAGAGGCAGTTCTAGGCATTGGATATCTATAGTTATAAACCAAGCCCCCAAGAATTTCCAGTTATTATCAGGATGAAAATATATTTCATACTCGACATCTCCCTCTTCCCTGCCCCCATAACTGTAGACAACTATCAGTGTATTCATGTTATTCATTCAGTATCGATCTACCTATCTATCCTTCCTTTCTATTCCTTCCACTACCATTCCAGTGTAGGCCTTGATTTTTTTTCTGACTTGGACTCTCAACAACAGTTTCTAATGTCAATGGCATACCTTACATATTTGACAACTGAAACATCATTTTTAAAGCCCTTCTACTCTATAACAAAAAGTTATTTTCAGTACTACTAATAATATGAAACAATATGCTATGAAACAAGAAATGCAAAGAGTAAAAATCGTTTTATTGAACTCATATGCTCAATCACACTGGTTAAATAGATATATCCTACCTAATAAAAGAGTAATATGCAAATTGACCATCACTCAAAGATACAAGATGGTCGCCCCCATGTGGTCAAAAATGGCTGCCCCCATGTGGATACAAGATGGCCACCACAAGATGGCCTCCAGGGGAAGGCAGTTGTGAGCAGTTAGTGGTGACCAGGCCAGCAGAGGAGGGCAGTTGGGGGTGACCAGGCCTGGCAGGGGAGGGCAGTTGGGGGAGACCAGGCCAACAAGGGAGGGCAGTTGGGGGGGACCCAGGACTGCAGGGGATGGCAGTTGGGGGGGGGTGCCAGGCCTGCAGTGGAGGGCATTTGGGGAGGACCCAGGCCTGTAGGGGAGGGCAGTTGGGGGGACCAGGCCTCTAGGGGAGGGGAGTTGGGGGGTACCAGGCCTGCAGGGGAGGACAGTTGGGGGGGACCCAGCCAGCAGAGGAGGGCAGTTGTGGGGGGGAGCAGGCCAGCAGGGGAGGGCAGTTGTGGGGAACCAGGCCTGCAGGAGAGGGAAGTTGGAGGGGACCAGGCCTGTAGGGGAGAGCAGTTGTGGGTGATCAGGCCTGCAGGGGAGGGCAGTTCGGGGTGATCAGGACAGCAGGGAAGGCAGTTAGGGGTGACCAGGCCTGTAGGGGAGGGGAGTTGGGGGGTACCAGGCCTGCAGGGGAAGACAGTTGGGGGGGGACCCAGGCCAGCAGAGAAGGGCAGTTGGAGGGGACCAGGCCAGCAGGGGAGGGCAGTTGTGGGGGACCAGGCCTACAGGAGAGGGCAGTTGGAGGGGACCAGGCCTGTAGGGGAGGGCAGTTGTGGGTGATCAGGCCAGCAGGGAGGGCAGTTAGGGGTGACCAAGCTGGCAGAGGAGGGCAGCTAAAGGAGACCAGGCCAGCAGGGGAGGGCAGTTGGGAGGGACCAGGCCTGCAGGGGTGGGCAGTTGGGGGGACCAGGCCTGCAGGGGAGGACAGTTGGGGGAGGGCAGGCCTGCAGGGGAGGGCAGTTAGTGGTGACCAGGCCTGCAGGGGAGGACAATTAGGGGTGACCAGACTGGCAGGGGAGGGCTGTTAGGGGCAATTGGGCCGGCCGGAGAGCAGTTAGGTGTTGATCAGGCTGGCAGGGAAGTGGTTAGGGGGTGATCAGGCTGGCAGGCAGAAGCCGTTAGGGGAAATCAGGCAGAGGCAGGCAAGCGGTTGGGAGCCAGCAGTCCTGGATTGTGAGAGGGATGTCTGACCGCCCTTTTAGGCCCGATCCCACCGGGATCAGGCCTAAAAGGGCGGTCAGACATCCCTCAAGGGGTCTCAGATTGGAGAAGGTGCAGGCTGGGCTGAGGGACGTCCCTCCCTCCCCCCAAGCCCCCCCCCCCGTGCACAAATTTCATGCACCGGGCCTCTAGTATATATATAGAGGGGGTGGGGGCGGGCAGTTAGGGGTGACCAGGGCAGTAGGTCATATATATATGTGACCAGGGCAGTAGGTCATATATATATATATACACACACACACATATATATGACTGTATATATGTGTGACAGTATAAGAAAGGAAAAACAGCAATGGATTAATAATTATAATTATATTCATATATTTTTAAATATATTTTTATTGATTTCAGAGAGGAAGGAAGATGTAGAGAGAGATAGAAACAGCAATGATGAGAGAGAATCATTGGTTGGCTGCCTCCTGCATGTTCCCCACTGGGAATTGAGCCAGCAACGTTCTAGCCACTGAGCCAAACCGGCTAGGGCTCATACACTTTTTATTTTAAATAGAAAGTAAAAACATACTTACATATTGGTCTGTCATAGGAATCCTATATAATAAAAGGCTAATATGCAAATCGACCTAACAGTAGAATGACGGGTCACTATGACATGCACTGATGGGGCGGGGGCGGGGGGGGGGGAGGGGGAAGGCGGGAAGACACTCAATGCAGGAGCTGCCCCCTGGTGGTCAGTGCGCTCCCACAGGGGGAACTCGGCTCAGCCAGAAGCTGGCTCATGGCTGGTCAGCACAGCGGCAGTGGCGGGAGCCTCTCCTGCCTCCTGGGAGTCTCTCCTGCCTCCGAGGCACTGTACAGGCCTGGCTGAGGGACCTGTCGTCCCCCGCAACCACACACACCCCTAGTGTGCAAATTTCATGCACCAGGCCTCTAATAAATTATAACATTATAACTTCTGTTCTAGTTCTTAATTTTTGCAAATTTGTCGATGATTTTGTCAAAATTGATCTTCACATATAGACAGCATTACCAGATATGTTGCTCTATCTAACATATAGTTAATTAAAGAAAACTTTTTAGTAATTTTAATTTTTTATTGTGATATAATCCATATACCATATAATCCACTCTTTCAAAATGTATAGCTTAGTGGTTTTTAGTGTATTCAAAAGTTGTACAACCATCATCATATCTAATTCTGGGACATTTTCATCACCCCCAAAAAGAAATCCTATACCTATTAGTAATCACTTCCCATTGTCCCCATTCCCTTACACCTGGAAACCACCAATGTATTTTCTGTTGCCATATATTTGCCTATCCTGGACATTTCATATAAATGGAATTACATAATATGTCACCTTTTGTGTCTAGCTCTTTCCACTTAGCATAATGTTTTTTGTTTGTTTGCAGTATTTTTTTATTGATTTCAGAGAGGAAAGGAGAGGGAGAGAGAGATAGAAAGATCAATGAGAGAGAATCATTGATTGGCTGCCTCCTGCATGCCCCACACTAGGGATCTCGATTGAGCCTGCAACCTGGGCATCTGCCCTTGACAGGAATTGAACCTGGGACTCCAGTCTGCAGGTCAACACTCTATCCACGGAACCAAACCAGCTAGGGCTACTATAATGTCCTCAATCTTTATTCTTGTTGTAGTATGTATCAGTATTTCATTCCTTTTTATGGCTAAATATTAACTTTAATTTTGAACATTTTCTTCACATAAAACAACAGATATATAAATAGTTAGAAAAATTATTAAACCTATGGATAAGATTGGCAAGATTCATAAAAATCCCATTTCATAATAAATTCAAAAAATTGCAACTATCTTAGTTTCTCCAGGATTGAAGCTAATAGCTTTCCATTGTCTCCTTTATTGAAAAAAATTTAAACTCAAATAAACACTATGAGTTTTTTATATAATGTTTTAGTTTTGCTTACTGCATAACAAATCACTCCCAAAACTTTGTGGTTTCAAAGCACAATGACCATTTACTATCTTTCATGGTTTCTATGAGTAAGAAGTTCAGGCAGGGTACAGTGAGGAAGGCTCTTATCTGCTCCCCAGTATCTGGTGGGGGACTTAAAGGCTGGGAGCTAGAATCACCATACGTCTAGCAGTTGATGTTGACTTTCGGCTAAGATTTTAGCTAGAGCAATTGGCTGTACCACCTACATGTGACTGCTCCACATGGCTTGGGCTTCCTTACGACATGGCAAGCGTGAGAGAGAGCACTCCAGGTAGGAGTTACATCCTTTTTATGATGTGTATTTCATTGGTGAAGGCAGTCACAAGCCCCTGGCCAGAATCATGGGGTGGGAACATAGACCTCACCTCCAGATGGAAAGAGTAGCAGTTACACTGTAAAATGAGCATGTAGAACAGTATGAACACATACATGTGGCCATATTTTTTTAAAATATATTTTTATTGATTTCAGAGAGGAAGGGAGAGGAAGAGAGAGATAGAAACATCAATGATAAGAGAGAATCATTGATCGGCTGCCTCCTGCACACCCGCTATTGGGGATCAAGCCTGCAACTCGGGCATGTGTCCTTGACCGGAATCGAACCTGGAACCTTTCAGTCTGCAGGCTGATGCTCTATCCACTGACTAAAACCAGGTAGGGCCATGTGGCCATCTTTAGATGATCACAACATGCCGAAACCGGTTTGGCTCAGTGGATAGAGCATCGGCCTGCGGACTCAAGGGTCCCAGGTTCGATTCCGGTCAAGGGCATGTACCTTGGTTGCGGGCACATCCCCAGTAGGGGGTGTGCAAGAGGCAACTGATCAATGTTTCTCTCTCATTGATGTTTCTAACTCTCTATCCCTCTCTCTTCCTCTCTGTAAAAAATCAATAAAAAATATATATATTTAGATGATCACAACAATTCACACTCCTCCCACATTTATCCTCTCCCCATAGACCCTCAAGTATCATGGCACCAAGCTCAGGCACAAGGGACCAGATCTTGTCACCTAGATCCTGAACCTCAAGCCTGAGCAAATGCTGTGTAACAAGTCACCCCCAAAGTTAGTGGCTCCTTCCAGGTACATATTTTATGATTGGGAGATAAGACATAAATATATGAAAGGTTATATACTGATAAAAGAGTTTAACAAAAAACAGTAATTCTGGAGATATAACAAAACAATTCTATCAGTAAGAGATGTTTGGCTGGAAGCAACAGAAACTGACTCCATATAACTTAAGCAAAAGAGGGACATATTGAAAGATGAGATCACAGAACTAACAGAAAAAGAGAATGAGGCTTCAGGAAGGATGCAAACCAGTGAGTCCTCAGAACCTGAGGCACAGTCTCTTCATGGTGCTGGATGTTTTCAGTTCTCAGTCTGTACCAAGTCCTTCCTGTTTCTAGGACTCCACAGATGCTGTTTCTTCTCTCTTTACACACAACCCTCCTTGCCTGACTAACTTTTATTCATCTCTAGATCTCAGCTACAATCCCATAGCATTCTCATAGCATTCATAACACTGTGAATACATACATAATGCATTATGTATGTATTTATTTAATGTCTGTGTACCTCACTAAAGTGTACAGTTCTCTGAGAGGGGCTTTGTCCTTTTTTTTCTACAAAAGTCTCTTACTTTCTAAGTTTTATCCATTTAACTAACATTTGTGGAAATAAATGAAGACCAATTAAATGAGACAGGCAAAAGCTATTTATTCAGAGCTTGTTACAGCAATAGAGTTAGTCACCATCACTTGCATTTTGGCAGAGACTCAAAGTCAGGTAAAAGAATGGGAAAGCTTTATAGTGAAAAAAAGGAAAGCCTTGGGTATGTTGACTGGCTAGGGAAGCTGTAGGTGGGCTGACCGGAAGCAGGGTGCACTATTTGGCTTTCTCCAATCGGTCCTAATTTGAAAGTGGGGACAAAAATTAGGAAAGTTGTCAGATATTAATCGAGAGCTGGCTTTGGGAAGATTGTTACAGGGCTTACTATATGGCTTCCTAGGCTGGTTGCTGAAGGCAGTGGTCTGACTTCCTACAAGTCTGTCTTACAGACAGTAGACTGGCTTCCTGGGCTGATTGGTATAAACAATGAGTTGGTTTCTCAGGCTAGTTGCTGCAGATTGTGGGTCAGAGTTCTATTGTTATATATGGCCTGACCATTGTCCATTGTCTATTCAATCTCTCACATTTAACAAAAATCTATTATGTGCCACACACCATGCTAAGTTCTGGGATACAAAGATTGCTAGAAGACGGTGGTTGACTAATTGAACAGTTGGTAGGAGATGGTGTTTGAATAACTAGGAGCACCCATTAGAATGAGGCTTGGCTGTGTATGACATAAAAACCTTAAATCTATAGTTTAAGTGAAATAGAAGTTTACTTCTCTCTCATGTAAAAGCTCTGCAGGTAGGCACCCAAGGTCTGGTATGGCAGTCCCACAGGCTCCCAAGCTCCTTCTAGCTAGCTGTTCCACCATCCTTAGCATTCCACATCATGGAAAATGGCTGCTCAAGGTCCAGCCATCATACCCATATTTAAACCAAGAACAACAAAATAAGAGCAGAAGAACACACACCCTCCCTCTCCCCCCACCATTTATATTTACTTCCCAGTGGCCAAAATTTAGTCATATGGCCATATATGGCTGTAAGGGAGGCTGGGAAGTGAATTTCTTCCAAGTGCACATATGTGAAGCTAAAAATGTCAGGTTTTATTACTAAGGAAGATGGGAAGAAAGGTCACTGGGGGTCAATTAGCAGCCTCTGCCAACTAGAGAAATGGGATTTGGAGATTATCCATAAATCTAATTACTCATATTGTCCTTTCCTCTAATATAGAATACTCTTGACTTACCATGTAATTATTCTCAGTATGTATTACAGAGTAAAATCAAGTTCTTTACATAGTTAAGAAGAAGTTGATTTATGAGCTTTATGGTTATCCTATTTTAAGGATGTTGTCTACAGCAACTATTCGGAGTCTTCACTGTAACCAGAGACACTTTTCTCTCAGCTCCCAGGAAGAACTATGCTTCTCCTGAATCATTGGTCAAAGGGCAAAACCAAAAAGACATTTAAAATGGCAGATACTGAGGCTTTTTTGCAGGCTAAACATTTGCAATATATGTTGTAGACCTTTAATGCAATCAATTTGGTTCCAGGTGAAATTAGGTCCTGTCTTTTTTGATGAATTCATGATCCAATTAAATTCATGATCATATACATTCCATTTTTTTACGAGAGAGAAAGAGAGAGAGAGAGAGAGAGAAATTTGTTGTTCCACTTATTTATGCATTCATTGGTTGATTCTTATATGTGTCCTGAACCCAAAACCTTGCCATATTGGATGATACTCTAACTGAGCACCCAGCCAGGTACATTCAATTTCATAATCACATACTAGTATAATTCCCTAGATTTTGCCTTAGAAATTTCCTACAGCTCCTTCTGGGTAGCATTCCTATTTACTTTGACACGTTGTTGCTTCTCATTCTCTCATTCATCCTGGTCAGAGGATGAGTGTAAGAAGGTGAGTGTAGAGGGGGTGGGGCATAGCAAAGCAGAGTCTCACTCTCCCCTTTGCAAGGAGGAAACAGTGAATTGCTTCAAAGGAGACAATTCGATTGGATTTTCCCAAGACTTCTAGTTCTTTTCTTATGTCCATACTAGTAGCCCATTTGCAGGAAAATCCTGCAAGCGGCTGTTGCGGCCGCATGCGCTGCCGCTGCCGCCGCCTTTGCGGCCACTGTGCCTGCACCCACTCGCCACTGCTGCCCGCCCCGCTCCGCCCCATTCCACCCCGCCCCGCCCCGCCTGGGCTTTCCCTCTGGCAGCCACCTTGCTTTCTGCTTTTCCTCCCTCTTCCTTCTAAGTTGTCTTCAGTCTTCACTCCTCCCTCTCTCAGCATATGCAAATTAACCGCCATCTTTGTTGGGTAATTTGCATACTGGCCCTGATTGGCTGGTGGGTGTGGCTTTGGCTGGTGGGCGTGGCTTGGGCATAGCGAAGGTGCGGTCAATTTGCATATTACTATTTTATTAGGTAGGCTTTGGATTGCCAAGTCCCTAATATTTTTCCAAATCATTATTCTTACTTTCACTGCAGAATCTTGGTGAGGTTGTAAACTCATCTTCATTTCAATGATGTGCAAGATCAGTTTCAGAGTTTAGTTTATATCTGACATCTACGAGAGAAAGTTGCATGAAACAGTGCTGTATTTTCTTCTGGGCTTCAAGGTGGATATTCTAAGTTCTTTGTTCTCCTATCTTTAACTGTCCAATGGCATTGGAAGCAAACTTCCAACCCTAAAATTCCATATTGCTTATTATCTTTAACTTGTTCTATAGGAACTGCTACCTGGTGCCTCAGAAGCTCACATAATTTGCCTTGCTAGAATGTGGAAGGAATCTCGTTTTCTTTACTCATATCCAATTGCAAGTGCCCCACATATTCTCTAAGGTTTTGCTACATACAATCCTACCTATCGATTAGTGGAATGGCTTATTGAACAATCATTTAATTCTCCATCAAGGAGATACATATTGAGGTTAAGGTCTCTTTATACTTTGACCTAGTGACTAATAAATGGTATTGTTTATCTATTACCAGAATCCATAGTTCTGAGAAACAAGATGTGGTAGAAAGAATAATGGTCCCCAATTATTAGGTAGGAGCCTGCAGAGAACTTTCAGCAGTCTTGTGGTACTGAGGAAACAAAAATTGGAGTTAAAGACCTGTCAAGAAGGAGGGCCCTGATAAATTCCCCCAGGATTTCAGTCAGAGCCCCTGAAGAACTATATCCTAAGATTACAGCTGTATCAGTCAGGGCTTAATCAAGAGGCAGATATCACACAGGAATCTGAACTGGTAAAGTTTAATATAAAGAAGTATTAACTATAAAAGGGCACTGAATTACTGAGAGATTGGCTAGTAAGAAGAAAAGATAATTATGAAGAAAGGGGGAATAGCAGATATGAAAAAGAGCTACGCCTCCTAGAACTAAAATAAAATATCCAAGAAAGACCACCCATCCTGCCCCAAACTTTCTCGCAGGGCTGAGATCCAGGCTTAGTTTAAGAGAACCTGGCTCACTAGCTGGTGTAGGGAGTTGCTGAGATGCCCAAGAAGGTGTCAGGGGAAGTCATTCATGGGGAGGTGCCTCATCATTTGCAGTTCGCTGAGAAGCCACCTAAGGAGGTGACAGGTGAAGCTGTTGGCTGCTGAGCACTGTTGACTGCCATGCACTAAAGAAGTGGTTCATGCCACTGGAGCCGGGCCAAAGGAACGTCAGAACTGGGGAGAGACCTCTTCCTACTCCAGTGTTTCTCCAGCACCCTCTACTGACAATGCTTAACAGTGTGCCAGCTGGCAAAAGAAAAATATTTACAGAATCTAGCTCCTGTATTGTAAAGCAGGAAGTGAAGGGTGGGGCTAGGGCTAGGGTTAATTGATAATTGGCACAAAGGACAATCTGGAAATAGATCAGCCTACACTAAGACTGAAACTCAGCTTCAAATCAACTCAAAACCACATTGGATTAAAGTGATTTTCCCCTCTTTTAATTGCCTGCCAGAAATTAAAGTGAATTATCTGTGAAGAAATATAATATTATGCAGACACAACTATCTCTACAATTTTTTTGGCACAATAACTGTCATTCAGTCAGAAATTATCAGATGCCTCAGGAGATATCATCAAATTACTGAAAACCAAGAGAGAGAAAAATACTCAATAGTAACAGACCCACAGCTGATCCAAATATTGGACTTATAAGACATGAATTTTTAAATAACCACAATTAATAAGTTTGAGAAAGTGGATGGTAAGATGGAGAATTTCAGCAGAGAAATGAAATCTATAAAAATAATTAAATGTAAAATCTACAACTGAAAAAATCCTATAAATAATATATTTGTCTCTATTTCCCACTTTTCATAAGAGTTCATGCATACCCAAGTCCCACTTAATTTTTTCCACTCAGAAAATTGCTTTACTTGGTAATTGTTATTATCTTTTAAGTGTCTATTATGTGACAGGCACTGTAATACATATATCATATAGTTCTCTCCACCCACAAACCTTGTTAAGTAGATATTAATTAGTGCCCCATTATATATACAGTATATGGAAATTGACACAGAGATTAATGAATTTTCCCAAAACAAACAGCTGAAATGTTGAAGCTGAAATCCCAGCCGAGGTCTATTAATCTGACTCCAAACCTGCATTCTTGCCGCTAAACTACACATTACCTCTCTCTTCCCTACTTGTCTGAGCATATAGAAACTATTTCCTTCCTATCTCTTCAGTGTAACTCAGTATCTTAACTTATTTCCTATTTCTTGTTTTCTTTTCATAAAAAGGCATTCTTAATTCTGAGCAAGGCTAATTCTTCTACCTTCTGAATCTGTGCTTACCCACTATTCAGAGTCCTCACTCCCTCTTAGGCCTGTAACTTTTCCCTCCCTACTGCTACTCCCTCTTCTCCACAGGCTCAAGTCTCCATCCTAAAAAAAGAGAAAAAGATTTTTTAAAATCCCTTGATCCTTTTCCTTGTTTAACCTAACATTCATTTCTCTTTCCTTCCCTTCACTACCAGACTTCTCAATGGTAATTTCTGCAGATCACACACACTCATTAACTCACTCAAACTGAAACATAAAACTCCTCTCTCAACAGTCACCATAGTCTCTTTTATACTTTCAAACCCCACAAGCTGTGTGAGTCCTCCCCTGTTTACTATCTTTAGCAGATAACTATGGTCACATCCTGAGTTCAGCCACACCTGAGTTCAGCCACAGATAACTATGGTCACATCCTGAGTTCAGCCACAGAACAGTTCTGTGTGAGCTCATACACACATTGCACTGCCAAGATCCTACATCAGGTCCGCACCTTGACCTTCACATTCTGCTTCAGGTCTGTATCAGTCACGGTTCTCCAGAGAAACAAAACCAATAGGATTTGTATATATATCTCCTATCTAATAAAAGAGTAATATGCAAATTAAACACCACTCCACTATACCCACAAGCCACGCCCACCAGCCAATCAGGAGCAAGTATGCAAATTAGTCCAACCAAGATGGCTGCGGCCACAGAGCGAGCAGAAGGCTTGGGTTTCCCCGGCAATGGAGAAAGCCAAGCTTTCCGCACACCCTGGCAGGCCCAGGCCTCCACTCAAGGCTACAAAGTTTCAATTATAGAAGATAAATAAATCCCAACAAAATTGGCAGCAGCCAGGGAGTTGGAGAGAGCAGGAGGCTTGGGTTGCCCCGGCGATGGAGGAAGCTAAGCTTCCACAGCCCTGGCCTGCCTTGGCCTCTGCTGAAGGCTACAAAGTTTCAATTATAGAAGATAAATAAATCCCAACAAAAATGGCTGCGGCCACAGAGCAAGCAGGAGGCTTGGCTCCGATCAAGGTTACAAAGTTTCAATTATAGAAGAAAAATAAATCCCAGATACCAGGGCCTCTGATTGGGTTGCTGGGGGGCATGGCCAGCCTGCAAACCACCACAGGCCCCTCACCCAGGCCACCCCACGCCCCAAGGGAACCCCCACCCTGATCCAGGACACCCTTCAGGGCAAACCAGCTGGCCCCCACCCATGCACCAGGCCTCTATCCTATCTAATAAAAGAGTAATATGCAAATTGAACATCACTCCAACACACAAGATGGCTGCCCCCATGTGGACACAAGATGGCCGCCACAAGATGGCCAGCGGGGGGGGGGGGGGGGCAGTTGGGAGGGACCAGGCCTGCAAGGGAGGGCAGTTGGGGGTGATCAAGCCTGCAGGGGAGGGCAGTTAGGGGTGACCAGGCTGGCAGAGGAGGGAAGTTGGGGGTGACCGGGCCTGCAGGGAAGGGCAGTTGGGGGGAACCCAGGCCTGCAGGGGAGGGCCGTTAGGGGCAAACAGGCTGGCAGGGGAGCAGTTAGGTATCAATCAGGCTGTCAGGGGAGTGGTTAGGAGTGATCAGGCTGGCAGGCAGAAGCAGTTAGGGGCAATCAGGAAGGCAGGCAGGCAAGCAGTTGGGAACCAGCAGTCCTGGATTGTGAAAGGGATGTCCGACTGCCCGTTTAGGCGCGATCCCGGTAGGATCAGGCCTAAACGGGCAGTCAGACATCCTTTGAGGGGTCCCAGATTGGAGAGGGTGCAGGCTGGGCTGAGGGACACACACCCCTGTGCACGAATTTTGTGCACCGGGCCTCTAGTGTGTGTGTGTGTGTGTGTGTGTGTGTGTGTGTGTGTGTGTGTGTGTGTGTGTTTATAGATAGAGAGAGAGAGAGAGAGAGAGATTTATTATAAAGAATTGGATCACACAACTACGGAGGCTGCCAAGTCTATAATCTTCATTGTGGGCCTGCAGGCTCAAGACTGAGGAGAGCCAATGGTGCGCACGGTTTCAGTCCAAAGGCCAGCAGACTGGAGACCCAAGAGAACTGATGGTCCAGATGAAGTCTGAAGGCAGTCTGCTGGATAATTCCTTCAACTAACTAGATAAGGCCCACCTACATTATGAAGGCTGCTTTACTCAAAGTTCACCAACTTAAATGTTAATCTCATCCAAAAATACCCTCCCAGTGGATAAATAAAATTAACCATTATGAGGTCCTTCTCCCATGCAATGGGACTTGCACATCACCCCTCCCCTAGCGCACTCTGATGCAATCATAGCCAGGAAGTGCAGGCAGTTAGTATCCAGCTGCAATCCTCAATTAATGAGTACAGACATTGGCAGATGGATATTCCAGACTCCCATCTTTCATGTGGACAATTCTGGGAGGCATTCTCTAAGTTTGGAAGTTCTACTGGAATGAAGCCTGCATTGCCTACAACTGAAATCTCAATAAAACACTCTTTTATTGACTTTTCCTTCTTCTCTACCTCATTTTCTGTGATTCTTCACGCCTGCTTCCTGGGATCCCTCCCCAAAAAACCTACCTGTACCTAAATCCATGCTCTGGCTCTTCTTTTGGGGAAACTCAAAGTTAATGCCTTCTCAGTAGCAGCTGACTCTGATGATTCTCTCCTGATTCTTCCTCTGCCTCCCTGACCTCTGTTTCTCTCAGTAGTTTCTCTTCTGTTGGCCTGACCTTCATAATGTGGGGTTCTCTGTTCTCTACCTTCTTCCTTTCTCCCTCCATAGACTCTCCTGGTTGATGCCACTAATTTCAGCCCAGTGCTTGCCACTCTTCTTGCTCTAGTCTCATGCTTCCTCCTGCCTTCTGGGGATCCCTTGAGGCTGCTGCACTGGGCTCTCACACAAATGTGCCCACATCCTAACAGAGTCCATTCCCACACAACATATGTGTCCTTTCTATGTTCCACATTTCCATTCATGGTATTATTCTCTCAATGTCCCAGAATAGAAACTTCTAATATTCCTTATCTCTCATCCCCCACATCCTTCCATTAATGCCTCAGAAATATCTCCATCCCCTCCATCCCCACTGTCATTAGCTCTGTTCAGGGCTTCATCATCTTTCTTAAATTGCTCTGTGGTCTCCTGTTTTCTCTGCCTCCAGATCTCCCCAACTCAATCCATGCTCCAAGCAGTCACTGGCTTGGTCTTCCTAAATCACAAATCTGGTCATGCTGCAACACAGATCAGAACCTCTCCACAGCTTCCAATATTAAAACAAAGCAACACCCTTTAAACCTTTGCCAGAGGAGGCACATCTTTAGGTGAGAATAGTGGTCACTTAAACATCCTTGATGCTTTGAGCTACTTGTCTAACTCCACACCAAAGCTTCAGGTGTGGAAGGCTCCCTTTCCCACCCAAAAACTGGCCTAAGCTACACAAATTCCCCATCTGTAGTTCCTTTATTAAATGTGAGTCAATCTAACACTTTCAAAACAAATTTCTGTAAAAACCAAGAGAGCCTTAGCCGATTTGGCTCAATGGATAGAGTTGTTGGCCTGTGGACTGAAGGGTCCTGGGTTCGATTCTGATCAAGGGCAGATAGCCAGGTTGTGGGCTTGATCCCCAGTAGGGCTGTGCAGGAGGCAGCTGATCCATGATTCTCTCTCATCATTGATGTTTCTCTCTCTCTCTCCCTCTCCCTTCCTTTCTGAAATCAATAAAAAAAAATTTTTTTTAAAAAAGAAAAAAAGGTCAAAAAAGATCCAAGAGGTACACACACACATATTCCTTAATCAGAGATATCTGAACCTTTAAATTGAGTAGATCTATTTTAAAATAAAATGAACAGATATGAATGTAAAAACACTTATCTAAAACTTTTAGAAGAAAACAAGAAAAAAAAATGTGACCTTAGATTTGCAAAGATCTCGTATAGATGACACCAAAAGCACAGTCCACCAAAGAGAAAAACAAATATATAAGAAATTTTAAAACTCAATAATAAGAAAACAAATGACTCAATAAAATATGGGCAAATTTTGAACAGACACTTATCTAAGAAGATATGTGGATGGCAAGTAAGCACATGAAAAGAGGCTCAATATCATTAGTCATCCTGGAAATGTAAATTAAAACCACAATGTAATGCCTGTCAGAACAGCTAGTCTCACATTCGGTTCTTATAATTATATTTCTAGTAACACATGACTCACTCATCTAGGGGAAATGATGAACAACATAGACTGATGAACAAGAACAGACCCAGAAACAAGGAGGCATCGATCGGACTGTCGGGCCTCAGAGTGAGGGTAGGGGAGGGTGGGGGTAGGGGGGAGAGATCAACCAAAGGACTTGTGTGCATGCATACAAGCCTAACCAATGGTTAAGGACAACAGGGGGGTGGGGGCATCCATGGGGAGGGATGGGGGATGGGAATGGGGGGATGAGGACAAATATGTGACACCTTAATCAATAAAGAAATTTTTTAAAAAGTGACCCAAGTGCCCATCAGTGGGTGAATGGATAAAAAAGCTGTGGTACATTTACATAATGAAATACTACTGGGCTGTGAAAAAGCAGGAAATCTTACCCTTTGTGACAGCATGGATGGTCCTGGAGAGCACTATGCTAAGTGAAATAAGCCAGTCAAAGAAAGACAAGTACTATATGATTTCATTCATATGTGGGATCTAATGAGCAAAATGAACTAACAAGAAAATAGGAAAATAGTGACAGACTCAGAGAGGAGGCTGATAGCTGGATGGAGGTGGGGAGTGGGCTGGATGGGGGTGGTAGAGAGGTTGAGCAAAAAGAAGAGAAAAAAAACTCAAGGAAATGGACAACAGCGTGGTGATTGTGGGGGTGGGGATGTAGAGGGAGGTGGAGGAGGATATAGGGGGCATAAATGGTGGTGGATGGAGACTTGACTTGAGACTTGAGGTGGTGAATACACAATACTGTGTACAGATGAAGTGTTGTGGAATTGTGCACCTGAAACCTACACTATTTTGTTAACAAGTGTCACCCCAATACATTCAAAAAATGGGAGAAAATTGCAAACTCTCCAAAAGCCCCAATAGAGTTCTGCTTATTTAAAAAGAAAGAATGGAAGAAGGAAGAAAGGAAAGAAGGAAGGAAGGAAGGAAGGAAGGAAGGAAGGAAGGAAGGAAGGAAGGAAGGAAGGAAGGAAAGAAGGGAGGGAGAGAGGGAGGGAGGGAGGGAGGAAGGGAGGGAGGGAGGGAGGGAAGGAGGGAGGGAGGGAGGGAGGGAGGGAGGGAGGGAGGGAGGGAGAGAGGGGGAGATAATGATCTCACTTCATGAGGCGGGAACATACCTGTCCTGTTCATAGATAGACAATGCCAATAAATTCAAGTATGGTTAAAAAAAAAAAAGTCTTGCTTTCAGATTCTTTTAAAGAACCCCACCCATAAAGGGAAGTGGCTGAAAGAGCATAAATCTGGGTTTAAAACCCTGTTCTGCCACAAAGTTGTTTATGAGCTTGGCCAGGGCTGGTTACTTAACCTCTCACAACCTCTTCAGTTCCTTCAGCCCTAAAATGGGGCTAATAATAATCTGCTTCACCGGTTTGTTGTTAAAATTTGAGTGAGATGCCAGATGAGAGAGTGCCTAGCCCATCCTAGATGGCAGAATACCTTATGCCCCATCTCTGAGGTAGTCAGATTCCTTTCTATTCCTTTCCTTTCCCCTCCTTTCCTCTTTCCTTCCAGATAGGGAGGGTCCTAGTCACAAAGATATTCAGAAGAGAAACAATGAGGAGGAAACAGGGCAGAGGGCTTGGATTGTGTTCCCCTGAACACAGTGCCTGAGACCAGAACTTGAGACTTCCTGGAAGGTGGCCCCAGGGATCGGGAGGGAGGGGACAGAAAATGTAACTCAGGGGCTCGGCTGGTATGGCTCAGGGATCAAGCTTCCATCCATGAACCAAGAGGTTACCGGTTCAATTCCAGTCAGGGTTTCTTTTTTTTTCTTTTTTTAATTTCTTTATTGATTAAGGTATCACATATTTGTCCTCGTCCCTCCATTCCCATCCCACTCCCCTCCCCACAAATGCCCCCACCCCTCTGTTGTCCTTAACCGCCGGTTAGGCTCATATGCCTGCACACAAGTCCTTTGGTTGATCTCCCCCTTTACCCCCACCCTTCCCTACCCTCCCACTGAGGCCCGACAGTCTGATCCATGCCTCCTTGTTTCTGGGTCTGTTCTTGTTCATCAGTCTATTTTGTTCATTATTTCCCCTAGATGAGTGAGATCATGTGCTATTAGAAATACACTTATAAGAACCGAAAATGAGACAAGCAATAATGGTTATGGTGACAGGCAAATGAATCAGTGTGTAGTGAGTTTCTTTCTGGGCCTACAGTTCTTTTGAGACCCAATTTCAATGTCCAACAGTTCCTTATGTGTACATGTCAGCACTGACATTTCAGTTCTGGATGGTGGACAAATGGTGGTCATGCAGGTCCGACTCTGTCTGGTTTGGTCCTGGGCAATCTGCAGTGATGCCCAGCTGCTAACTGCTAGTATGGGAAGGCCACATCAGCGGCTTCCATCTCTGGACTGCTTCTCTTCTGTCTTCAGGGTTTCTATCTCTTTGTTCCTCTCCCTTCCCCTCTCTCTAAAATCAATAAAAATATATTTTTTAAAAAGAAAAGAAAATGTAAATCAGGGAAGGAGAAAATGCCAATAAAAAGGTACCAGAGCTAGCCACTGATGTGGAGCTCAGCCCAGCCAGAGCCTCTCTGAAGAGCTGTAGAATCCACCTTAGAATTGACCCTCTGAAGATCCGGAGGCTGGGGCGCTGACCTGTGTCCGTGTCCAACCTGGTGAGGATTACACTCAGAGCCTTAACTCTCCTCTCTTTTGGCCACACCTCTGTCCACTGAGGGAGAAAAACAGAGACAAGGCCTCCGCCTGGGGCATGGCAGGGCTGTGGGCACCATCCACCCCACCGGCAGTTCAAGTCAAAGGCGGCCTGAGGACATGTGGCTTGGGGCACCAAAAGCAGCAGCCTCCGGCCCAAACCCCACGCTTGGGTTAACAATGTAATCTTCTCAATCCTGGTGAGCAACTCTGTGCCAGACAGACAACCTGGAGTGCCTTTCAGTGGGAGAAGCTAGAGACCCAGGATGAAAGTCCCCTCTCCTCAAGACCACCGCAGGGACTGATTGACTTCCTCAACTGTTCTCTCAGAACAGGCGTCTGGGAGAGAGGAGAGAGAATACCTGAGGGGGTTAGTCATTAAAGGGGAGGAAGGGTGGGGCTGGGAATTTACCGAGAGAAGGAAATGCTAGCTATTTCACTGAGCAGCAGCTAAATCATTTGTCTCTGCTGTACAAATAAATTGAGAGTTAGAAATGTTCCTCAGATTGGAAACACCATTATGGTCATTGTATTAATGCCTATCGCTTATCAGGCACGTACTATGCACCTGGAAATGTGCTGTTTTCTTTCATGCCTTATTTCATTTCATCCTCACAGCAACCCAATCCAACAGGTATTATAATAAACTGAAGCTCAGAGAGATTGAGCAAATCGCTGAATGTCAAACAGCTAGTAACTTGTAGAGCCAGAATTCAATCCCAGGCAGCCTGACCGAAGAGCATGTGTTTTGACCATTAGGCGTCCAGCGAGGGAAGCAATCTGAAGCAGTGGCCTGGCGGACAGGGGCTGGGAGAGCACAGGAACAACTCGGGAGTAGCCAGGTGGAGAGATGCATAGGGCGAGGTATGCGGGAGAGGGCTCGGAGCTCCCATGCTCTCTTCAGGCACCAGCCACCCAGGACCTCCACTTGTTCATCAACCTGGAAGCTCTCCGAGTCCGTCCTTCTGGGGTTTAATGGAGGCTTCATACAGGGGCGTGACCGAATCAGTGGCTTTGGCAGTTGATTCAAACTGCAGCTCCTCTGCCCTCCTTGGAGCAGGTGAGACTGAAAGTTCCAACTCTCCAAACACCGGGTTGTTTCCCCTGGCAACCAGCCCGGTTCTTAGTTTACCTAAGGGTTTTCCCAAAAGTCACTTCATTGACTTAAAAAAGGCACCTTTTCCCACTTTCTTCAGAGGAAATTCCAAGGGTTTTAGGAGGTTCTGTTGTCAAAGAACAAATATATATTTCTTATTATAAATCGAAATATCACAGACCCCTTTCGAGGTGGAACAGTCTCTTCATAACTCCTCTGCTCAAACCCTGGGGTTTGTTTTTTGGCTTTTCCAAGTTCAGTGCAGCCCAGTCTCAGTTCATTTGCTCATCGTTGCACCACCCGTCCTTCTCTGGTCAAGGTTTGTTTTTCCGCAGCTGGGAGCAGAGATAAGGGTTTCCCTGATGAGGAGAGCAGACTTGTGCCACGGGGAGGGTTCTGCACGGTCACAGTAAAAAAAGGTCTTATCACTTTAAGCTTGTCTTTCCCATCCAGACAAAAAGGGAGGCCTTTTTATTTCTTCATCTGCAAAACTTGACGATTGGTCCCACCTCACAGGCTTGTGGTGACACACTGTGAAAGTGCTTTGTGGACTGTGAACTGTAAACAGACTAGCTTTCAGCATTGTTGATGATATGATGGTAATAATGACCCATTAAGGGGGGGGGAATAAAAAGCCCAATCGGCCAGTCCCAAAGTTCACACTGCGAACTTGGCACCTTTTCTCTCTTCAGCTGTATCTTCTGTTTAATCAAGGATTGCAATTTTAATTTCAATGGTTACATACATTTTTTATTTTTTTATATGCTATTTTTTTTCCTAAATCTGTCTGGGCATTTTTTATAATCTCGTATTCCTTATTCAGTTTGTCTGCTCTATCTTTTATTCTTTAAACATTTTGCAATAACTTCTTTAGATTATCTGATTATTCCAAAGCTGAAGTCCTTAAAAATCTAAACCTGTTCATTATTGTTCCTGCTGATTCTCCCTCATGATGAGTTGAATCCTTATATATTTAGTAATGTTTTTTTAAATTTAAATTTGGCTAAATTTAAGCCAGAAGCCTGGATTGAGGATGCTTTCCTCTAAGGAGGATTCAGTTTGCACCTGCTGGACTCTCGGGGGCATTAATAATCTGGGCCACTTACATTTTTCAGTGTATGGTTTATTTAATCAAAGGGAAGAGAGCAGGTCTCACGTGGAAACTAACATCTTTATTAACTTTAACATCTAGTGCTGCAGTCTAGACAGTTTTCCTTATAGGTTCCCTCTGTAAGCAGGTGGACTTTATCCTTTCCACTAAGAATCTAACCTTTTTAAAGGTCCCAGCTTTGGGCAGAAGACGGTGTCTCACATTTAGCTCTTCCGTCCTCCTCGACCCTAGGGCTTAGTGTCCGGTTCTCCCCAACCTTCCATACTTCTACCCAGTCCCTAAAGCTCTAGGTTTCTAGTAAGTTGACCTCTCCGTTTATTTACCATTTACCTTTTGTTTTGTATTATTGGCTTCAGGCGGATGCCCTTGCTAGATTACCTTTATTTGGGGGAGCTCACTAAGGGATTTTTAAAATATGTATTTGTTGTGTTTTATATAGCATTTAAGTTTTCTGCTATGGGAAGCTTTTGAGAACTCATAGTACTGGAAGAGCTTTTTCTTAAGTGATTATATGGCACATGTTGTTTTCTAACCTGCTTTTTTCCCACTTGAAATATGAAAAACACTTATAATATAAATAAATAATAGGTCTAGAGCATCATCTTAATGGTTACATACTCTTCTCTTTTACATTTTTTTATTGATTGATTTTAGAGAGAGACACAGTGAGAGAGAAAAAAAAACATCAATTTGTTGTTCCACTTATTTATGGATTCATTGGTTGATTCTTGTTATGTGTCCTGTCCCAGGAGTGAACCCGCAACCTTGGTGTATGAGAACTTAGCTCTAACCAATTGAACTACCGGGCCAGGGTCTACATAGTATTCTATTGCATAATTTATTTAATCTTTTTCTTATTATTGGATATTTAGGGTTCTGGGTTTTTTTCCCCCACTATTTTAAACAACACTTCAGTGAATATCCTTATAGCTAAATCTTTGCATAATCACAATCTTCTTCTTTCTTTAAGTATTTCTAAAAATAATATATGCAAACACTAAGGAAAATAAAAATTATCCACAATCTTTTTTGCTGTCACCTTATTAATTAATACCATTTGGTCTATAATTGGAATCTCTTAATCAAACAACAGATGAGAAGGAGTTAGGGCTAGAATATGAAGAGAGACCATACCCTCTGCTCTCCACCCCTCACCCCAACAACTAGGGATAGGGAGCCAGAGCAGGTACTAGGGCTGGACCGAAAGTAACCAAGGACTATCAGGAGCAGAGAGCTGAAGGGATGGCAGCCGCCAAGTGGAATCCAAAAGCCTGGGACAACTGTGGCCAGAGGCACCAGGCCTCAGGAAAGGCTGAAGCTTCAAAAATCTCGCCTCACCTGTTCCCTTCTGCCTGAAGCAGAGGGTCTTCTCGGACACTCCTCCATGCTCCCATCCCTGCCCTCCTTCATTTAAAGGGGTTTGGCTTATTTTGAGTCAAAAAGCAGTAGAGCCCTAACCAGTTTGGCTCAGTGGATAGAGCGTCGGCCTGAGGATTTAAGGGTCCCAGGTGCAATTCCGATCAAGGGCATGTACCTTGGTTGGGGGCCCATACCCAGTAGGGAATGTGCAGGAGGCAACTGATCAACGTTTCTCTCTCATCAATGTTTCTAACTCTCTATCCCTCTCCCTTCCTCTCTGTAAAAAATCAATTATATATATATATATATATATATATATATATATATATATATATATATATTTTTTTTTATTTATTTTTTTTTTTTTTAAAGCAGTACAGGGCCCTAGCCGGTTTGACTTAGTGGATTGAGCATCAGCCTGTGGACTGAAGGGTCCCTGGTTCGATTCTGGTCAAGGGCACATGCCCTGGTTGCAGGCTCTATCCCTGGTATTATTCTCTCTCATCATTGATTGCTTCTGTTTCTCTCTCTCTCTCCCTCTCCCTTCCTCTCTGAAATCAATAAAAAATATATATATATTTTTAAAAAGCAGTACAGGCTCTGAAACTATCCCCAGCCCTATACTGCATAGTGGCTTACCCGTGATTCTCAGGGTCTTGTCCCAATCTAAGAAATTCTACCATAGAAAGGCCTTTTTTTTTTTGGGGGGGGGGGGCATGTCTTTAAACACCTTTCTGCCTGCTCCCCTTGAGTGAAGCCCAGATGTTGAGCCCAGGGTCTTCTCCCTAAAGAGGATCATGAGGGGAATGGCTGCCCTCTCTGACAGCTCTTTGCTCTTGACTACACTTTTTTGAGGACCTGATGCACTTGCCTTTATAGTCTGTGAGACACCGTCATATCTCTGTAATAAAGTCTGTTTCAGATTGATTCTGTCAGCTGTGCAGGTGACAGCCCCTAAACCATAAAGAAGCCCCACCTCCTCTTTCCTCCCAGTGAGTATGGAGCTCCAGAGGGGGTGATCGGTTTCTTAAGGAAGCCCTAGAAGTTACGGTCTCCCTGTGAAGGACTGGGTGCCCAGAGCTGGCTGTATCTCGTTCCCACAAGCTCCAGCCCTGGTCAGGCATTGCATGGGTAAAATAACTTTTTGTCTATCCTAAATCCTTAAGGCTCCCCAAGCTCCTGAGTTCTGAAAAGCCCTTGTCCAGAGCATATGCTTATGGGGAAGGTGTGTAAACCAGGGAATAAGCATGGAGGAGCTGGCATGCGGGGGAGAGGGTAGGGATGCTCTGAGGTGTTTCCACTGCAGCGTACTCCTCCGTGTCAACCAGCCGCTGGCTGGGCCGTTCATCTAGCCTACCACAAGGCCCTGGGAATGGTTCTTGATCTTGACAGCAGACAAGTCACTACCAATGCCAGGGGCTTGCCTCAGTGAGAGCAGCTGTCAGGGACTGGGCAGGAATACAGACAGGGACCCGTCAGCACTCGGTTGGATGCTTCACACCTTCCTCAGCCACCTTCACCACCACCTGAGTGGACAGCCCTGAAGCCTGTGTGAAAACAGGAAAGCCTACTGGCTGGGAGGCAGGCTCTGAAGTTCCACACTGGCTTGGGCGAGGTAAACTATCAGGGCCTGTGTTTTCTTATCCATAAAGAAGTAATGAAAGTGGTACCTATGCCCTTAGGGTTGACGTGAGAATAAATAAGCCCATCTTTGTACCGGGCACATGGTGAGCATTACAGAAGGGTTAGCTGTGATCTTAGGGTAGCTGTGGGAGAGATGAGCCCTAGGACCACGAAACCCTCCTCAGCTCCATCCCATCCCCAGCCCAGGCCTGGCGGGTGGTGGAGCTGGGAGGCCTGTGGGAGACACTGGCTGTAGGAATGGGTTGATTGTGGGTTCCTGGAACGTGAGGACTCCTTCGTGGCACCCTAAATGCAAGTGACACCTAACCAGGCTGTGGCATGTACCAGGCTGCTCAAGGAAATATCAGTTAGAAAAGACAAGCTCTAAGCTTCCGTTCTGCCCAGCCCCTTTGGGGCGGGACTGCAGAGGCGGGAGGAAACTTAAAGGCTGTCAGCTGCTCTTTGTAACAGGAAGTTCTTCAGTCACTCTGGATAGGGAAGTGGAATTGGTGCAGTGACTTAGGTGGCCTGGAGATTGACCCTTCTCCCCACCCCCAGACTCCTCTCTCTACCACAAACCCTATTCTCAGAAGTCACTCCATCCGTGTGAACTCGAAACTTCCAGAAGCCCCTGGCACCTTCCAGTTTGATGTCTTGCAGCAAGTTATGGTGAGTGGAGAATGAGACACAGGATACCCCTTGGACTCACTCTGGGACTGCCGTTGTGCCGGTACCAAGGCCAGGGGACAGTGGGGCTCACGGGGGGGGGGGGGGGGGGGGGGGGAGGCTGTGGATTGTGCTGATCCTTCTGAGTCACGGGGGATGGGGGGGAGGGAAGGAGGGCAGGGGCACATAGGGCAGAGGGGTTGTGGGACTTGGGACCAATACCAGCTGGTGAAGAGGCCCCTTCTCCCAGGCAAAAAGGTGCCCCAGCCCCCCTGGTGTCCATCAAGGACTTGAAGAACCCGAAGGTCATTGGCCAAGGCGGGTTCGGCACAGTGTTCCAGGCGCAACACCAGACATGGGGTTACGATGTGGCAGTCAAGATTGTTGACTCGTGAGTGTCCCAGCTGCTGGTTGACTAGCCAGGGTCTTGCTGAGGAGGCAGGCTGCTGGGGCGGGGGGGGGGGGGGGCGGGCGGGGGGGGGGGGGCCTGAGTGGGGAAGGGAGAGATCTGCCCAGCAGAGCAAGACTCCAACTCTCTCCTGGAGTGTAGGAAGATGATATCCAGGGAAGTGAAGGCCATGGCAAGTCTGCGTCACCCCAACGTGCTGCCCCTGCTGGGGATCACCGAGAAGCTGGAGTGGGACGACGCGTCGGGGCCAGCTCTGGTGACTCAATTCATGGAGAATGGTTCCCTGGCAGGGTTGCTGCAACCCCAGTGCCCTCGGCCCTGGCCACTTATCTGCCGCCTGCTGCAGGAGTTGGTGCTCGGGATGTGTTACCTGCACAGCCAGGACCCCGTGCTTCTGCACCGGGACCTGAAGCCCTCCAACGTCCTGCTGGACCCGGACCTGCATGTCAAGGTCAGCCTGTCCACATCCCAGCCCAGCCTCTAGATAGGTCGTGCCCCAGAGCTGCTCCAGCCCCACCAACTGAAAAAGCATCTGCGGCAGCTCTGTCTACGGAATACCCTCAGCATCTCCCTCTGGACACAGGGCTGCCCAAGTGTCAAGGCGTATCCAGAAGCTTTAGCCCCTGCCACACCAAGTGATAGAGGCCCTGACCAACACAGCCACTTCGACATGCCCACCCCACTAGGCTCTCCAAAGGCCCATGGCTGACAGCCCAGGAGACTCAGACCTTGACCCACCCTCAAAGAGAATGCAGACCTTCAAAACAAGGCCCAATTGGTCCTACTGTTTCCCTAACCCTCCTCACCCCCTTTACAAGGCTGGACCTGAATCTTCTGGATGAAGGGCGGGAGTGGGGGGGGGGGGGGGGGGAAGAGAAGAGGATTCTGGAAGCTGCCTGGCATTGTCCATCCCTTACTTCCTCCTCCTTTCCTTCCTTTGCAGCTGGCAGATTTTGGGCTGTCCACATTTCTGGGAGGCTCACAGTCAGGGGCAGGGTCTGGGAAGTCAGGGGGCACCCCAGCCTACTTGGCCCCAGAACTATTGGCTGATGTAAACCAGAGAGCCTCTATGGCCAGTGATGTCTACAGGTAAGACACCATGCCAAACACACATCCTCAATGTTGACTCCTCTCCAGGCCCTTCTAGGGGAAGGTGTGTGAAAGAGAAGTTTTGCCAGAGGTTGGGAGAGGCCTCAGCTTTTTGTGTCTTGCAGCTTCGGGATCCTAATGTGGGCAGTGCTTGCAGGAAGAGAAGCTGAGGGTAAGACTTTGAGCAGACTATTGGGTCCTTAACGCCAGGCGCCCTCCTCCTGAAAGCCCCCAAGCCCTCCAACTTCCTGCTTACCTGCTCAGACTGTCCTACCCCCTCCTCTCCTCCCATTGGACTACACTCCCTGCCCTGTTCTATGATGGAGCAGATCTCCCTCCTACTCTGAATGCTTTCTCTTCATGTCCCCCACCCCCACCTCAGCAGTGAACCGGATAACAGTGATGCAGCAAGCTGTGTGTGAGGAGCAGGTCCGGCCCCCACTGACAAAGCTGCCCCAGCCCGGCCCTGACACTCCTGGCCTGGAGGGACTGTCGGAGTTAATGCAGCTCTGCTGGAGCCATGAGCCCAAGGACAGGCTTTCTTTCCAAGGTGAGCTGGCCACTTAACTGGCAGCTGGGTTGGGCCTCGATCTCTCAGCAGAGGGCTTTCCCAGAGAAAGAAGTTTTGCTCACCTGCCACCCACTCTGCCTTCTCTCCAGAATGCCGAGCATACACTGAGAAAGCCCTCCAGCTGGTACGAGATGAAGCCGGTACAAAAATGGATGATGCAGTCTCCACAGTGAGTACCCAACACCAGCCCCAATCTGAGAGCTGGGAAGGAATGGCACCACATGGCTCCCAGGGCTACCTGGTGACTCCCCACTGACCACTGCTCTTTGTGCCTTAACCCGCTCCCCACTCTCCGCACCCCACTCCCAATTCCCTGACAGCAGTTTATGGACCAGGGGACGTCTTCCTAGGGTTTGCACTGGCTCTCCCACCTCCACACCCATCGAGTTCTCTTCTGGCAGGTGAAGAAGTTCCTGTCGGAGCACAGGAACGGCAACAGGTTGTCTGCCCCTGAGCCAGGTTCAAGGGGGACAGAAATGGATGGCCGTGGGGCACACCCAGGAAGCCCTGATCCCGGGGTCTCTGACATGCTGAAAAACCTGAATCTGAAAGGGCCCCCCAGCTCTGTTTCTGAAAAATGTACAAACCTTCCTGAGAAGATTGAGGCACAGAAAAAGCATGTTCCACAAGCCTGGACAGCAGGGACACCTTCTGATTCAACTGCCCAACTTCCCCCAACTTCAGAGACCTCACCATTCAGAAACCCCACCTCGGCTTGGACCCCAGGTCCGGGACCCCAAGGAAATCAGGTGAGACTTTGGCAGGACTAGGGGATGCAAATATTGTCCCCTTTTCAGGGAAAACTTGGAACTGAAGAAGTATGCCCTGGAATCAGGCCTTGGGACAGGGAGCCTGAGAGCTCTTTGTTGTTCACAGGGGACTGAGAGATGTAGCACCACCTGGCCTCCCAAGGAGCCAGGACCAATGCCAATGCCAGGTAACCATAGCCACTCCTTACCCCCCCCACCCCACCCCCTCAATTCCTCCACCAGCTTCATCCTCTAGAGTCTAGAGCAGGCGTCCTCAAACTACGACCCGCGGGCCACATGCGGGTGTTTCTGCCGTTTTGTTTTTTTACTTCAAAATAAGATATGTGCAGTGTGCATAGGAATTTGTTCAGAGTTTTTTTTAAACTATAGTCCGGCCCTCCAACGGTCTGAGGGACAGTGAACTGGCCCCCTGTTTAAAAAGTTTGAGGACCCCTGGTCTAGACCATATATAGAAGCCCTCTTTTGAAGCTCCTTGTGTGTGGGGGGGTGCTGCCAGTCCTACCCAAGGAGGGGTAGAAAAGGGGAAAGAAAGGGCTAGAGGCCACTTACTCTAATCTTCTCATTTCATAAATGAAGAAACTGATACCCTTTGGGATTGGATCCTGCGGAGATTGCAGCAAAGCCTGGATTTGTCCTAGGCCTTCTAGCTCCCCAGCACCAACTCTGTGAACCCCCAAATTCCATTGTGGCTATGTCAGTACTGAGGGCCTCCAAGCAGAAAAGATCCAAATACCCGGGTCAGAAACGTCAGCTGCCACCACTCTTGAGCTTCTGCACACCCGGTTCTGAAGGGGCGGCCCACAGGGGAAAGGCAAAGGCATCCCTGACACCCTCCCGGGGAGGCCCTGAGACCCCGTCTCTGCCTTTCCCCAGGGTGAACACGAGGTGCTGCTGCCCTTCCACTCTCTGCTCCTCCGAAGTTGCTGAAGACTTAACCCTCACACTAACACCTCTGTTTCTTTTAAAGGGCTATGGTACCCTTTCATCCATAACAGCCAAGCGGTACAGATCGGAAACAACAACCACATGGTGATACCTAATGTCTTGGGTGGAGCTGGTAGCACCCCACACACACAAGTAGCTACAAAAGAAGTGCCACAAGAACCTGATGCCTGGACTGGGCCACAGGGCCAGTATAATAATGACAGAAGTTGAGGAAGCATCTGAACTGCCTCCTGGATTTGAGGCAACTAGCTGAGATTTCCTTTGAAGGGTACCAAGCCTGCACCCAAACTGACTTTGTGCCCCCAGGAATCAATAAAGTGGTGGTATTTTTAAAATTCTTTATTGTTTAAAGTATTACATATATTATTACATATGTCTCCTTTTTCTCCCATTGACCTCTCCCCGGCCACCCCTGCCCCCAGCATAGGCCCGCAACCCCCTAGTGTCTGTGTCCATTGGTTATGTCTATATGCATGCATACCAGTCCTTTGGTTGGTCTCTTACTCCCCCCAACCTGCCTTCCCTCTAAAGTTTGATGGTCTGTTTGATGCTTCTATGTCTCTGGATCTATTTTTGTTCATTATATTCCAAAAATGAGTGAGAGCATGTGATATTTATCTTTCTCTGACTGGCTTATTTTGTTTAGCATAATGCTCTCCAGGTCCATCCATGCTGTTGTGAATGATAAGAATTCTTTCCTTTTTTTTTTTTTTTTTTTTTACCACAGCATAGTATTCCATTGTGTAGCTGTACCACAGTTTTCTAATCCACTCATCTGCTGATGGGCACTTAAGCTGTTTCCAAATCTTAGCTATGGTAAATTGTGCTGCTATGAACATAGGGGTGCATATGTCCTTTCTGATTGGTGTTTCTGATTTCTTCGGATATATTCCTAAGAGTGGGATGGCTGGGTCAAATGGGAGTTCCATTTTTAATTTTTTGAGGAAATGCCATACTGTTTTCCACAGTGGCTGTACCAGTCTGTATTCCCACCAGCAGTGCACAAGGGTTCCTTTTTCTCCACATCCTCGCTAGGACTTGTCTGTTTGTTGATTTGTTCTGACAGGTGTAAGATGGTATCTCATTGCTGTTTTGATTTGCATCTCTCGGATGGTTAGTGACTTTGAGCATGTTTTCATATGTCTCTTGGCCTTCTGTAGGTCCACTTTTGAAAAGTGTCTATTTAGTTCCTTTGCCCATTTTTTTATTGGATTGTTTATCTTCCTTTTGTTAAGTTGTATGAGTTCCCTGTAAATTTTGGAGATTAAGCCCTTATCTGAAATAGCATTGGCAAATATATTCTCCCATGCAGTGGGCTTTCTTGTTGTTTTGTTGATGGTTTCTTTTGCTGTGCAGAAGCTTTTTATTTTGATGTAGTCCCATTTGTTTATTTTCTCCTTAGTCTCCATTGCCCTAGGGAGCTGTAGCAGTAAAGATATTGCCACGACATGTGTCTGCTATTCTGCTGCCTATGAAAGTGGTGGTATTTTAACCAAAGTATCACGCAGGAAGCTAAGGTGTCAGACATAGGAGGGAAGTTGGGGAGCTGGCATTGAGAGCGGGGGAGGCAATGCAGTCTCCCTGAGACCGGAAGCAAAATGCTGAGAGCTGGGGGTGGGCAATGTCTTGGCACACAAGGTCAGGGCCCAGCCGTGGCAGGAAGGAATCCCAGAGGCCTGGCTCCTGGGGCCCACTCTAATCTCAGGGCAGGGCACTTCCTCTAGAGCAGGCAAGACCTGACCCTAAACCAAACTCTGGGATTAGATGCTGTCCCTCCTTTTCTTCTAGGCTACAAAGACTGGGCTGTGGGGTCCTGGGGAGGGGGGCTCCATGCGAATTTGCAGACCTTGTGCACAGCAGGAGAGACCCCTCCAGTTTCTCCGAGGTGAGCCCCCACACTACCACCTTCCTCCACCACACACACTCACATGCACGTTTGGGTCTCCGCTTGTGTCTGGGAGTGGAAAGCTCTGGCTTCTCAAAGCTATGCACAGACCTGCCCCCCACCACGGAGCTGGCGATGGCGGGAGAATAGACAATTATTTAGCCAGGGCCACAGCGGGGGCTGTCCAGGCCCGAGAGTTGAAGGGGGAAATGAGCCCCCATCTTTGTCTCTCCGGCCCTCTCTCAGCCTCCCCACATCCAAGCATTCCACCTCTGTTTTAACACTTGCCACTCCGCGGGCCCACCCCACCCCACCCCCTCGAATTTCTCGCATAGTCACCTTCTCTCCTAGATGGGGGAAGGGGGAAGGCAGTGCTGTTAGGAGAGACTATCGGAGTGGGGGAGGAGGCCTGGGGAGTCCCGCTCGGGCACGGGAAGGGCCGGGCTGTTTCATCGGGGAAGTGGGAGGGGGCCCCGGCGCCGGGAGGGAAGCGCCTGTCGCCCGGGGCTCAGAGCCACTAACTTAGCGGCGAGGAGTGAGCGACTCCGCAGCTCACTCCCCGAGCTTCCTCCCTGGGCCTGGCACGCTCAGCTGCAGCAGCCTCGCAGGCGGTGAGTTGGGGAAGAGAGGGAACCCGTTGCTTCAACCCCAAATCCTGTCCCCCCTGGACGTGAGGTATTGCTCGGGCACCTCCGGAGTCCGGGTTTGAGGGAGCAGGAGCGAAGGATTGGGCAGTGCCCTTGCCGCCAACTGGGAGAACCCTGGGAGCCACAGGGTGTGCCTGGGAGGAGATGGGATTGCCTGGGGCTGGGGGTGGGGATGGCAGCGGCTTGTACCAGGTGAGAGGGACGCAGCCGGGGCTGGCTGGAGCCGCGGGCGGTAACCCGGACAACGACCCTCCCCAGCCCCGTGCCTGCGTCCAGGCGGTGCAGCGCGGGACAAGGGGAGACCATGGCCCGACTCTTCAGTCCCCGGCCGCCACCCAGCGAAGACCTCTTCTATGAGACCTACTACAGCCTGAGCCAACAGTACCCGCTCCTGCTCCTGCTGCTGGCGATCGTGCTCTGCGCGCTCCTGGCGCTGCTGACCGTGGCCTGGGCCAGCGGCAGGGTGAGCCGGGCCTCTGGTGCCCAAGCCTCACGGGCGCGGGAGGGTCCCTGCCCAGGGGGCATTTTCGGTGGTGAGACTTGTGGGGTCTCCTTTACCTGTGCTTTCTTTGCTGGGACCCAGGAAAGAAGCGCTGGACCTTACGAGGAACTATAGTGGCCCCGGCCAAGTCACTTGACCTCTCTGGGTCTACACGGGGAGGTAACTGAGCCCTGGGGGCTTCCGATTTCCCTCAGGGTACTGACAGACCTTACCAGCTTCTGTGCTCTACTAGTTCTAGAATAAATCCAACACCAGATTTTGAGATTTTCCGGGAGAGGGGAAGGATGGAGAATTACACTGGGCCCTGTGGGAGTCTGTTTCCTGGTTTTCTTTCCCACTTAGGGGCTGTGGGGCAGTTGTACCCACAGACTCCCAGAAGGCACCTCCATCCCACTCTCATTTAGTCCCAAAATAAGCCCATCTCCAGTTTCTTTTGAGGGGAGAAAAGGGGTTTTTCATTCCATTTCTGGAAACATCCCGCTCCAAGTTTTCTTCTCACTCTTGGGAGGCAAGGTTGGGGAGACCACCTCACAGTCTAGGGGGGAGAGGGGACACAGGGTGAAGACACTAGCGGGACTTCTACGCCCTGAGCGGGGTGGCGAGGCACAGCCTCTGGAAGCCAGGGAGGTTCTTGGCGCCCCCTGCTGCCAAAGCACTGCTTGCAGGGCCGGAAACCCTGAGGTTTGTGCGGGGCGGGGACTCCCCCGAGCAAATTGGTCAAACTTGGATGCATTCATTTCTAAGTGCCTTCTGTGCGCTAGGGTTTTTTGTGTGTGTTTTTTTTTACTTGCTTCCTGACCCCAGGCTGGTGCCATGATTCCTATTTGACAGATGAGAACACTGAGGCTCGGAGTGATCAGGGATACACAGATGGCCCATATTGGGACCGAAGCCAGAATTTCTGGGTAGATGGCTTATGACTGAGCGGCCTCTGAAGCCTGCAAGTGATATGTTAGGTTGAACCATATAAAATTGCTGTCTGTATAGATTACAAACAAATTATCGGCAATTCATACGGTTCGACCTAATATAAATGGCAAGCGGAGGCGCCCTGCCTTATTTTGTACTTGGGTTTGACACACTTTTCAGAACTGGTCTGGGAGGCTGTCCATTCTTTCTCTTCCTGGACGAGCTCCCCAAACCCGACACGCGCCCCTCCCCACAGGAGCTGGCCTCAGACCCGGGCTTCCTGACCACAGTGCTGTGCGCGCTGGGCGGCTTCTCGCTGCTGCTGGGCCTGGCTTCCTGCGAGCAGCGACTGCAGCGCTGGACGCGTCCGCTGTCGGGCCTCGTGTGGGCAGCGCTGCTTGCGTTAGGCCACGGCTTCCTATTCACTGGGGGCGTGGTGAGCGCCTGGGACCAGGTGAGAGGGGCGGCAGGTGGAGCAGCGGGGAGAGGGACGCTGGGGAGAGGGACGCTGGGCCTCGAACTTGCACCCAGGACACCTGTAGAGCAGAGCAGCAGTGTCAGCCTGCAGCTCCCGCCTCCCTCCCCCAGGTGTCCTTTTTCCTCTTTGTCATCTTCACTACGTATGCCATGTTGCCCTTGGGCATGCGGGACGCCACAGCTGCGGGCCTCACCTCCTCCCTCTCACACCTGCTGGTCCTCGGGCTGTATCTTGGGCCTCAACTAGACTCAAGACCTGCGCTGCTGCCGCAGGTGAGCGTGCATGTAGAACAGGCTGCGCCCAGGGCCGGCTCCGCTGGGCACTGCTGGGTTCATCAGGGCATTCACCAACCCTATGACGAGCTGTGACTCCATGGCAGCATGCAACGCTGGGCACAGGACACAAACACAGATAGGTCCCCACTGTGCCCTGTGGAGCTGGAACCCAGTGCAGTGCCATGCCTGCAGACACCAGAAGAGGGTTCTGCATCCCCGGGGGAAGGGAGTTGGACAGGCGACCAGGGTGCTGGGGACAGATGTAGATGATAGAACCCTCACAGAGAATGCAAACATTGGAGCTTGAGTAGTTTTGTGCTATGGTGTGTGGGGGATAGGGGGTGGGGGTGGGGGATGATGGAATGGTATTCCAGGCAGAGGAGAAGTATGTGCAAAGGTTTCTAGACCTAAGAAGCCATGTTGGTACAGCAGCCAGGAGTCTGGAGCAGAGGGAACTGGGCGGGGGGGGGGGGAGCGCCACCTGTGGGTCCCACTGTGTGGCACGCATTGCCTAGAAATACCTGGGTCTCTAATGGTAGTGTCCTCCCAGCCCCTTTGGAGACCAACTCCAGTTACACACATAGGCACCCCCACCCCTGCCCGGTCTAGCGCCCTCTGAGGTGACCCTCACCCACAGTTGGCAGCAAACGCGGTGTTGTTCCTGTGCGGGAATGTGGCGGGAGCGTACCACAAGGCGCTGATGGAGCGCGCACTGCGCGCCACCTTCCGAGAGGCGCTCAGTTCCTTGCACTCGCGCCGGCGGCTGGACACGGAGAAGAAGCACCAGGTCCGCTGGTAATGGGGGCCGGGTGGGGCCTGGGCTCTGAGAGAGAGGTTACTTATATCACACAACTGGGCTCCTTCCCAAGCTGAGTGACTTTGGGCGGGTCACCTGACCTATTTCTTCCTTTGTCAAAAGTGGCTGTTGCCTGCTTGGAAGGTTGCTGGGAGGCTCAAACACACTGAAGTTGGTTAAAACCCTTTCGAACCCTCTGACACTAAACGAATTCTAATTCCGACGTTGGTGATGGGAGTTCAGTCATCAGTGCAGGATGGGGTACTGGAGCATAGCTAGTATGCGTGGTGGGGAGGACCTGGGACAGCGCCCTGGGGAACCCCCCGTGGGGCTGGGAAAGGGTGTGGGCTCCGAAGGCTTTGGGAAGCCCGGCTCCTGGTTCTAGGGTGCAAGAGGGTTGGTTCTCATAGTGATCTCTCCCAGGAACACCTTCTCTTGTCCATCCTTCCTGCCTACTTGGCCCGAGAGATGAAGGCAGAGATCATGGCACGGCTGCAGGCTGGACAGGGGTCAAGGCCAGAGAGCACCAACAACTTCCACAGCCTCTATGTCAAGAGGCACCAGGGAGTCAGGTATGGGCAAGGATGGCTGGAGAGGAGGGGGCACGGGCTGAGACCATGGCCCCACTAACTGTAGTCTGCTCTGCCCAGCGTGCTGTATGCTGACATAGTGGGCTTCACACGGCTGGCCAGTGAGTGCTCCCCAAAGGAGTTGGTGCTCATGCTCAATGAGCTCTTTGGCAAGTTTGACCAGATCGCCAAGGTAAAAGGGAGCCTGCCTCCCCAGCTTCAAACACCCCACTCCGGAGAACCCGTTCCAAGGGAATTCCTAACTTATAAAATCCCAGTCCCACATCAGAACCCATGTGGGCTCCCAGATACACCACTGAAAGTAGGAAACTCTTGCAAGCATCCCATCTACCACATACCTCAAATCTGAAATGTCTCTCAATAGTTCCACAGATGCCCCAACCACAGCACCCCAAATATGCTCAGAACCCCAACACAGTTGTCTCTGAATACTATAACCAAATCTAGGCATTCAGATGCTCTAAGGTTAGAGCATCTGAATGCCTAGATTTGGTTATAGTATCCAGAGACAACCGCCTGAATGGACCCTAGGGCTGCGCCCAAGCAACTTAATCTTGGATCTCCCACCCAAAAAATCTCAATGCTGAGGCTACATTTATGGGCTCAAATGTGAATACATCCTACACATGCCAAAGGTGGAGAGCCACAGACATCCCAGCCCTTGAAAAACCCTTCTGAGAAAGACACCTGCATGGGAGACCTCAGGCAGCCCCACATCAAGTTAAGGGAGTCCCTAGGTCTTATCTAGACACTTCCAACATCAGACGTTCTTCAGGAACACTATATTTACTCTAACTTTTTCCAACTTCCTCCTGCCTCCTCTGGCCTCTAACCGGGTGCCCCTCTCCCCCCTGCACACACACACTCCCAGGAGCATGAATGCATGCGGATCAAGATCCTGGGAGACTGTTACTACTGTGTCTCCGGGCTGCCCCTCTCCTTACCAGACCACGCCATCAACTGCGTGCGCATGGGGCTGGACATGTGCCGGGCCATCAGGTCAGCTCAGGCGGGCGGGCAGGAGGAGTCCTGAGGGATGGATGTGGGAGAGGAGCAGGCAGGGCAATGGATGTTTTCCTGGAGAAAAGGAGGGGTGGGGCATGGGGTCGGGCTGAAGACAGCACTCAGATTGTCCCTCACACACCCTGCTCAGGAAACTACGAGCAGCCACCGGTGTGGACATCAACATGCGCGTGGGTGTGCACTCGGGCAGCGTGCTCTGTGGAGTCATCGGGCTGCAGAAGTGGCAGTATGATGTCTGGTCCCATGACGTCACACTGGCCAACCACATGGAGGCAGGTGGCGTGCCAGGGTGAGACCTGGGGCTCCAAGAGGCTACAGCAGGAGGCCAACCAGGTCTCCCCTTTGCTGCCTCCCTTTTCATAGTTCCTTAAAATGAGCACAGTCCCATGTGGGGCTCAGGGAGATCCTGGGGTGCAGGAGGGGGAGCTGGAAGACACCTCCTGTAGCACAGGGCCTTGCTTGAAGTTAGAACCTCAGGAATGATCCTGGAAATAAATGAGAGGTTGGAGGTGCTCCCTCCTAACTCCCATTGTCCCCTCCTTCCAGACGAGTACATATCACAGGGGCTACCCTGGCCCTGCTGGCAGGAGCTTACGCTGTGGAGGATGCACCCATAGAACACCGGGACCCATACCTTCGGGAGCTAGGGGAGCCTACGTACCTGGTCATCGATCCCCGGGTAAAAGCCTAACCCGGAACCCAGGGGCTGGCCCACCCTAACCACCCACAGCCACATGCTTGGTCTCTTCTTTGCCAGACCTGAGTTCCTGGGTCCTAGTGTGTATATGTCTCAGGGGAAGGGACACAAGCCTCTAAGGGGTATGGGGAGAACAGGGGAGGGGGGGGCAGTGGAGGGGGTTGTAATCTTGACTGTCAGCGCTCATATACCCCAGGCTGAGGAAGAGGATGAAAAGGGCACTGCAGGGGGGTTGCTGTCCTCTCTTGAGGGCCCCAAGATGCGTCCATCACTGCTGATGACCCGCTACCTGGAATCCTGGGGTGCAGCCAAGCCTTTTGCCCACCTGAGCCACGTAGAGAGCCCTGTGTCCACCTCCACTCCTCTCCCGGTAAGTTCACCTCCACCATGAGCCCCAGCACTTACATAAACCCACCCCCACTGCCCATTCCTAGCCTCCTGCCCCCACCACCAGCCACCTGATGATATCCCAAGGTCCTGAACTCTCTGGTCACCCCAGTCGCTGACTCTGGACCTTCCTTGCCATTCTTTCCAGAGAAAGGGCAAAGATGACTGCCCTCTGAGCTCACCACAGAGAAGATGTGAGATTCCCATAGACACCATGTCCATTGCTCTCCAACCCCCACTCAGGAAGCCCTTTCCCCTGCTACCCCACGTCCTCCTGACTCTGAAGCTAGTGGTCATACCCATTCCCACCAGGATATGTCTCTTTTTAACTCAATTCCTGCAACTACTTGCTCTTTTTTTTTTTTCAATCCCCACTAGGACTGGGAAAGTGGGGCAATTGGTTGTTACCCCCACTCTTTAGCACTTGTACACAGATAAAATGAGGTGACAGTGAAAATCTCACATGGCTTTGAAGAAGGAAGTCACCATGAGCAGGCAGGAGTGATGGAGGGAGAGCAGGGAGCAGACCTGCGCCTTGTCTAGGGGAAGCCAGGCCAGGGCCGATTACTGGCTGATCCTGTGCATAGCACCTTCGGGTAATCACTGACCCCCACCTAGTGGAGGAGCCTGGATCTTCCTTACCTCTAGCTCTGAGGATGGTGCTTGATGATGAGTGACCAGAACCCTCATTCTTGGAGTCAGGCTATGTTCCTCAAGGCTTACCCCAGGATTAGGTTCCTCTGCCGGCTCTCTTCCACTTTCCCTGATCTTCCCCAAACCTGGTATGCATTTCCAGCCACCTTTCTGCAGATCTTCCCAGAATCTTGTCTGCTAGTACAGCTGGTTGGATTTATGGGATGACTCCAGAGTGCCCTTTCCATGTTTCCTTCCCCTCCTTTCCCATTGATCAGGAAAGCAGGCAAGAGCTCAGCGACCACTGGGGAGTGAGGGGACATTGGCAGCTGAGTACTTAATTTCAAGCCTCAACTTAGGGTAGGGGAGGAGTCAGAAGGGCTAAGCTGGCAGAAGGGAGAGGAAGGAAGAACCCAAGACCTAGTTGATTGAGCTGATTGTTGCAGGATGAGGCCTCCAGGGTGGGGCTGGAGTAACAGGGGTGGGGTGTTGCTGGGAGCCCAGGGAAGTGAGACAACATTGGGTGCAGTCCCCATTGTGGGGATGCCCCCCGGGACCCATGTCAGACCTTCACAACCCAACTCAGGTGGAGGAGTAGGAGTCCCTTCATTTATAGGCAGGACCTCACCAGCCCAGAAGTTCACTTCTCAGCCCCAAAAGTTCCAGGATCCCAGTCACATGTTAGAAATCCTGAGAATCACAACCGGCTTACTCATAAACAATGTGGAACTTTGGGGTGGTGGGGCTATGTTTGTGCTGGTAGATCCCATTTATCCAGTCACTCCTTCCACAATTTTAGCATCTACTATGTGGCAGGCTCTAGGCTAGTTATTGAGAAGATAGGAGTGAATAAGATGTTTTCCCTGCCTTCAAGTAACTTACAGGCATTGGGGGGGGGGGAGGGGGAGAGGGAGGACGGGCAGGTAGGAAGTTTGGAAAAAACTTAGGCCCATGCTTAGATGCATAGATGGGCTCATACCTAAAACATACCTCTCAATCTTTCTGTCTTGGTCTCAGTCTCTCCCTTGCCTCTTATACACGTAAGCTTTTGATTGAGGGGGGTGATGTGGCCCCTGTGGCACTCTTCCTTCACATGAGGCAAGGGGACAGGGAAGAAGATCACCACATTTCTTACCCTGGGCCATGGCTGCAGCGTTTTACCCTCTTCCTTGGTGCTTGTCCTCACCTTTTCATTTGCTGTTCATTTTCTTATCTCTGCACACACTACGCAGTCCATAGGGTACAGAAGGAAATGACTCTAACCTTGTTTTTTATCTCTTTCCTTCTTCTCCATTTTTTTGTTTTCCACCCCCACTACCTTCTAGCTCAGCCTGACCGTCACAAAAGGTCGGAGGGGTGTCAGAATGTTCTGCATTGTCACTTCAATTAGCACCAATAAGGATTTTTTGGCATCCCAGGGTGATAGAAAAGTCCCTGACTTTGGTATTGTGTAGTCCTTAGGGGAAATGCAGCACAAGGGAACCAACACTCAAGCCTGTAGAAGATACAGGGTTGCCTTGTAAGTGATAGAAACTAACTATGAGGAAATCAGAGTATAAAGACCCTGGGAGTCAAAAGAGTCAGGAGGGGGGTTGAAAACTGCGGCAAAATTTAACATTGCCCCAAACAAGCACTTTTCTGGAACTGATGTACCTGAAAAAAGGCAAAGCAGGCTCAATATGGCGGAGAGCTGGCCCTGAAGAAAGCAGCTGCCACCCAAATTACAAGGGCGGAAAGAGGGAAACTGAGGCCTTTGGCTCAAATAAACTCTAATTTAAAAAGTTTAAAATAATAATAAAATAAAGATTCAGGAAGAATCGTTGAGCAAATGTGGCTTGAACTTCTTCTAATGACTATTAGAAGCGAAACAGCCAGATCAAATGCTCAAGGTCAAAAATGTGTGTAGATATGAATGCCTCGCTCCAGAGAGCTTCCAAGGATGCTCACCATCTTCCCATCGTCTCCCCTCCCTGTCTTCTCTCAACAGGAGAAGGCCCTGGCTTCCTTCAGCCCCCAGTGGAGCCTGGACCGGTAAGGAAGCCTGAGCAATTTTTTAAAAAAATGTTTTTTATTGTTTTCAGATTGGGAGAGGAAGAGAGAGATAGAAGCATCAATGATGACAGAGAATTATCCACTGGCTGCCTCCTGCATGCCCCCTACCAGGGTTCGAGCCCGAAACCTAGGCATGTGCCCTGACTGGGCATCGAACTGTGACCTCCTGATCCATAGGTCAATGTTCCACCACTGAGTCACACCGGCTGGACATGCCCAAGCAATTTTGACAGTGGGACTGTCTGGGTGATCTACCTCCATCCTCGGGTGGAGTGGGGGTGGCTCCTGCTTTGCCCAGATGCTTTTGAAGGTCTCCATGGTGACAAGCCAGGCTTTCCCCGTACAGGAGCCGTACACCCCGGGGACTAGATGATGAAATGGACACTGGGGATGCCAAGTTCTTCCAGGTCATCGAACAGCTCAACTCTCAGAAGTATGGAAAAGAAAAGAGGGCTGGGAGTGCTGCAGGTCTTGGGCTCGCGTGGTAGGGTAGGGATGGTGTTCCCCTGATGACCTGGAGGGAAGGGAGCCTCTATCCTGCTCCAGCCTTAGGAAAGACCCGCCTGACCATTCCCTCCTGCCCTGCTCTTTTCTCTCTGGGTCTTACTGCCCCCCACCTCCCACCAGACAGTGGAAGCAATCAAAGGACTTCAACCCACTGACACTTTACTTCCGAGAGAAGGAAATGGAGAAAGAGGTGGGCTGCGCAGGTGGGGGAAGGGCGTTAGAGAATGGCCTGTGGTCCCATCTCCCCTCCCCAGGTCTGCTCAGTTTGTGATTCTGGGGGTGATGGAGGGCATGTGCCTCTCTCTGCAAGGAAAGTCACCCTGTAGATTGAATTATTGAGTGGTGATGGGAGAGGGGAGGGCAACTCCTTGGAGAACACATAGCAAATACTTGGGGCTGAACTGAAAGGTGGGGCCATGAGGCTGGGGGGCCCACTCCTTGCCTGGGATTGACACCTTCAAGGTCATGAGCAGCACTGGTGACCCTGTCTCCACCCTGACCCCCTCTCCTGCAGTATCGACTCTCTGCACTCCCTGCCTTTAAATACTATGCAGCCTGCACATTCCTGGTTTTTCTCTCCAACTTCATCATCCAGATGCTGGTGACAAACAGGTAAAAGAGCCCAGAAAAGGCAGCCCTGATTCTCAAAAAATGGACCCTCTTGGTCTTTCTGATCCCCGACACCCACTTTCTTCTTTTGCCTACTTCCCGTTGGCACTAACCTACAGAGGAAATGGAAATATGTGTTCTGGGAACCATGATAATCACAGCCCAACTTACTACCAGACATCCTGTGGATTTTCTATATCCTGTGGACCCAAGCATTTTCACATGCCTGTCTCTTGATTCTAACAACGTTTCCAGGAAGGAGGTTTTCTTCCCATTAGAAGCCCAAATCTCACAGTGAACAAACATAGAAAGTAGGTCCTCACTCCCAGTCCACAGCTCGGAGGGGCGAGGACTTGTTCAAAACTCAGCCAGGGGAAAGAGCTTTGGCCTGAAGGTTGGAGACCGGTCTGATGCAGCCTCAGCCACTTTTGTGAGCACCCTGCCCCCTTCCAATATTGTTCCTATCTTATTAGTTCCTATCCCACCCAAACACTGCCCTAGACCCCTCAGCTTTCTCATATCATCATGCAATGCCTGTTATCAGCCCAGACCCCCTTGGCAGCCAGTTCAGATCCCCAGAACCACTTCTCCCCACTTCCAACCAGATGATACAGTGACCTTTCCACACACAGGGAACCTATTGTGGTTCTTCAAGGCCTCACTCTTGTCTCCCTTTAGGCCCCCAGCTCTGGCCATCACCTATAGCATCACCTTCCTCCTCTTCCTCCTCCTCCTCTTCGTCTGCTTCTCAGAGCACCTGACGGTGAGGTGGGCTGTGGGGTGGAGGTGGAGAACTGGGGCTCTGGCCACACCTGCTCCCACCCCATGGCTAAGACTCCCATGCTCCTTCCACAGAGGTGCGTCTTGAAAGGCCCCAAGATGCTGCACTGGCTGCCTGCATTGTCTGGCCTGGTGGCCACACGGCCTGGACTACGAGTCGTCCTGGGCACTGCCACCATCCTCCTCATCTTTACCATGGCCATTACCAGCCTGGTGAGGGCAGAGGGGGCCCTACGCACCCCCATAAGGTCATGTTGGGCATGCCAAATCTGAAAGGGAACCCCTGAATTTGGGAGGACAGCTAGACTAAGGCCAGGGGATATTGAAAGTGTCGGACAAGTAATGAAAAAAATGACAATCACTCATGGTCTACTATCTGGGCATAATCATTATTAACTCTTAGATGGACATCCTCCATATATATTACTTAGTTCACCCACTATGATTTTGTAGTGGAGTTTGGCTGATTTTTCAGAACTTAGAATCATTCCTAGAATTCTATCCCTGAAAGGCACCTTAAGAATCATCCCCCAGCCGAGAAGAGGAAGCTCATGCCCAGAGAGGTTGAGTGGCTGGCAAGAGATCACACAGTGGATCCCTAGAAGTCTAGTGCTCGTGACACCCACTCCCCTAATTCCTGCTTCCCCCACCAGTGAGGGCCCTCACCAACCAGAAATAGTGGAATCTGCTCCTTTGGAGTCTGTCCCTGACTTATCCCTGGATCGGCTGAAACCCAGCACAAGCACCATTGTGCCCAAGGAGCCGCCTGATCACCTCAGCTCCTCATCTCTTTCTGCAGTTCTTCTTACCGGCAGCATCAAACTGCCCTTTTCGGGCTCCCAATGTGTCCTCCATGGCTTTCAACCTCTCCTGGGAGCTCCCTGGGTCCCTGCCTCTCATCAGTATTCCAGTGAGTGTCCTGAACAGCCCTGAATCTCCTTCCCCCAGAACTTTCCTTGGCTCCTCGCCTGCCTCCTTAATTGAAAAACACTCCATCCTATGATTGGGACAGACATAAGTCACACTTGGTGTGTGTTTGCATGTATGAAACCCCCTGCCTCCAGATAGGACCTAGGAGGGGCGGGACAGAAGCTCTCAGGTGTCCCCCTACCCCTGCCCACGGAACATGTCCCACCTCCTGACCAGCCTGCCTGGCCCCACAGTACTCCATGCACTGCTGCGTGCTGGGTTTCCTCTCCTGCTCCCTCTTTCTGCACATGAGCTTCGAGCTGAAGCTGCTGCTGCTCCTGCTATGGCTGGCGGCCTCCTGCTGTCTCTTCCTGCACTCCCACGCCTGGCTGTCCGACTGCCTCGTCGCCCGCCTCTATCTGGGCTCCTTGGACTCCAGGTGAGTGTGGCATCTGGAGAGAGGTGCCCAGGAGCTCTGGGACCAGGTGAGATAGAATAGGGCAGAACTGTCCTTACTTCACTGACCTGAACCACCCACCGGGCAAAGCAGGAGGGAGGCTGGGGACTCCTTGGGCACTGGGGGCAGGGGGAGCTATCGTGAAGGGGCAGGACAAGAGACAACCCTGATTCGTGGCCTCCTCAGGCCAGGGGTGCTGAAGGAGCCCAAACTGATGGGAGCTATCTCCTTCTTCATCTTCTTCTTCACACTCCTTGTCTTGGCTCGGCAGGTAAGTTACCCAGTTCTTCCCTATGAAGGGTATGGTGTGGGTCCCCATATTTATGACTTGATCTCTCCTACCCTTTTCTTAATCTGGTGTCTTCAGGGTTGAGTCCCAGAGGTGTACCCACTGAAAGCTTCTAAGTAAAATTTCTTGTTCCCTTTTTCACTTCTCCACTCCCCAAGGAGAGTGCCCTCAAATTCTCTTCTCCCTGTTCCCTTCTGCCTTCCACCACCAATCTAGGAATGCCCATGCTTAAGGAAAAATTAGCTGTCAATTCTCCCCACGATAGTTTGAATCTAGTTTCAAGGTAGTCTCTCCAGGGCTAATTTCACGTTAAGCCTTATCTCTAAACTGTGGGGTGGGCCTGGCTGGCATAGTTCAGTGGTTGAGCATCGACCTATGAACCCAGAGACCACGGTTGGATTCCAGTCAGGACACATGCTCAGGGTTGCAGGCTCAATCCCCAGCAGGGGTGTGTGCAGGAGGCAGCCAATCAATGGGATTCTCATCATTGATGTTTCTATCTCTCTCTCCCTCTTCCCTTCCTCTCTGAAATTAATAAAAATATATTTAAACTGTGGGTGGGGTGGTTTTAGACATCATGGAGTCAGGAGTGTGGTGAACACTCAGAATCTGGGGTTTCTCCTGCACTGTCTCCCCATGGCCCCCGGTGACCCTCCCCAGAATGAATATTATTGCCGCCTGGATTTCCTGTGGAAGAAGAAGCTGAGGCAGGAGCGGGAGGAAACAGAGACGATGGAGAATCTGACTCGGCTGCTCTTGGAGAATGTGCTGCCTGCACACGTGGCCCCCCAGTTTATTGGCCAGAACCGGCGCAATGAGGTGACTCCTTACCCCTGACTCCTGAGCCTCAGACACCATAGGGACTAATTTTGGATGAAAGTCTTGGCCCTTAGCCCAGCCTCTCTGGACACTCCCAGAGTGGGTCAGGCAGCCGCCCAAGCCACTCCATATCCCTGTCAGATACCTCCCATTTTCACAAGATCTTAGGCTCTGTTCTTGGTGAGCAAAGGGTCTCTGCATTCCAAGTTCTTAGAAAGACTGTCTTCTCCAACTCATGACCACACCATACCTTCAGAAGCTTTGTCAAGTGTTGATGAGAGTTGTGTGGAGGACACAGTCTAACCATCTCTCTATACCTGCACTATCCAGTATGATAGCCATTAGCCATGTGTGATCATTTAAATTTAAATTAATTAAATGGAAAATTAATGTGACAACATCGGATGGACCTAGAGGATATTATGCTAAGTGAAATAAGTTAGACAGAGAAAGACAAATACCATATGATTTCACTTATATGTAGAATCAAAAGAACAAAATAAATGGCAAAACAGAAGCAGACTCATAGATATAGAGAACAAACTGATGTTTGGCAGTTGGGAGGGATCGAATCCATGCACCGGGCCTCTAGTATAAAATAATATTGAATGTCAACTGTAATTGACAAATTTTTTAAAAAGTGGGCCTGGGAAACCCCAGGCTCTCACTCCTAACCCCAATGAAAGCAGAATCCCAGGCCCAGGTCCATGGGCACTGTCTCTCTCTCTCTACCCATGACCTCGCTGTGTGGCCTCAGGCATGCTATATAATTTTCAGGTCTTGTAAGTAAACCTGTATCTTAAAAGAGAGAGAAAGAGAAAGAGAGGGAGAAAATTCAGTTCCTCAGTCACGCTGGCCTCATTTCATGTGCTCAACAGCTGCATGTGGCTAGTGGCCACCATATTGGACAACACATACACAGAACATTTCCATCACCACAGAAATTTCTATTGGATGACACTGCTCTAGATCCTCAAATATCTTGCTACAGTCAGACCATCAGAAGGTCACCCACATATTTGTACCACCTTCTTTGTAGCGCCACCACCCCATCCTGTGCTATGGAAATGCTCTTGGCCTATATAAAGGGGCATTGAAAAAAACAGTTCAGGGACTATTTCACAGCCTTATATCCCCACAACCTGCTCTCTACTCTCAAGGTCAGAAGTACCTCTACTTCTGGTTTCTGCTGTTATAGACTCTGGGTATCTTGTTTCTGTGTTCACATTGGCTCTAGAAAGCTCAAAGCCAGAATCTAGGACTAAGATGGCACCCATATAGTGAACCAACCTCAGATCTGATTCCATCTTTACAATCTTACCCTTATTTTCTCTTGGCCTTTTTCCCTATTATTTATTTATTTATTTGATCTTGCAAATTGTAGATCTTTATAAGCTGATTTTAACAACTTTCAGCAATAGAAAGGATATAAAGATAACTCCCATTGGCATGATCCCAGTTCTAGAAGTGACTCCCTTCATATTGCTGTGAGGTGGTCTTGACCCCAAATCTCTGTCTCTCCTGGAATGAAAATGAGACCCAGTCTTTGACTCCTGAGTCACATCCTTAGGGTAACCTGGCTTTCCTCCTTCCCCTCCTCCCCAATCCTTCTTACACAGCGGGGAAGGCATGGGGACACTGGGACAGGAAGGGGAAGAACGTGGCCTACAGTCTCATCCCAGCCTCTCACCCTCCCAGGACCTCTACCACCAGTCCTATGAGTGTGTCTGTGTCCTCTTCGCCTCAGTCCCAGACTTCAAGGAGTTTTACTCTGAATCCAACATCAACCACGAGGGGCTAGAGTGTCTGCGGCTGCTCAATGAGATCATTGCTGATTTTGATGAGGTGACAACTCTGAGGGTTCCCCAGATCCTCTGTCCAGAGTTCTAGAATTTCCTACCAGTCCATCCTTCTACTTTGCTCTTCTGGCCATAAGCCCATTCTGCCCTCTCTAGCCTTTCCACTCTTCCTCTGATGCCTCATCTCTGCCTTCTCCAGCAACTGTGTTCACTACCAACTCTCCCTCCTGCCACCTTTCCTAATCCCATAACCGGTCCTTTAGCCTGGGGCTGGGCTTTGGGGAGAGAGGCGTGGGGAAGCAAGAGAGAATGGGGACACAGCCTCCTCTCTATACAGCTGCTCTCTAAGCCCAAGTTCAGTGGGGTGGAGAAGATCAAAACCATCGGCAGCACCTACATGGCAGCTACAGGCTTAAATGCCACCTCTGGACAGGATGCACAGCAGGTACAGCATTCCTTCCTTACCTACCATCCCTCACCTGTGCTCTTATTGGTGGGTTCGTGAATGGGCCTTAATCCTGGGCCCTCATTGGCCCATTCTGGCGGCCATCCCATTGCCAGGATGCTGAGCGAAGCTGCAGCCACCTAGGCACCATGGTGGAATTTGCAGTGGCCCTTGGGTCTAAGCTGGACGTTATCAACAAGCACTCATTCAACAACTTCCGCTTGCGTGTGGGTAAGGACCTTCCCTTGCTGGGTCAGTCTGAGACCTCCTCCACATCTTCCCAAGCTCTCCCTCCCCCAAGTCCTTGGTCAGCTGCTTTCCAGGTCAGCCCCGGACCTCCCTCCAGACTCACCTTTTGAGATGGAGCATGAAGCTGCTGGGCCAGGAGCTATGAGGCGCACCCACTCCCTTCCCTAAGCACTCCTCCAGCCCCACCCTCCTTTCTTCCAAGGCCCCAAAGCCCCTCTCCCTAGTTCCTTAAGCTCTTTCTTCCCCTATCCCTCCTCATATCTCCCCCCTTTTTATCTCTTGTCAGGGCTAAACCATGGACCAGTAGTGGCCGGAGTGATAGGAGCCCAGAAACCACAATATGACATCTGGGGCAACACGGTGAATGTGGCCAGTCGCATGGAGAGCACAGGAGTCCTGGGCAAGATCCAAGTGAGGGAGCCACATTGGAGTCATGGGGGCAGTGGTTAAGGTGGGGCCATCCCCATCCTCCCTCACCTTCCTCCACTTGCAGGTGACTGAGGAGACAGCCCGGGCCCTGCAGTCCTTAGGCTACACCTGCTACAGCAGGGGTGTCATCAAAGTCAAAGGCAAAGGGCAGCTGTGTACCTACTTCCTCAACACAGACTTGACACGAGCTGGACCTCCCTCAGCCACCCTAGGCTGAGACCCCACTCCCTACTCGGCACCTCAAAAATCCTCGATCAAGAGACTGGTATGTCTGGAGCCAATTTATGCCAGGAGCTACTGATATGGCTTCTGGGATCACCTCCTTGCTTCTCAGCAGGACTGCTTTTTCCCAGGTCGAAATGAGTGTTTGTGTGTGTGCAAGCATGAGCATGAATGTATGGAGGGCGTGTTTCTTTTCACAAGTTCGGGAAGAGAACTGCCTCGGCCTCCCTGCCTGCCTGCCAACCTGATTCCAGTGTTTTGTAAACCTCGGAAGTGTGAAGAATTTTAGCCACATAACTCAACACAAGGATTTGTCCCTTCCTGCTCTCCACTCACAAATATTGGAAGGGATCTCCAGGGAAGATGTCATTTGACCTTTATTCATTCAACACTAAACAGACACTTTTTATTCTGTGCTTACTATGCAACGTGGGTAAGAGGACTTGGAAATAATCTATTAGGTCTCTCCCAATTTCAGCTGCTGTTCTAAAATTGACCCACGATGCTTTCCAGTGAGGATTTGTAGGCAGTTTGGGGTTCTCCTGTTCTCAGGCCCCTTAGGTGCCCCCTTGCTCCCCTCTGCTGATATTATGTGGGTCTTGAAACATCTATGGTTCATTCCCAACTGCTCAGATTTTGGGGTCCATGAGGCTTTGTTTCAGATGTTGCACACGGATTTTTCATTTTTTTTCCTAGTTGCTCTTTCTTTTTTTGTTTTTTGTTTTTTTATGGGAAAGATTAAAAAAGTACACCACTACCACTGCTGCTACCATCTTCCTAAAATGCTGTCAGAATAGGGGCTCTAAGACAACAATCATCCCTAGAAAAGAATGGCTCATCCCTTTCCCTTTGGGGCATCTTCATTTCCCAAGGGTGACCAGAGTACCCTCAGCCCCACCCTGTGAAATGCTGATGTGAATTCTAGGGGATAAGATCTGCTGACGTGGTTCTCAACTGAGGCCTTCTTGGGAGATGGAGGGAAGGAAGGTAATCCCCTTGAATACCTACCACTGAGAGGATGAAGGTTAATAGCAGGAAGTTGGAGTCATGCTAACAAAGATAACTATCACTAGAGTCAGGGTACAGGCAGTGCTAACTTTTCTCAGAAAGTAGGCTGAATGGGAGTCTGGAGTGATGAGTCCACGTGGGTGGTCTTCCCTGGTCAGCTCTTTCAGGCGTCTGCAAACCTGTGTTGTTCTAAGTGTGATCTGCAAGCCACCTGCGTCCGAATGGGGCAAGTGGTGGTGGAGGGGGGTAATTTCTCTATCTGCCTTCGTGTCCCTTTCAAAATTGAAAATCATGGGAAACTAAAGGACGTGCCTCTCCACTATCGAGACCGACCCCCACAAAGACACCCATCCCCCATAACACGCATGTCCCACACACAGGGTTAACCCAATTTCAGACTCCGTTTTTAATTGCAAAGCTGCCCAGGAGCTGACTCTGCCCTTACTTGCCCCTCCCCTCCCTCTTCTTCCGCTCCACGCCCACAGGCCTTCTCCTCGGGGTGCAGAATTGGGTCAGGCCAGCGTGGGGGCGTTCCGCCAGGAGGAAAGCCAGTGTCCTTCCAGCACCACCCCTCCCCCGGGCCTGCTTCACTCGAGAGGGTTGGTGGAGGCAGTGAGGCTCTCGGCTGGGCCAGGCTCATTGGGGGCGGGGGCGCCCCTCGCCGTCTGGCCCAGGGTGCCCCCGCGTCGGGTACTGGACGTCTCGGAGCCGGTGCCTTCCAACAGCTTGGCGACGAAGCCCACGCCGGCCAGGCGCAGCAGGCTGCCTCCGGCGCACGCGTACAGCACGGGGTTCACGCTGCTGCTCAGGAAGGCCAGCGCGATCAGCACGCTGCGGGCCAGGCGCAGCCGCTGCCCCACCGGCCCCTGCCCCGCGGCCTCGCCCGCCAGCGCGCGGCCGGCCTCGGCCAGGTTCACCACGTGGTAGGGCAGCCAGAAAGCCGCGAAGGTCAGGATGATGAGCGCCACCAGGCGGCCGGTGCGGCGGCTGCGGCGGAAGCGCCGGGCCCTCAGCCTGCGCCCGATGTCGGAGTAGCTGGCCACCACGGCCAGGAAAGGCAGCAGGAAGCCGGTGAGGGCCTCGAAGAGCAGGTGGAAGGCCCTGTGTCTTTCCGTGTCGTACTTGGGGAAGCAGACCAGGCTCCTGTTGTTCGGGTGCGGCACCACGGTGCGGTAGACGATAACGGGCGTGGCCAGCAGGACTGACGCCGCCCAGATGATTGCCAGCAACCACCTGGCCACCGCCTTGGTGCGCAGCTTCTGGGACACAAAGGGGCGGGCCACCGCCAGCGAGCGGTCCAGACTCATGGCCGTGATCAGCAGGACGCTGGCATACATGCTGACTCCGCAGACGTAGTGGAACAAGCGGCAGCCAGTCACGCCAAAAATCCAGGTGCCTCGGGCCACGGAGTGGAGGAAAAAGGGGGCAGTGAGCAAGACGGCCAGGTCTGCCAGGGCTAAGTTCAGCACCAGCAGGGCAGTGACAGAGCGCTTTCCCATCTTTACCAGGATGCTCCACACCACAAAACTGTTGCCAGGGAGCCCCACAGCCAGAGCCACTGACAGCAGGGTGATAGCCATGACACCTAGCGAGGAGGGTGCTGCAGAAGAGGTAGTGTTCGTGGCCATTGCAAGGATCTGGAGGGTGAGGTGGACATGTGTATGAGGGAGGGATCCAAGGGTTTTCTGACAACCCTGGACACACCTAGCCTGAGTATTCAAGTCTTTCTCTAAATCAGCAGCATCAGTGCACCTTCACAATATACTGTCCGTATCACTGTCAACTAATCTGTTTTAGGGATCTGGCTGAGTAGAAAGACAAATTGCCTAACTGAGCCACAGGGCTCCTTCCTGCCCACAGACCCAATTGCAAAATATCAAGCAACAGCAGCAGTAGCATGTCTGGACCCTTTCTGCCTCTTTCCCTTAGGAGACCCTCAGATTCAGAGCCAAACTGGGGAGATTTCCTTCTCAGTGCTGCACCCCTTAAAAGGCTAACTCCTCTGTCCCTTGCCAAGTCCTTAGTCCCCTCAGTCCCAGTGATGTCCTCCAATCCCCTACCCACTCTCCCAGAGATGCCCAGGGCCCACCAGGAATAACAGGGATGGGAAGGAGTTCATGGAGAGGAGAGAAGAACAAATCCTCCCAAGTCCTTTTACCACTGGTCAGGCTCTTTTGGAAATTCCTCTGTACCTTTTCTCATGGCTGCACCCCGCTCCTCCACCAAATCCCCTACTCCCAGGATCCTTACTTACTGGCTTTGCTGGGTACTGGTTGGAAGCTGGTGCCAATCCCAGGGTCAGGGCAGAGTGGTGTAGCCTATCCCCAGATCGGTCTCAGTGGCAGGGGTCTGGACCCAGGTCTGGATGCTGTCAGCTAAGTCAGCCGGAGAGGAAGTACCACACAGCAGGGGGAAGACACATCTTCCTGAGGGTGGGGCTGAAACTCCTGCCCCCTCCTTTCACTAGGAGGGAGGGTAGTCTTTGTGTTCCAGAAGGGGCCAGCAGGAAGGAGGACCCTCAGGGGTGGGACCAGATGAGAAGCGCCCAAAAAGGGGAAGGGAGAGAGGAAAGAGGGGTGCAGGAGTGAGTAGGCTGGGGTGTGGCCTCATATGCAGGTCTAGACTGGATCATTGAACAGAATAATAAAGTGTGTCATATAGGAGGAGGAGGGAGGGAAGCCAGAGAGGGGAAGTGGGCTCGGATTGGGAGGGCAGAATGTTGAGTATATTTGTCATTTGTATGAACAAGTAGATTTTTAGAGTAATAGGAAATGTAGGGTACAGCTGTGGTTAGGTTCCAGGTTTGGGTTGTAACCTCATGACTTAAAGAGGTCAGCACCTTGTTCTTGGCTTGCGTTCAAGCCATGAGTGGAGTTGGAGGGAGAAGTCCCTCTTCCAGCAACCCAGTCGCTCCCTCCACTTAAATGGGTTGGTTCCATTCTAGGGTAATCAATTTCCCCTTCTCTTGGTAGAAGCCAAAGTCCAAAGGGTCTCCTTAGCATCACACAGAATGCCAATTTCTTCCCCTTCCCCAACCATTTGCCTTGTGCTTGCCCGTGTGGCTACCCTAACACATGAGTTTGGATTTAAAATCTGGGCACTGGGCAAGGTCAGTACTGCCTTTTTCCTTACCTCCCCACAGCCAACTGTCCGGTCCCACCATACAGAAGTAGAGGCTGAGCATAGGGGCAGGCATGAGGGAGTGAGGGAGATGGTGCTTCATGCCTGCGCTGCCAAGAGGGGAAACCAGGGCCATGAAAGGGTCCCTCTTCCCTTTTCTCCCCTTCTTGAACTCTCCTGCAGGAGCTAAGAACTGAAAAGTCTTTCCTTCGATCCGACCATGAGCCTCCCTGCTTCCCTCCCAACCCGGTCGCTCTCAGGAAACGTGCGGAGTGTAATAGTGGTCATGGAAGTTCCTTACCTTTGCGGTGCCCCCACTTTGTCTGCTTTGAGAAAAGCCAGAGCAGAGTTCACCCAGTAGCTGTCAGGCGGAGCATATGATGAAAAGAAATGGACTGAAACCACAGCAAGCAGGTTCCTCCACAGAGTTGAGGAAGGGCTTGCTGACCGCAGAGGATGTGTTAGTCGGGAAATATGTAACAGAGGAAGTTAGGAACCCTCTTCCCCAGCGCTTGAGGACAGAGGAAGCCTCTGCAGAAGCTCTGGGGTCAATCTGAGGTTCCTTCTGACACAAACTGGACTGTCTTTGCCTCCTCTCCCAAGCTGCTCCCCATTTCCCTTTCTGTCAGTGACCTTTCTTCTTTCACCCTAGACTAGACACTCTAAGCATACCTGTCCCCCAAGTCCAGAGCTCCAACCCCAACCCGTTTTGGTGGCCCTGGCGTGACCCTGAGGACTGGGTTTCCTTTGCTATCTGCATCTACCTGGGTGGTGCGAACAGTCACTAAGGCAGAACAGGGGGTAACAGTCGGGTTGACCAGAACTTAACAACCATCCTGGTTGGCCAGGGACTTAGGGGACTGGGATAAAAGGCTTCCACTGCTAAAACCGCGAGTTGGTCACCCTAGTAACCACATGTGTGTGCATCCCATCCTGCACCCCAAACTCAAAAGTGTCAGGATCCAGAAGAGTTTTGAGGCCTGGAGGTAAAGAAATTCCAAAAGATGGGGTCTGGGAAATATTGGGGAGGACGGATGAGGAACAGCTAGCAGTCGGCAGAGAGAAAAAGGAGAAAGGAGAGATGGTACCTCCCTGAAAAATTCTTCCTGTCCTCCAGATATCCACACTCTTCCTCATACTCCCTCATCTCCAACCCCAAATGTCCTCTGGATAACTGAGGGCCTGCTCCTGGGCTCTTTTTGAGTCAGGTGACCTTTGCAGGGAGAGTTAGATTCAAAGAGGAGGCTAAGTCTCGTCTCTGACTCCCAGGGCCCTCCCCCACTGCACCAACCACAAGGCCGACAGGAAAACTCTCCTTTCAAACCCCACAGATCGACTTTCACCTTCCAGGGCCAGTCAGTCCCCCAACCCCCTTCTTGGCTCTTATAGACCCCAGAGAATGGGTCCCGTCCCCACCCCACACCCAAGCACCCACGCCTTTATTTCCTCCTTCTCCCTTTATTTGCAGAGTGGTTGTATGGCCACCTGAGCTGGGGAGGATGGGTCGAGAAGGCTGCCACTGCCCAGCCTTGGCCTGACCCCGCAGGGAAACCAGGCGGCTTCAGTGCAACTCAGGCATGCCGAACCTCGGGAGAGCACACTTAAGCCATGGTGTAATGGCTGCACGGGGTCTTTCACAATAACTGTTGGCAACAAATTAGCAGCTCTGGCACATGGGCACATGCCAACCTGCAAGTGCACAATGTTCATTAGCATGAACCATCAGCCCTGGCAACCCCTCCGTTTGCAGGAACCTGGGCCTGCCCCAGGTACATAATTCTGCCCCGACAGATCCAAACTGGTCAGAGTCTTGCCAAGCGCTCCCGAGTGGTCTCTGCGTTCTGAGCGGTGATGGAAGTGGACAGGGGAGGGCAGGATTTGGTGTCAAGGGTCCCATTCCTGACTGTCCTTTGCCGCCCCGCCCCCCGGGTCTCCGTTGCCCAGGCCCCGCCCCACCACTTTGAGCCGAGGGGTAGCTCGGAGTTCCATGGTCCCCTCCCTGGAGCGGCCGCACCCTCGGGCCTCCCCGGAGCCCTCAAACAGCCGCGTGAGGAAGCGGGGACCTGCGCGGGGCAGCAGATCCCCGGCGGTGAAGAGGTAGAGCACCGGGTTGATGCTGGAGCTGAAGAAGGCCAGAGCCGTGGTTCCGGCTCTCGCTGCCTGGCTCGCACCGCCCAGCTTCGCCAGGGCCCCTTCGGGTGGCGCCAGCGCGGCCACCGCCTGCACAATGTTGACCGCGTGGTAGGGGGCCCAGAGCAAGCCGAAGGCCAGCACGATGGCGCTCACCAGCCGGCCCACGCGCGTGCCGTGCCGTCCGGAGCCCCAGCGGGCGCCCCGCAGCCGCGCCAGCGTCACGCTGTAGCAGCCGAGCACCAGCCCGAAGGGCAGCACGAACGCGCTCAGAGTCTCCAGGCTCAGGTGGACGGCGGCGTGGGTCCGCGACGGGTGGCACAGCTGGCACAGGCTGTCCCCCCAGAGGTGGCGGTAGACGGCGGCCGGGACGGCGAGCAACAGAGCCGCCAGCCAGACGGCAAGCAGCAGGCGGCGGGCCAGGGCCGGGCTGCGCAGCCGGGGCGCCAGGAAAGGGCGGGTGACGGCGAGGCAGCGCTGCAGGCTGAGCAGGCTGGTGAACAGGACGCTGGCGTACATGCTGAGCGCGCACACGTAGTACACGGCCTTGCAGCCCACCCGGCCCAGCGGCCACGCCTGCCTCACCAGGAAGGCCACGAAGAGCGGCGTGAGCAGCAGCACCGCGCCGTCGGCCAGCGCCAGGTGCAGCACCAGAGTGGCCGCCAGCGGCCGCCCCCGCGCGGGCCGCCAGCCCGCCAAGCTCCACACCACGAAACCATTGCCGGGCAGCCCCAGCAGCGCCGCCAGCAGCAAGAAGGCCGTGCCTGTAGCCCGTGAGGCGGGAGAGCTCAGCAGCGTCTCGTTCCCTGGGGGACGGTAGCAGTCCGTCATCCTTCTGCACCTACAGGGGGCTGGAAAGGGCCATGGAGCGCATTCAGGGGCTGGGGCAAAAGCCAACGTTACCCCTGATGCCAGGTGAGAAGGAACTGTGCCTCCCCTCGCTTCCCTGACGCCTGCCTCTCTTGGGTCTGGGAGCCTTGGCTTCCTCTGCGACCCCAGCCACTCAAACACTACTTCTTGGAACCCAAATCCCCTGCTCTCAGTCAGCTGAGCTCCCCAGTCCTGACTCCCAGGCTGTCACCACCTCCACCTCCACTCCTCTACCCTTCTTTGTCCAGCCCCTTCCCTATACCTCAGGGCAAAAGTGAGAGGTGGTCAGGGCACTCGGGCAGATCTACTTACCCAGCTTCGAGCTAGCAGGGTGGGGGGCCCGCAAGAGGCCTGGGGAGGCCGAAAGGCAAAGCAGCAATGGGCTTGGTGCCTACTCCTGTCCGGGGCCTGTCAGATTTGCAGAGGGTGAGGCGAGAATGGGGAGGGATAAGGTGGGGCCTTTCCTGGGGCCCCTCCCTCACCATATTCCTTCCCATCACTAACTCGTCCAGGCATGTGAGGTCCTGCCTCCCAGGAAACAGGATAAGTGAAGGGGTGCAGATAAGGTTCCCTGGTTGTGTAGGTGGGTGAGTAGGGACGCTGCTGAATCCTGACCCTGGGTCCTGTTTCTGTGCAGATCCCTCCCCCAGCTCTGGTCCCAACCCTCCTAACCCTGCAGCCTTATGCTTTCTGGCCTCCTTGGTCTGCACTCAGCAGAAAAGGTGACCCAAACTACTCACTTGCCCTGCTGCTCTTTCCTTTGCCTGTTTCTAGACTCCTGACCCTGCTGAGCCTCCTTTTTCCTCAGCTTCCTACCTACCCCTCTTGCCTCTTGCCTTGGGCCCTGCCCCAGTCATTCCACCCTCAGGGCTGTCACTGGGCTGTCAATGACAGCTTTCAGTGTAAAGCATGGTGCTAAGTCCTGTGGGGTCTGGGGGAATGCATGGAGGTGTAAGGGGCATATAACCTGGCTGAGGAGTTACAGCACACAACCATGAAGAGACCACATTACCAGGCTGCACCCGGATACAAGAAAAAGGGAAAGGTCGCCCTAACTGGTTTGGCTCAGTGGATAGAGCGTCGGCCTGCGGACTCAAGGGTCCCAGGTTCGATTCTCGTCAAAGGCATGTACCTGGGTTGCAGGCACATCCCCAGTAGGAGGTGTGCAGGAGGCAGCTGATAAATGTTTCTCTCTCATCGATATTTCTAACTCTCTCTCTCCCTTCCTCTCTGTAAAAAATCAATAAAATATATTGGGAGGAAAAAGAAAAAGGGAAAGGTCGCAGTGGTAGAGACATGCTGAAAAGAAGCCTTCTCTGGGTGGAGAAGTTAGGCAAAACTTGGAAATGAAGATATTTGAGGGGACCTGGCTCATTGATAACGTTGAGGAAAGGGGAAAGGCAGGTGCCAGTCAACAGCCAGAACTGGGGGTTCCTTGGGAGCCAGAACACCAGTACTGTCTCCATTTGGGTTCCCTCCGAAGCAGAGTCTGAGTTAAGGGCATGAGTACATGTAATCCTGTACTCATTAAATATAACTGAACAGAACTTCAGAGACCTGTGGGATAATATTAGAGATCCAACAGAAGTGTAACTGAAGTTCTAGAAGAAGAGTAGAAGAAAGTCAGATGGAAAAGGACAAGAACCATATGATTTCACTCATATGTTGGATTTAAAACAGGAAGCAACAAACAAACTCATAGACACAGCAACACAGCTTGGGAAGCAGGAGAGAGAGAAGAGAGGGAAGAGGAAAGCCAGTACGAGTGTCATTGAGCTCCCTCAGTAGGCATCAGGAATGTCTAAGAAGTGCACAGAATGAGAAAGAGGAGGCGTTGACGCTCCTATGCACACTTGTAGCCTGCACTTGTCAGGGGGCAGACTTGCCAAAGCTTCAAACGAGACTTCTAGGCAGGAAAGCAGAGACTCGCACTCAAGTGAGGAATTCATTGTCAGTGAGAGTCTGAGCTTCCATGCAACTTGTCCAGCACAACTGCAGCTGAAATCGGGGATGGGACATGGAGCACCGGAAGCTAAAGTCCTGATGCCCTCAGAGGACACTCCCCCTTCACATCTTCATGCCTATTAAGTGGCCAAAGGAGAAAAGTGAGAAATCCAGAGTGGCTGAAGCAGGCAGTTCTGCAGAATTAAATCAGGGAAATGAGCCAGCTGCTCCCCTGGATCACGAAGGAAAGAGCGGGAAAGCAAGAAGGCCCTTGCGACAGGATCCTGGTGGTCCATGGGTCAGGACCCATCCTCTTCTTGCGCCCCACCCAGACACACTGCCTCACCTCCCACTTCTCCAAGCCCTACCCATGGTCTCACCCTCAGCCCCGCCTCCCTTTTCCTAATGCAGCAGTTTATGGATTTTTCAGTAGGTGGCAGTATGTCCAGCACAAATCACATCATGTAGCTTCTATGCCTAGAAATTCCCTCCATACACAGAAAACCGCAATTACCATTAACCCTCACAGCACAAGCTGCCACCAGAGACAACATCCACACAAAGCTTCCTTGGCCTCTGCCTGGCAACTCCAGGCATTAATCCTTCTTCCAGGACCTCATCTAGGCCCCTCCTCTTCTCCCTCCCCAGGGACTTTGCCCTTTTTCCAGGCCCTGAGGGGGGGTGCGGGGGGGGGGGGCAGAGTCCGCTTGACTCATCCTCCACCTCACTGGGGCTGAGGTCCCAGCTCTGTAACAGAAAACATCACCACTTCAGCCCAGCACAGCCGAGAACAACCCAGCCCAGAATTCTTCTGTCTTTCCCTACACCATGGAGTACCTCTCTGCCATGAACCCCAGCAGCCTGCTCAGGTGATTACTGATCTTCCTCTCCACTCTCTAACTGGGGATAGGGGCAGGGCAACGAATCTCCACTCGGCCCCTTGGAAACTCATGAATCTGTACCCCTTCCCCTCCCCACTCCACTTTCCACAGTGGGCTTGTCCAGCTTCTACCACCCACCTCCACTCCATGGCCCCTCCCTCTCTCCCTAGGCTATTCTAATCCAAAAACCTAAATCCCCCCTTCTCTTAACTCTCCAGCTACCTCACCCCCAACATCCCCATTACACCCAGCAAACCCCTCACTCCTTGATCTTTTTTCCCATCTACCAGGTCAGTATCCAATATGAGCTCTGAGTTTGGCCGTAGGGTCTGGACCTCAGCTCCACCACCCCAGCGACCTTTCCGTGTCTGTGATCACAAACGGACCACACGGAAAGGTCTGACAGCTGCCACCCGCCAGGAACTGCTAGACAAGGTGAGTGAGCCAAGTCCCTGGGTTCCTATCCAAGGGGCTCAGAAAGAGTGAGAACTTGGAATGACCAGCAGAAAGGGCTGAGGTTATGCAGCTACCCCTCCCACTGAAACTAAAGCGGGGGGCGGGGAGGGGAAGATAGGGGACGGTGAGCCCAATGATCTCTGCTGCATTTGGGTCAATCTATTTCCCCCCCAAGGAGCTGGCTTTTCTTTGGGGCTAGGCGAAGGAGTAGGGAGGGTTGGAGGGATAGGGTTTAGAAGATAGTGTGGACTGGCAATTTGTGTGGCAAATCAAGTTCAAATCCTGATTGTCACCTCCTTCTGTCAAACCTTAGGAAGTTATTAACCTATAAAGATGTCAAAAATTCTTTCTTTTCTGAATTTTAGAGGACATTTGTTAAAGCTAGGACGTGAAACAAGAAAGGCCTGGGGAAATGAGTCCAGGCTGGTCTGCTTTGGCTGGCTAAGGCAGAGCAAGGGGCCTTGGGGCAGGTTCAGGCGGTTGGTCTGGGATGAGCTGCCGCGGCCCATGGCTGCCCTGGTTGCAAGTCTCATGGGGTCCCTTAGAGTTTAGGAATGTATGACTGTTGGGGAAGTGGAGGGGGGTGGAGGCACCCGAGTACTCCTGGGAGGGAGAGCACCCACTGGCGCCTTCATTTTTGAGGGTTTTTATTTTTTATTTTTTTATTAAGGTATTATATGTGTACACATCTTACCATTGCCCCCCCCACCCCACTCCCATATATGCCCTCACCCCCCAGAGTTTTGCGTCCATTGGTTATGCTTATATGCATGCATACAAGTCCTTCGGTTGATCGATTTTTGAGGGTTTTTAAAAGGCTGGGTGTTTAGGGGAGATTTTAGGGGCAGATCTCAATAGAATTCTCATCAGCTTTATGTTGATGTACCAAAAATGAGATTTATTCTATTAACTTCATCTGTCCTTGGGTGTGGTTGGCAAATGGCACTAATTGAATTTCTGTCTCCTTAAGTAGGGTGATTTAAGCTATTTACCCTCTGGTTGGGGAGAAGTCAAAATGTCAATTTCTTCATCTATAAAAAGGGAATAATAATACACCTCCTTGGATTGTTGAAGAAAATAAAAGAGGATAATGTATGTAAAGTGCTACATAGATACCTGGCACTAGTAAAGACAAAAAGATTGTCATTATTACTGAAAACGGTTCTGGAGAACTCTGTGTAGGGAGCAGGGGAGCGAGGTGGGAGATAAGATTCCATTGCATTAGCCCCATTAGCATAATGCCTTATGCCCACTCCCAAAGGATGGACTTCAAGAGAGCCTGGCTAGCTTTCCAATTCCTAATCAGGAGTGACTTGGAGGGAAGCAGGGGTAAATAACGACATGGTAGGAGCAAAGCAGGAGCAAATGGGAGAGGTCAGCTGAATGGGAGCAAATGAAAGAACACTGAGAGCTGGAGGGTTCCCCAATGAAAGAACACTGAGAGCTGGAGCTGTCTGAAGGGATGGCAAAGCACCAGGAAGTAGAGTTGGGATATCAACCAGTGTCTTGGGCCAGCCAGTAGATGCTGGGCAGCTGGAGAGGGAAGGCATGAGACAAGCTCTGCCATTTCCCTCCTGCTTCTTGCCACTGGGCAGGCACTGGAGACCCTGCTGCTGAGCGGAGTGCTAACCCTGGTGCTAGAGGAGGATGGGACTGCCGTGGAGAGCGAAGACTTCTTCCAGCTGTTGGAGGATGACACATGCCTGATGGTGCTCGAGTCTGGGCAGAGCTGGAGTCCCAGCAGGGTGAGGCCTGTACGGGGTGGGCTGCTTTCGGCCACCAATCCTTTAGATCTCTCCCAAGCCTCTCCTCCTGCCTACCCCTCATCTTGAGGGCGGAAGTGATGAGAGAGGTAAGGAGTTTTTAAGGACACCTTATGGTGGACTAACAGCCCAGGCAAGGGTGGGTCTGTCCCACTACTGATGGGGATTGATGGTGGATGTGAGGGACCACTTCACTCACGGGGGTGTTCTATAGAGTGGGATGCTGTCATATGGCCTCGGCCGGGAGAAGCCCAAGCACAGCAAGGACATCGCCCGCATCACCTTTGACGTGTACAAGCAAAACCCTCGAGACCTCTTTGGGAGCCTGAACATCAAAGCCACATTCTATGGGCTCTACTCCATGAGTTGTGACATTCAAGGACTCGGCCCAAAGAAAGTACTCAGGTCAGAGACCAAAATGTTTTACTTCCCCATCCCCATAGTTTCAGTTCCATAATTCCTTCTCCTGCACCCACCTAACCCATTAGCTCTCAATTATGGAGAGCCCTCAGCCCCCACCCCCCAGCTCTAAGGCGTCCTCCTGGCCATCTGACTGCCTCTTGTCTCTGTCCTTCAGGGAGTTCCTCCGATGGACCTCCACACTGCTGCAAGGCCTGGGCCATATGCTGCTGGGAATTTCCTCTACCCTTCGCCATGTAGTGGAAGGGGCTACACAGTGGCAGCAGCAGGGTCACCTTCATCCCCACTGAGAAGGGGCTCAGAACTTCTGCCCTAGAGATGGCTGTAGGGACTGTGACGACATCCGGTTTAGGGACCTGCAGATAGTGCAGACTAGATAACTCACCTCGTTTTCCCACTGCCCTCTGACCCCATCAGCATGGCGCCTTACACCCTTAGCCTATACCCACTCCTGAAGAATGCTGTCCCTCCTTAGCCATCCTCTCAGCCTCCCACCTACCCTGAAAGGCCCAACCTTGCCCCAGGCATCTTGATAGCTCTGGCTGCTGCTGCCTCTAGAGTTCCTACAACTCCTCTCCCTGAGCTCCCCAGCACGCTGAAGACAGCCCTCTTGGACTTTACCTTGAGATCTCTATTTCTTCATACCCTTCCCCCCCAAGAAAAACAAAGACATTTCCAATACAAATATAAAAATGTTTACCAATAACACTTTTTTGACTTCAATGACTTTGATTTAAATTAGTAAGGGAACAGGATAGATACTCCCTTTCCTCCTCCCCCATCAACACCCAGTCCCAGATCTCAAGGCCTCAGTCTTCAAGAATTGAGTTCAAAACCCGCCTCCGCTTGGCCACTGCCCCCTGTTGCTGTTCCCACGCTTCTCGACGCTTCAGGAAGGTAGTCAGGGCCACATTTCGAGCCACATGGTGGCCAAAAGGGTCTTTTATCAGCTCTTGGTTCCGCTCTCCTGCAAAGGGAACCATCATGTTCAGTATCAGCATGCAGTCACCACCTATGCTTGAAGAGACCCTACTTGGGGTGAAGGTCTCTCCATCCTACCTGGTCCCTGGGTCTGCCTTGGGATAGAGTTAACCCCTCACTCTCCAAAGAACAAACTGGGAGGAGGGTAAGAACATAGGACTGCACCATCAACAGAGGGAAGGGGAGAGCAGACTGCTAAGCACCATGGCCAAATCACCCTTTGGAACCGAAGTCACTGCTGAATTAAAATCCATCCCCCAGCCACCCAGCTATTTGGAGGAAGGAAAGGGAAGTTTGGAACGGTCCAAGAGACCTGCTGGTACTCACCCAGCTCAGCAGCAATTTCTTTCCGGGCCCCCAAGGCTGCTCCATTCCAGATGGCATCTAACACACGGCTGCCATGGCGACTGCAAGCCAGAGCCACATACTGTCCCTGCATTGAGACAGACAAGGCAGGTCCCTCTAGGGCAGTTCTTGAAAATGTGCTGGGGGGGGGGGGGGCCGGAGGGAGTGGAGTTTCCATTTAAAAACTGAGCCAAAAGAGTCTAGGAAAGACATCCGGGGGAAGCTCATGTTCTCTAAATGGGTAATGGCAGAGGAATCAAAGCAGAAGCCAGAGTCTAACCTTTAGGGTCTTGAGCACGCGGCGGCGCTGCTTGCGCGTCACAGAAGGGCTGGTCAGGACGGCATCAAGCACATGGGAACCAGCAGGACTTTGGGCCAGAGTCAGAAGTTGTGGTCCCGTCAAGGCACTCAGACTTCGAAGGACAAGGCCAGGAGTGGAGAAGTGCAGCAGATGCTGGAGCAGTAGAGATCCGAGGACTGTCACTTCCCCCAGGGCCCTGGCTGTGCCCATTTCAACCTGAGAACAGGGATAGGAAGTCAGGAGGCAGCCACCAAAATGCCACCTCCACTTGGATGAAGCCAGAGATCTCAGCACCCTCACCTCCGTGGTGAGAGGCTCCCTGAGCCCAGGGAGACCTGGTCCCCAATCAGTCACTGGCTTGGCCTTTCCCCTACCTCACCTGGTGGTCCGCGGGCGCTGCCCCCTCCTCCTCCTCCAGTCCATAGTACACCTCATAAGCCATCAAAGTGGCAAAGAGAGGCACACAGGCCACTTGCCGGGAAGAGGGCTCTGCACAGTGGAACGCCTAGATGAGAAGACAAAACATAATGAATCTGAGAACTGATTTTAACCCTGAATTTCTAGACAAGGGAAAGCATTCAGGAGTGGTAAGAATGCCTAACTTCACAAGAATATAAGCTGCATGAGGACAGGATCTCGTCTGCCCTGCTGTATCTCCAGCCTCTATACATGTAACAGGGGTCAATAAATATTTATTCCTTAAATAAACTTCTCTCTTTGTTCTGGGAGACAATTTTCATTCTAGGGCTATGAAATGGATTTGGCCTCATTTCCCCTTGTTATCTATGAACTCCCTGAGCATTGAATATCTTGGGGCCAGAGATACAATGACTAAAGATTGGATAAGTCTTAAGAGATAGAATTTGAACCAAGGGCATAAATGGGTTGCAAGTAACACCCACTCACCTCTAACAACAGCTGCAGAACCTGGGCTTGGTGGGTCCCAACTCTGCGGCAGGCTCCCACCAGGGCAATGACTACCCCTGGGTGACCCTGCGCCAGCACAGCTTCCAGGGCAGGACTCAGCTCCTCAAATATGGGGGACAGCTGAGGGGAGACATTGGGGTAAAGAATTTTTGGCATTCTGGTAACTGTGGGCTAAGTTATTCAGAAAAATCTTTCTGCCAAAAACAACTAAAAATGCTAGATAAGACAAAAAAGCATTGCCAATGTCAGGACTTTGGTTGGGCTGGATAAGAAAGGTCCAGAACAAGGGTGTAGTCTTAAAGGAGCTGCCTCACATGGACAGGGGACTTTAAGTTACCATACTGTCAGGGTAAAGGAGAATTAAAATCAAACCTTCCACTCTAACTCCCAACCCATGAGTTCCCAAGGAAACATGCCCTGGCACTAAGCAGCCAAGGAAAAGAGAAGCTATGGCAGCTCCAGTGCTCATTTGGATTTGTAGCCACATACCCAGTCTGGGTAGGCCATGGAACCTCAAGCTGCTAACTTGGATTAAGCCAGTCTCCTGTTGGTATTGGCGTTTGAGAAAAGCCAAAGCAAATCCTTTCTGGGAAGAAGACACCTTCACCCTGTGCTCTGGGAAACCCCCAGGAATAACTTTTTAAGGGGAACAGCCAGCACACAGTCAGAGATAGGCACACCATAAATAAGGCCCAGTGAACAAGAACTAGTAGAAGCAACAGCGTACAGAAACAGACCCAGCCAAGTTCCCGACTCACGAGCTCAGGGGTAGTGACAGCATCTAGTAAACGCTGCAAAGGGAAGTTGGCAATGGGATGCGCAGCCATGGTCTGCAGCTGCCCTTGGAAATGATCCTCAAAAAGGCTCTGGAGCCGCGGGGGCTCCAACACCAGCAGCACCTGCTCCAGAAGTCTGGAGCTCGTCTGATCCCGCAGAAATAGCAGTAGGGGGCTGGAGACAAGAAGGTAGTTTAACTCCACTCCATCCAAATACCTACACACCTCTAAAATACTATACACACCCCATCAATCCTGAGGCCTGACCTACCTGCCATCTGCTGAGGAATTGCGATTACTCAGATAGTCAATCACAGCATTACAGAGGTTGGCACACAACTGGGGCAGTTTGCGGTGTAAGATCTGTAAGGCCGCTTGAAAGCAGAAGCTGGAGATCTTGTCAGTGATAAACACTGTGGTAAGAGAGCAGCAATAATAAAGGCAGCTTTCCCAAAATCCAGACGACCTGGACAACCTCAAACAACAAGGTATAAGGAACCATGGACAACGGGTCTATAGAGTCTTTGCAACACAAATCAGATCAGATTTGAAAAGAAGACTATCTAAATAAGGGCCTTATCCTATCTAATAAAGAGGGAATATGCAAATTGACCATCACTCCATCACAAAGATGGCTCCACCCACAGCTGAGGCCAAGCTCCCATAAGGAGCCTTAACGAGCTATCAGCAGGGACCTGAGGCTACGCCCTCCCCCGCCCCCGTGGGACTTAACAGGAGACCTCAGGCTGCACCCCCCCACCCAGCAAGGCTTGACAGGGGACCTCAGGCTGCTCCCCAAACCCCAGCACCAGGCCAGGGGACCTCAGGCCATGCCCCCTACCCAGCAGGGCTTGACAGGGAACCTCAGGCCATGCCCCCCACCCAGTGGGGCTTGACAGGGGATCTCAGGCTGTGTCCCCCATCCTGGCGCCAGGCCAGGGGACCTGAAGCTATGCCCCCTTCCCGACAGGGCTTGACAAGGGTGGGACTGGCCGGGTCTGGGTCTCACATGATTTTGAGGTGCATGTGGGTGGGCGGGGATTTGACTCTGGGTCCCATGGTGAGCCCCAGACTCTGACAGGAGGAAGGTTTTTATAAACATTTTACTAATTTTCTTTCATCTCTGACACTTCTATTATAGAGAAAGGGCAAATAGCAATATTAAATTATTTCCTCTAATTAATCCCCTTTTAATGTGCACGAAGGTCACTAGTTTGAAGATAATCACCTCCAGAAAAGTAGATCCTAGCCCCTCCTCCTATTTCCCACCTTACCAGCAATGTCCTTCAGAAAGCAGGAACTCAGGTCCTGAAGACAATTCAAGAAGGATTCAGGAACCTCAAAATCAACTGGTTTACATTCCCGACTTGGAGTCCTTTGTGCTTCTGAAGGAAGATCAAGTGGCAAGATCACAAACCACCATGCCAGAGGGAGAAGAATTACAAGGTCAGGAATTTTCAACCTTTTCCATCTCATGGCACACATAAACGAATTACTAAAATTCTGCACCACACCAAAAAATACATTTTCCCAACCTGACAAAAATATATGTATAGTTTTGACTCATTCACACTGGACAGCTATTGTGTTAGGTGTTGCCTTTTTTTCTTTTATTTGACAATCTAAGGGAAAAGAGGTCAGTGCCCTGACTAAATAAGAGGTATCACACATTTTAAATATTCTTGCACTGTGTCACAGCACACCAGTTGAAAATCGCTGGCACAGATGAACAAGGATTTAGCTTAAAAATGCAGAACACAACTGAATTTCCCTTCTCATCTAGATGACTGGATTGAGACCACATTTCTGTTTCAATTTGTCTGAGAAACTTCAACCATCTTTCCCACGGATCATGGGAGATAGTCCAAACTCCTCAGCCAGAAATTCAAGATGTTCCAAAATCAGGCCTTATCTAAATTCTCTAACCTTATTTCCCAGTTTTTAAAAATGTAGGTCACTGCCTATGAATGAATCACGAAGTCAATTTCGTGGGTCTCAACCAGCACCTTAATGGAATAGAACAGAATAAAAAAGGAAAGAAAACATTAGAGTGGGTTGCATGTAGTGAGGGCATTATTTCCTGATCTTCTGCTTACATCCAGTATGTGCCTAAATACAAATGTACATTGAGTCATGTTTAGCTTTCCCTAAACACACCCTACCTCTGGGCCTCTATAGCACACTAATCTTTGGCCTGCTAAGCCCTGTCCTAATTTCTCTGTTAGTTCTTCGAGGTCGTGAAGAATTAATTACTCTTCTGCCACTATCTCCTCTGAACTTCCTAAACTCTCCTTTCCTCTCGGCCCACTTCCCTGTCTTGTAATACTTACCAGGTGACCGGGAGCCCCGGTGTCTGGCTCTCTCGGACTCCAGAAGAGTCCCTCCTAACACCTGCAGCAGAGTTCTGACCACGAAGCTGCCATGTGTGTCTCCACAGTAGAAGAGAAAATCATCACACACCTCAGAGGCTAGTCCCAGCACCAGCTCCTCCAGGGTGTCCAAGGGAGGCTCCTTCTCCTCCTCCTCAGCCTCCTCCTCCTCCTCCTCACAGCTCCCCAACAATCGAGGCAGCTGCAGCAAAGCACTTTGCAATACATGGACCCCACATCGATGACAGGCCACACAGCGCAAGTTGGAGCGCAGAGCAGCCAATACTCGACACAGAGGTTTCAGGGGGCTGAACCCCAACAGTTCCTGCAGCATCTCACTGCCAGTCCTGTTTGTGGCCAAGGCGAGGGCCTGAGCCTCCGCTTCCTTCAAAACATTGTGCACCATCAGCTCTGGAAAGACAAAGAAAGAAATATCTTAAAGAGACTGAGAGGAGGAGGAGGTTATGTTCCATCACTTAACCAAGGGGCTGGGAGTGAGGAAGAGGACACGGGAGATGAAACAGTCCCCACGCCCTGGGAACCCACCACAATGTCCTTGCCTGCACTGAATTTTGTGCCCAGCAAACCCCTCTCTCGGTCCCACCCGGAAGAGCCTCCCCACCTCGCTCTTCTCCGGCCTCCGGGGCCTCTTTCAGCGCCGACAGCGCCCGGCGGAAGTACCCCAGCGCTTCGGGGCTCAGGTGAGGGTGCGCGTCGAGAGCCGGCGACGAGCGCCCGTCCGGGGGCGGGCAGGGCTCTCGCTGGCGGCCTGAGGGGCGCCCCGACCCCTTGGCCCCGCGCCCCCGTTTGCCACCGGCTGGGAACCGGCGCCCGGACTTGTGGGGGGAGCGCGGCCCCAGCCCCATGGGTGCTCCGGTCCCGGCCAGCCCGCGAAAGCTGCCTCGGCGGCGGCGTGAGCGCGCTCGGCCAGGTGGGCCGGCTCCCGGCGAGTGTGGGAACGCGGCGCTCGGGGCGCCGCAACGTCACAGGCCCGCGACGGCCCGGCCCCGCCCCCGGCCCCGCCCCCGCCCCGGCCCCGCCCCCGTCGCTGCCGCGGGCCGTGTGTACACCAGGTCGCCCCGCCCCCCGCGCCGCCCGGGCCCGTGCTCGGACTCCGCCCCGCGGCCGCAGTCACCGCTCGCCTTTGGAGAACCTGGGGAGTCAGGTGAGGCAGGTCTCCGGAAGCGGCACGGGTGGCGGGTAAGAGACGCGAGCTCCTCCCAGGTAGGGCTCAGGGTCCCCGTCCTTGGCTCACCCCCCATCCCAGAAGCCGCGCCACCCGGCTTGGGGCTTGGCCTGCCTGGGCCAGGCCGGGGCCAGAACTCCAGCTGGCCCAGGGCTCGGCGTGGACGCTCCGCGAGGGCCTTGAGGGCCCAGCCAGCCTCACTCCGAGTCCCAGTAGGTGTCCTGCCCTGAACAGCCCCTTCTGCACTCTGGGCGTCCCAAAACGGACAGCCTGGCCCTGGCCCTGCACCCAGGTGTCTCCCTCTGAAGCATCCCCACCATGGCTCCTCCTCCTAGCACTATCCGGGGGTCCCCCTTCAACAATCTGCAGGCTTCCCTCAGAGCAAATCTTTGCTTCCACAGGTTTTACTCCTTTGCTGGTGAGTCATGCATGGCAGCCCCCATGAAGGGCCAAGTGTGCGTGGTGACTGGTGCTTCCAGGGGTATTGGTCGCGGCATCGCCTTGCAGCTCTGCCAAGCAGGTGCCACCGTCTACATCACTGGCCGGCGTCTGGACACACTGCGGGCTGCTGCTGAGGAGGTGAGTGTCCTCTGGACCACGCGGGCAGGAGCCACTGCGGGATCCCTTCCTCCTAACCACTCCTCCCAGTCCCTTACCAGAACCCATAATATTCCTCAATAAAACGTGAATATTTTCTCCAAGTGGGATAAATGAACCCCACAAATAACTCCAGATCAGGTCACAGTTACCACCAAGTGAGTTTTATGGAAAAAAAAAGAAGAAGTTCTGTTTGAAAGCTTTAGGGACTTTGGAATTGCAACTAAAAATTTGTGGGCTCGTGCTTTCTTTTTTTTTTTTTTTTTTGGCAAGACTTTATTGAACTGTACATTTTTATTTGAGTTTTCTACTGGTTTTCAGTTAAATACTTGGGTACACTTGATTTGCTAGGCACAGGGTGAAGCAGTGTGGTTACCAAGATTAATAAGATATAACTTCTGCTCTTAAAAGCTAGATCTAGCCAGAGGTAGAAACAGGTCTTGTCAATGTATTGTGGATATGGTGAGTGATAAGAGGTGAATGTGTGTGCACAGAATGCTCTGGGATTGAGGGGTGGGTTTTGAGATGACATGAGAGGAGTTAGGGAAAGCATTCTGGGGGAAGTGGTTCTTGAACTGAGTCTTAGGTCAAAGAAGCTAAGACATACTGGCAAAGGGAACTTTACAAGCAATGGTGAAAGAGTGTGGATCCTGTGAGAAAGAATTGCAAAACATACAGGTGCAAAGCAAGAGCGGAGGTGAGAGGCTGGAAAGGAAACAGAATGGGCCTTGGAAGACCCTGGTAGATAACTTTGGCTTTATTCTCTAAGAGATGGTGATCCCATTGGAGGATTTAAAACAGATTTGTGTTTTAAATAGTTCATACTATCTGGCTGGGGTATGAATAATTAATTTAAGGCAGAAAGACTGGAAGCCATGTGAGCACATAAGAGGCAAGGAGGTAAGAGGGTTGGACTTGGAAAATAGGAGGCCTGTTCCTGACTAAGGTACTCTTCTTCCTCTCAAGTTAGAGGATGGGGCACATTTGTAGAAGCTGAGATGGAACGGGAAGTAGAAATAGGTCATGCCTGAGAACTTTTATTTCCTTGTTACCAGGAAGGAGCACAGGTGGAGTGAGGGTAAGAGGACTGGGATTGAGTAGGGGTTCCACATGAGTGGTGCAGGGTGGGAGCTAAGGGCATGTGAGATGGAAGTAGCCAAGGGCAAGGAAAAAGATGGATACTCATTTCTTAAGAGCAGCCTCCGTGTCTTATTTGTCCCATCCCCTCCACATGCAGAGTACAATGCCTTGTACATGGTAGGCCTCAATAAATGTTTGTTTACTAGTATTTTTAAAGCTGAGGTTCCAATCCACCTTGCTCTGAAAAGGGAGGACCTAGCACTCCTGAAATTCCTCACACAGACATCAGAGGGCGACATTGCCAACCATGTTCCCTCAGCTGCTGGCTTTGATTCCTATGATGGCCTTCTAGCTCCTAAGCTGGGAGTGGAGGGAAGCTGCATTATGTCTACCCTCCTGTGCGACTGTGAGCTCCTATCCTCTCTGTCTCTCTCCAGGCGCAATCCCGAGGGGGCCAGTGTGTGCCTGTGGTGTGTGATTCAAGCCAGGAGGCTGAAGTGCGAAACCTATTTGAGCAGGTTGATCGAGAACAGAACGGACGTTTGGATGTGCTGGTCAACAATGCCTATGCTGGGGTTCAGGTACTCTTGAAACTTTGATCCCAACTCCACACTCCCGACCTCCTACTGTGACCCCTGAGTTTTTATCCCCACTAATTGTCCTTCCATGATCCAGCCCCTCAGACCTTCCTGCCTTCGGGCCATCCAGTTCATCACTCTCCCTGTGCTTTCTAGCCAATCCTAGACAACCGTAAGAAGGCATTCTGGGAAAGCCCTGCCTCCATTTGGGATGATGTCAACAATGTTGGACTCAGGTAGGTGTTCCCCTATCCCACTGCAAGGACCTGGGCTCCCCTCACCCACTTAGCCAGACTGACAGCCCAGATCTTTCCCCATATGCCCTTTCCTTTTCCCTCTGACCTCCCATCTCTTTCTTCTCCCTTTTGTCCCATTTACCCCACTCACCTCTGGAGAAGTTCCATCCAAGTGAATCTGTACTTGGGAATGTCAACTTTTGTCTTGTTTTTGTCAGCCATTTTCATCTGACCGTGCCCTTTGCTTCTCTCCTGCCTCACTCTCTGCCCATCCAAATGCATGACCCAGAAGGGAACTTGCTTCCCTCAATAATGCACACCAAAAAAATTAGAGGAAGAAATTGTTTTGTTTTATCAATCCTCACCTGAGGATATTTTTTTTTCATTGATTTTTAGAAAGAGTGGAAGGGAGGAGGAGACAGAGAGAAACATCAATGTGAGAGAGACACTTCAATTGGTTGCCTCCCGCACACGCCCTGCCTGGGGTTGGGGATCAAGCCTGCAACCAAAGCACCTGCCCTTGACTAGAATCAAACCTGGGACACTTCAGTCATCAGGCTGGTGCTGTAACCATGAGCCAAACCAGCTAGGGCAGAAATTGTTTTAGATAAAAAGAAAGTCAATAAGAAAGAGTGAGTGTCAGTCATCGTAGCCTCCAGATCCTCACTCCAGACCCATAGGCAAGGGTACTCCCAGGTCAGAGTTGGGAAGGTAAGGGTGTCGTGGGTTTACATGTACATGTGGTACAGGAGTGAGATGAAACACAGCATTTAGTTTGCTCGACATGATATATACCAGTCATGTCTGTGTTTATTATTTTTGAAACTATGGTATTCTCATAAACTACACTCCCTGAATACGACCTGTGGAAATAACTTAAGATATTATCTGAAAATCTGAGACTAAAGTGTTTAAGAACATCCATAGTTTCTAGTGGCAAAATCCCAAGGAAACAGAATGAGAATCCAATCGTGATTTCCAAAGTAGAAGAAAGATTATGAGGACAGAGAGGGATGGTTAGCCAAGAGGCAAGAAAAGAGAATCCAGACAGCTGGTAAAAGGCAACACCCACATCCTTAGTCCTCCAAACAGGCCTTTCACATTCATCTCTTGCTGATCAGGGTTTTCAGCCATGTCTGCCTGGGGCCTGTAGTCTGGGGGCAGCTCCTGTGTTGAGCGTCTGCCCTCTGGTGGTCAGTGCACGTCATAGCAACCAGTCATTCTGCTGTTCGTTGATTTGCATATTAGGCTTTTATTATATAGAACTAGAGGCCCAGTGCACGAATTCGTGCACCTTGAAAGGAACTGTGGGCTGCGAGGCTTCGATAGGCACAGGGGCGGGTCTCAGCCCATCCTCCACTCCCCCACCTGGACCCTCCCACTACAGCCAAGGTCCCATCTGCTGGCAGTCCTGCTTCCACTGCTGCCTCTCCCACACGCCAGCCCCACTCGGCTCAAACCTGCTGACGGCGCGGAGCGACTGGGGCCAGTGCCAGCAGTGGGTGTGAGTGGCAGATGCTTGCCCCGATCATCCCTCAGGAACAGGGGTAGGTGGAGAAGTCCTCAGGGGTGATCAGGGCTGGCAGCCACTGCTTGCACCTGCTGATGGTGCCGAGTGATCAGGACCAGCACCGGACACTGGCAGTGGGTGCAAGCGATGGCTCCATCACCGGCAGCGGGTGTGAGCAGAGCCAGCGCTGGCAGCAGGTGTGAGTGCTGGGCGGGACTGCAGCACACAGGAGCAAAGAATTTTCAGTAACCACCAGAGGCTTGCCCCCATGACAGAAACCAGTGCCCACCTTGGTCTGGCACCCCCGCTCATCTGCTCCACCAACCCACCTCAGCCAATGCCCACCATGTTTTGCACACGGCCCCTGGTGGTGAGCGCACATCATAGTGACCAGTTGTTCCGCCAATCCCACCCACCAAATAAGTGGCTAGTTGTCCCAAATTCATTTACTGAATGATCCCTCTTTCCCTGTAGACTTGAAATGTTCCCTTAATAATTCACTGAATTCTCATTTACACGTGGATCTAGTTATAGACTATTTTGTTTCACTGGTTATCTGTGTATTATTATACTAGTACTACATTCTTTTAACTAGTATGCCATTTTTTTCATTAAATGTTTATTTTATTTTATTGTTTAAAGTATTACAAATAGTAGTACATATGTCTCCTTTTATTCCCCTTGACCTTTCCCCGGGCTCCCCTACCCCCTGGCACATGCCCTCACCTCTACCCCCTGGCACATCCCCTACCTCCTGGCACATAACCAATGGACACCCCACCCCCAGTGTCTTGTGTCCATTGGTTATGCTTATATGCATGCATACAAGTCCTTCGGTTGATCTCTTACCCCCAACACTCCCCAGCCTTCCTGCTGTAATTTGACAGTCTGTTCGATGCTTCTCTGCCTCTGTATCTATCTTTTTGTTCATCAGGTTATAATGTTCTTTGTTATCCATAAATGAGTGAGATCATGTGGTATTTTTCTTTCACTGCCTGGCTTATTTCACTTAGCATAATGCTCACCAGTTCCATCTATGATGCTGCAAATGGTAAGAATTCCTTCTTTTTTATAGCAGCATAGTATTCCATTGTGTTGATGTACCATAGTTTTCTAATCCACTCATCTGCTGATGAGCATTTAGGCTGTTTCCAAATCTTAGCTATTGTAAATTGTGCTGCTATGAACATAGGGGTGCATATATTCTTTCTGATTGGTGTTTGTTTTCTTGGGATATATTCCTAGAAGTGGCATTACTGAGTCAAATGGCAGTTCCATTTTTAAATTTTTTGAGGAAACGCCATACTGTTTTCCACAGTGGCTGTACCAGTCTGCATCCCCACCAGCAGCGAAGAAGGGTTCCTTTTTCTCTGCATCCTCTCCAGCACTTGTCGTTTGTTGATTTGTTGATGATAGCCATCTGACAGGTGTGAGGTGGTACCTCATTGTTGTTTTGATTTGCATCTCTTGGATGATTAGTGACTTTGAGCATGTTTTCATGTGTCTCTTGGCTTTCTGAATGCCCTCTTTCGAAAAGTGTCTATTTAGGTCCTTTGCCCATTTTTTTTTTAAATTTCTTTATTGATTAAGGTGTCACATATTTGTCCTCATCCCCCCATTCCCATCCCACACCCCTCCCCACGGATGCCCCAACCCCCTGTTGAACTTAGCCATTGGTTAGGCTCATATGCATGCACACAAGTCCTTTGGTTGATCTCTCCCCCCTCCCCCCACCCTCCCTTATCCTCCCTCTGAGGCCCAATAGTCCGATCGATGCCTCCTTGTTTCTGGTTCTGTTCTTGTTCATCAGTCTATGTTGTTCATCATTTCCCCTAGATGAGCGAGATCATGTGTCACTAGAGATATACTTATAAGAACTGAATGTGAGACGAGCAATAATAGTTATGCTGACAGGCAAATGAATCAGTCTGTAGTGAGTTTCTTTCTGGACCAGCAGTTCTTTTGAGACCCAATTTCAATGTCCACCAGTTCCTTATGTGTACATGTCGGCACTGACCCCTCAGCTCTGGATGGTGGACAAATGGTGGTAATGCAGGTCGGACTCCCTCTGGTTTGGTCTCGGCTGGACCCAGGGGCGCGGCTTCACCCGGACTCAGGGGCGTGTGGCCTCACCCGGACCCAGGGGCGCACGGCCTCACCCGGACCCGGTATTATTGGATTGTTTATCTTCCTTTTGTTAAGTTGTATGAGTTCCCTGTAAATGTTGGAGATTAAACCCTTAACGGAGATAACATTGGCAAATATGTTCTCGCATGCAGTGGGCTTTCTTGTGTTTTTTTGTTGTTGATGGTTTCTTTTGCTGTGCAGAAGCTTTTTATTTTGACATAGTCCCATTTGTTTATTTTCTCCTTAGTCTCTCTTGCCCTAAGATCAGTGTCTGTAAAGATATTGCTACGACATATGTCTGCAATTTTGCTTCCTCTGGAGTCTTGGGGGATATTTATGGTTTCCCGTCTTACATTCAACTCCTTTAGCCATTTTGAGTTTGTTTTTGTCTATGGTGTGAGTTGGTGATCTAGTTTCATTTTTTTGCATGTATCTGACCAAATTTCCCAGCACCATTTATTAAAAAGGCTGTTTTGACTCCATTGTATGCTCTTGCCTCCTTTGTCATATATTAATTGAGTATAATGGCTTGGGTCAATTTCTGGGTCCTCTATTCTGTTCCATTGGTCTATATGTCTGTTGTTGTGCCAGTACCAGGCAGTTTTGAGAACTGTGGCTTGGTAATATAGTTTGATGTCTAGTATTGTGATCCCTCCAACTTTGTTCTTCTTTCTCAGGACAGCTGTGGCTATTTGGGGTCTTTTTTTATTCCAGATGAATTTTTGGAGAGTTTGTTCTAGATCTTTGAAATATGCCATTGGTATTTTAATAGGTATTGCATTGCATCTATAGATTGCTTTAGGTAGTATGGACATTTTAATGGTGTTGATTCTACCAATCCGTGAACATGGTATGTTCTTCCATTTGTTTATGTCTTCCTCCATCTCTTTTTTCAGTGTCCTGTAGTTTTCCGAGTACAGGTCTTTTACATCCTTGGTTAAGTTTATTCCTAGGTATCATAATTTTTTTTGGTGCAGTGGTAAATGGGATTTTTTTCATTTCTCTTTCTGTGAGTTCATTATTGGTGTATAAAAAGGCCATAGATTTCTGGGTGTTAATTTTGTATCCTGCTACATTGCCAAATTCATTTATTAGGTCTAGTAGTTTTTTGATGGAGTCTTTGGGGTTTTCTATGTATAGTATCATGTCATCTGCAAATAAAGATAGTTTTACTTCTTCTTTTCCAATTTGGATGCCTTTTATTTCTTCTTCTTGTCTGATCGCTCTGGCTAGTACTTCTAGTACTGTGTCAAATAGGAGTGGTGAGAGTGGGCATCCTTGTCTTGTTCTGTTCTTAGGGGAAATGGGTTTAGTTTTTGCCCACTGAGTATGATGTTGGCTGTAGATTTGTCATATAGGGCTTTTATTATGTTGAGGTATGATCCCTCTATTCCAACTTTGCTGAGAGTTTTTATCAGGAAAGGATGTTGGATTTTGTCAAATGCTTTTTCTGCATCAATTGATATGATTATGTGATTTTTGTCTCTCAGTTTGTTTATGTGATGTATCACATTTATTGATTTGCAGATATTGTACCATCCTTGCATCCCTGGAGTAAATCCCACTTGGTCATGGTGTATGATCTTTCTAATGTATTGCTGAATCCGATTTGCTAGAATTTTGTTGAGGATTTTAGCATCTAGTTCATCAAGGAAATTGGCCTGTAGTGCTCTTTTTTTGTTGTGTCTTTATCTGGTTTTGGGATTAGGGTAATGCTGGCTTCATAGAAAGAGCTGGGAAGTGTGCCTTCCTCTTGAATTTTTTAGAATAGTCTGAGGAGGATAGGTTTTAGTTCTTCTTTGAATGCTTGGTAGAACTCCCCTATAAAGCTGTCTGGACCAGGGCTTTTGTTTACTGGAAGATTTTTGATCGCTGTTTCAATTTCTTCAGAAGTTATCAGCCTATTCAGGTTTTTTTATTCTTCTTGGTTGTGTTTTGGGAGCTTGTATTTTTCTAAGAATATATCCATTTCATCTAGGTTGTCCTTTTTGTGGGAATAGAGTTGTTCATAGTATTTTTTCATAATTGTTTGTATTTCTGTGGGATCTGTTGTTATTTCACCTCTTTCATTTCTGATTTTGCTTATTTGGGTCCTCTCTCTTGGCCTCTTGGTGAGCCTGACTAGAGGTTCATCAATCTTGTTTATCCGTTCAAAGAACCAGCTCTTGGTTTTATTGATCTTTTGTATTGTTGTTGTTTTTTTGGGTTTTTTTTTTTTTTTTTTTTTTTGGTCTCTATTTCACTTATCTCTGCTCTGATCTTTATTATTTCCTTCCTTCTGCTTACACTGGGCTTTTCTTGTTGCTCTCTTTCTAACTCTTTGAGTTATAGGGTTAGGTAATTTATTACCATTGTTTCTTGTTTTTTGCGGTAGGCTTGTAGAGCTATGAACTTCCCTCTCAAGACTGCTTTCACTGTGTCACATAGATTTTGGATTGTTGCGTTTTCATTGTCGTTTGTTGTCATGATGCTTTTTATTTCTTCTTTTATCTCTATGGTAACCCAGTCATTGCTTAATAGCATGCTATTTAGCCTCCAGGTATTTGATTTTTTATTATTTTTATTGTAGTTGATTTCTAGTTTTATGTCATTTGTGATCTGAGAAGTTGCTTGATGTGATTTCTGTCTTCTTGAATTTGAAGAGACTTTGCCTGTGACCCAATATATGGTCTATCTTTGAAAATGACCCATGTGCACTTGAGAAGAATGTATATTCTATGGCTTTGAGGTGAAATGTTCTGAAGATGTCAATTAATTCCATCTGATCTAGTGAGTCATTTAGGATTGATGTTTCTTTGATGATTTTTTGTTTAGAGGATTTGTCTAATGGTGATAATGGGGTATTAAAGTCCCCTACTATGACTGTATTGCTGTCAATCTCTCCCTTGATATCCTCTAGAAGTTTTTTTATGTATTTGGGTACTCCTGTATTGGGTGCATATATGTTTACCAGAGCTATATCTTCTTGTTGGATTGCTCCCTTTAGTATTATGAAGTGGCCTTCCTTATCTCTTGTTATGCCCTTCACTTTGAGACCTAATTTGTCAGATAAAAGTATTGCTACCCCAGCTTTTTTTTTTTTTTTTCATTTCCATTCGCCTGAAAAACCTTTTCCATCCCTTCACCCTCAGTCTGTGTGCGTCTTTTTTTCTGAGGTGGGTTTCCTGTAGACAGCAGATATATGGATCATGTTTCCTTTTTTCTTTTTTAATATATTTTATTGATTTTTTACAGAGAGGAAGGGAGAGGGATAGAGAGCTAGAAACATCCATGAGAGAGAAACATCAATCAGCTGCCTCCTGCACACCCCCTACTGGGGATGTGCCCACAACCAAAGTAAATGCCCTTGACCGGAATCGAACCTGGGACCTTTCAGTCTGCAGGCCGACGCTCTATCCACTGAGCCAAACTGGTTTCGGCTGGATCATGTTTTCTTATCCACTCAGCTATCCTATGTCTTTTGATCAGGGCATTTAATCCATTTACATTTAAAGTTATTGATAGGTACTTGTTTGTCTTCATTTTTATTCTTTATGCCTGGGTTCCTTCTTCGCTTCCTATTTCTTCTTTTTACAGCAGACCCTTTAGCATTTCTTGCATTGCTGGTTTGGTGTAATAAACTCCCTTAGTCCTTTTTTGTCTGTGAAGCTCCTGATTTCACCCTCAATTTTGATTGATAGCCTTGCTGGGTACAGTATTCTTGGATTCAGACCCTTCCTTTGCATGACTTTGTATATTCCATTCCATTCCCTTCTGGCCTGATGTGTTTCTGTTGAGAAATCAGTCGCTAGTCTGATGGGGGATCTCTGCGGCAGAGCCGGTTGCTCTGGAAGAGATTTCAGCAGCAGTGGAGGCTGCCCAGTCAGGGGATCCTGGTCGGCAGTCCCCACCAGTCCCTTGGTGTGTAGCTGGCCCTCACCCACAAATATATACTCCTCATATGTCCACACACTCTCCTTTCATTCTCTCACTCACACACTGTCTTGCAGTCTGCCTTCCCGTTGGCAGCCATCTTCCTCCTCCATTAAATATGTTTCTAGTATGACATTTTAATAAGGGGTGGTAAGATGGGGGAGCATATCCCCCACCCACAGATATTACTCTTTTTCAGAATTTACCTGGCTATTCCATGTTTATTATAATGGAGCTTTAGATTATTTTGTCAGTTCCTCCAAAAGTCTTATAGAGATACTAGAGGCCCAGTGCACACATTTGTGCACGAGTGGGGTCCCGCGGCCTGGCTGGCAATCGGCCAGGGGGAGGGACCACGGGAGGTTGGCCGGCTGGCCCAGGGAGGGACAGCAGGAGGTTGGCCGGCTGAGGGAAGGGACCACAGGGAGGTTGGCCGGCTGGCCCAGGGAGGGACAGCGGGAGGTTGGCCGGAAGGGGCCACGGGTGGTTGGCTGTGGGAGCGCACTGACCACAGGGGACAGTTCCTATGTTGAGTGCCTGCCTCCTAGTGGTCAATGCACATCATAGCAACCGGTCATTTGGTCGTAAGGGTCACTTAGGCTTTTATATATATAGATAACTCAAATTGACTGAATCTATGGATTAATTTAAGTAGAACTGATGTTTTACATGTTGATTCTTCCAAATAAATTATGCCTGTACCTGTTCTTTTACATTAGACAGCACTTTATAGTTTTTCCATATAGATCTTATATATAGCTATGTTCCCCCCAAGCTACTTTAGGTTTGTAATTGCTATTATGACAGAGCTCTTCTGTTACATCTCCTAGAGAGTGCCATTTCCCTCCTTCAGTGGTTAATTTTACCAGTATTCCTCTCAAGCCCTTGGTTCTCCAGGTCTGTGGCCACTCTGGTGCTGCCTTCTCCTGGCTGACCACAGCCACTAGAGGGCAGAGGGAGCTGCCAAGGTTACAGCGCCCTGGCCAGCACTGAACACAGTCCATTCCTTTCCTGTCCCACCTCTAGAGGCCACTACTTGTGCTCGGTGTATGGGGCTCGGCTGATGGTACCAGCTGGCCGGGGGCTCATCGTGGTCATCTCCTCCATTGGGGGGCTGCAGTATCTCTTCAATGTTCCTTATGGCGTGGGCAAAGCTGCGGTAAGAACCCAGTGGCACAGGGGTTGGGACTGTATAGGACAGTGACTGTACCCAGTTAGTTCGGGAGGTAAATCCCCAGTGATCAGAGTGGGAGGCCAACTTCAACTTTCCTCCTGGCCCTCCATGGACAGTTCCTTCACCTGGGCTCCTCTGCTGGCCAGAGTAAGTAGTGCACTGGGAGAGGTGGCCAGCTGAGGCAGAGCGCCTAGGAAGGGCATGGAACAGGACATGCTCAGCTGAAGCAGGGAGGGCAGGGAGGAAGGTGACATGGCCAGTGCCCTGGCTCTCACCCTGTCTTCTGTCTCTACAGTGTGACAGGATGGCTGCAGACTGTGCCCACGAGCTGCGGCGCCACGGGGTCAGCTACGTGTCTCTCTGGCCAGGGTTGGTGCAGACAGAACTGCTTAGGGATCATTTGGAGAAGAGTGACATTGCCGAGGACCCCCTGGTTAAGCAGGTTGGCAAGGGGAGGCCGAGGGTGGCAGAGAATGCAGAGGAATCAGCTCTCTATCCTTAATGTCAAGACAGTAGCAACAGCAAGGAGCAAATACCCGGGTGTTTACCATGGCAGTAAATTATGGGGCTGAGCACTGTACACGCGTTATGTCCTCTAATCCTGTAAGGGGATAGTATCTCCTTTTTATAGATAGTGAAACTGAAACCCAGAGAAGTAAGAAACTTGCTTAAGGCCACGGATGGCTTAAGTGGAAAGACTGCCCACCTCCATAGCTCCATGGTCTTGACCCCCACACTGTACTAACCTAGAAGGTCAACATAGTTGGCTTCCCCAGATCCTTCCACTTAGGAAAGACAGTGGGTCCTGGTGCCGGGGTACAAGGCTCACAGGGATGTGGGGAGGAATGGCTCCAGCACCTTCCAAGATGCTGAGTCCTACAGGTGCGTGCTGAGGGCCTCTGTTCTGGAACAGAAGCTGAAAGCAGAGAAGAGACGTGGGCAGTGCTCTGGGAAATTAACCCTTCACTTCTCTGCTCCTGTGTTTCAGCTCAAAGCTAATTTCTCATCCGGGGAGACCACGGAAATGAGTGGCAAATGCGTGGTGGCTTTGGCAACAGGTGAAGAGGTTGGGGGCAGCTGGTAACAAGAAGGGCCTAGAGGATCTGCAGGGTGGTGGCAGCCAGTTCTGGGGCCTGGCTCAGGAGGTGGTTGGGGAATAAGCCGTTCTTTTCTCTGGCTTCTGGAGGCCCAGAGGGTCGGGATTCCCATTTTTTGAGGATTGGGTGCTCCAGGAACTAGCTCCTAGGAGGTATGGCCAGAAGCCAGAGGCTTGGGAGCCTTCCTAGGAACAGAGAGAAACAATTCTGGTCTCCTAAGCCTGTCTCAGTGGTGCCCTGTCCCATTGGGCCCAAACCTTGTCACCCTGCACCACTGCCATGCCATATCAGCTGTATGTGTGCCCACAGACCCCAATATCCTGAGCCTGAGCGGGAAGGTGCTGCCATCTTGTGACCTTGCTCGACGCTACGGCCTTCGGGATGTGGATGGTAAAAGCTCTAGCCCAGCATCCAGCCTGGACCTCTCTTCCTTCTGTTTCCTGCTCACTCCTCCCTCACTCTCCCTGTTCCTTCCTCCCTCACATCCCATTCAGTCAGTCTCTTCAGCCAGGGAGTGGGAAATGAGGTCTAATCCTCCTTCTCTTCCTGTTGTCCTCAGGCCGCCCCATCCAGGACTATTTGTCTTTGAGTTCGGTTCTCTCCCATGCCTCCAGCCTGGGCTGGCTGGCCTCCTACTTGCCTGGCTTCCTCCGTATGCCCAAGTGGATTATGACCCTCTACACAAGCAAGTTCTGATCCTCCTGTCCTAAGGTCACCACTCTGCTTGTCTTTTCACTTGGACTGGCGGCTGAGCCCATCTCAGCGGAACAAGGCAGCCTTTCCCACCACCACGTGCGCCTGATACAAAGAGAAGGCCTCTGCGTGTGTCCTGGGCCCCATAGGTCCTTCTTTGTGCCTTGGTTTTCCTTGTTCCTACGTTTTGCTTTTTGCTTAAG